>NT_176521.1:4196583-4236113 GCF_000188095.3 Bombus impatiens | reverse complement strand
CACGATTTACTGGCTACAATGCTCAACCGCCTATACGCGTATGTTCGATGGCTTACTTCGCGTACGTGAGTAATTTAGTGTATAACATACAAGGAAGGTAATAAGTAATATGTCGGGGAATAAAGAGAAAATTTTGCTAGAATGTGGTGTGTTTAATTCATTTCGAAGACAAAATGCAATGATATGTTAGGTTGAGTAACGAAGTATATGTTAGCGCTTTCTTCTTTTTTTAAAGCAGTACATCAAGCGTTATTAATAATTAAGAAGTATCTTACGTATCAAATTATTTTATAAATATATTTTTCATCGAAAAATTCAAATATGTCTATTTTTATATTATTTAAAGACTTGTGCAACATTCTTCGAAATAATATACATTAATATGACCATGCATTACACGAATGATGATACAATAATGAAAGATGGAAATAATGTTTCTTTTGCTCATTAGCAAAAAGCGATGAAATATCATTTGTATTTATATGAAGTTATTATCATCATGACATACTATAGCTGTAAATAATTTATAAATATGTGTCCGTATTTTATGAAAGAATTCAAGGATACCTTTTATTTAATTATAAAAAATTGATTGTATTACTCACATTCCGAATTTGAGAAAACAATTTTTATTATAACAAAAACGATCTAATTATTCCTAAAGTGTCTAAAAGCATGCTTCAAGAAACTGCCTTTCTAAGAGAGACGAGTTCTTGTAAAAACCATTTCAAAGCTACCCCAAAAATATCAGAAATCTATCGAGAAGAAAAAAAGAACAAAATGCACTAACTTTACAAAGACACGATACTTCCAAATTTCCAATATTCCTCAATTTCTTTCCGAACTTTCCATGCAATCCAATACATCCAATATCTAAAATAATTCACTTTGCAAAAAAGCTTCACTTCTCTAAAATCATTTCAACTTAACGCTCCCGGTATCTATCATCTAGGAAGCGTATTCCATCATGGTGTACGTCGATCCAGTAAAGGGACAGAATAGCGTTGTCGAGTAGAAGAGGAATACTCTTTCCAAGAGATAAAAGAATCACAGTGATCGCGGAGAAAAGCGGATAAATAGTGGTTCGGGACGTTGGAGTCGCGAACTCTCGGATAGTAAATGGCGATGTGCCTTTTCCAATGAGGCTGGATGGCTGAGAGAAGAAGGGTAGTTGCATCCTACCGCTGCTGTACCAACGGCATCCGAGCCGACACCCATGAAATAGTTGCGTTCCTCGCCGCAGAATAAATACCCCATCCCCATTCTCCAGCTTTCCTTCGTGTCCGTTTTTCCTCTTGTTCTCACTTTATCTTCTTCTTCCATCGTTCTGTGTCCCCGTTTCCTCTGGTTGGACCGCGATGTCGTTTGTCTTACTATATCTTCGCCTCGAACACCATCAGCAAGGCTGGTATCGCTTCGGCTCTCGCGACTTCACGAGATTAACTGTATACTTTCACGTTTACAAGCAAGCTGGATCTCTAGTAGCAATTTACTTCGAAACTCGTTGAACTTGTCGATTCCAACTAGCATCGCGGAAAGGACGACAATCCTTTCGTTTGTTCGCCGTTTCCTCTTTTTATGTATCGCCTGCAACGATTAGGAATGATCCTGGACGATGGATTAGTTTCGTTGTTTTATAAATTGTTGCGGAAGTAACGGGACGTTGAATAATGAGAATTCTTTTTGGAAATTCGATATGTCTTTGATGGTAATGGTAACGGTGATAAGTAGCAGACGATATAGTGTCGATATGTTTGACCGAATAAGAATTGATCGAAGTTGCTGTAATAACGAGACAGTTCCACATTCCAGTAATTTGAGTGAAGCAATAGAAATCAACTAAAAATCTATTTATATTTCTAAAAATTCTATACAGATTAAAATTGTTCGATGCTTTGAACAGTTTCAATAATAATATATCTCGTTGAATTTTGTTAGAGAAAATTAAAGCGAGACAGTTGAAGGGATGCAAAAGTATAGCAAACTAATATATTTGCGTCGATTCAGCCGATTTCATCCGCAATGATTTATCGTTCCTAATGGTTTCCAGATTTGCGATCGAAAATTGTATAGTTCAGATAATTTCATCGATACAGTGATAATACTATTATAATATTATACCAATAGAGGGTATTTAGAAATTTAATGTTATTGAACCTTTTGATGAGCACCAGTTACAAATACGTATGCATTTTTTAAATTACATGTTTATATTATATATGATTCCATTCATATACATTTTATTCACAATACAATCGCATTTATTCATATTTTCGTCTTGTGATCAGACAGGCAAACATTAAAATATTTTTTTTAAACAGGAGGAGGATATAAATTCTTATATTAAGTTTTGAAGAATTTGTTAAAATAATTAAGTTTATTTTAACAAATTCTTTTTTTTTAATAACTTAGTTAAGCTAAGTATACAAGAATATTCGTTACGATATCTAAAGAAATGATATCCATCTGAAAGAGAACTAAAGACTTTTAAAATAATAAATTTGTTAAAAACGATACCGCTTATATGATATAACATTCACGATATTCTTATTTTACTATTCATATTTTAATTTCATTAAGTGAATTCAAATAGACGTAAAAAAGCATCAAAATTTACTTTATAAAGGAGACTGAGTAGGACGTTCTTAATTAGACAAACTTAAAATTATCTCGCGACAATGAATTCATTTATCAATTTATGTATCCAAACGTCGTCAGCGAGATTAACAATCGGGTGAATTTTTGAAAGGATGTCTGACCTGGATACCGGTAACACGAGTAAACGATATGATGTTTCAAAGCTTTATCGGAAAATTCGTGTGTCAATCCCTGACTTACGCGAGAAAATGCGGCAGAAATTTAAACGTGGTGCACACGCCAAATCGATTCGGCAAAAATTCGATCAATTCAATCGATATAAATTATATCAAGTCATTCGAAAGTGTACGACTCATCTTCTGATAGACATCGATAGAATGGTCATTTGAATGGAACATATTTCAGTGGTATGATATCAGAATATTGCAAAATCCAAATTTATGATCGGAAATCTCTGACATTACGAAGTATGTCTAATGGTTTTAACATTCTAATATGTTTCATGTTGGAAACTAATAATTAATATTAAAAAAAAGATCTACAATACAATGTATATATATAAGTTAGGTCGACTAAAAGCAAAAATTATGATTTGTATATAAATGGTATATGTAGGTGGTTTATTAATCTATTTGATATAAATGTTATGATAATAAGCGTTTTATTTTGTACATAACATAATGTTACATAAAATTCTTTAATAAAATAACAATTTCAGATTGAAATTATACAGAACGAAATATAATATAAGTAATATTTGTAGGCAATAATATAAAATAACGTTACCACAAAGAAATCTGATAAACAATATACAGTATACATAAAATATTACTTTAATATGTTTCAGGTTTTACACATAATAAACGAAGTATTGGAGCCAGTACGCTCGAATTCCGCGGAAATGCCAATCTATAGCCCGAACGCCTTCGAATTTCTAAATCAAAGTGAAAATCTCGACTTGGGTGTTCATCGTGTTCGGTAAGCAATAATTCTTTTGTTTTTCTTCGATAACTGTGTTTCTCTTCCGAATTCTAACGGAAGTTATTCAAGTAACAAATTAACTTGAATTCCCTGGTAAGATATTTCCTCTCAAAATATTCATCGACCGAAGCATAACACACTTATGATTCTTCCGTAAAATCTTTTCTGAGAAAATATTTTAATATTAATAGGAAAACGCAATATACAATTATTATTCGCGTCTGTTCAAATTTCTATTAAATATTATTTCTTGTCAAATATAAAATAGATGATTTAATTTCTAAATAAGTATAAAATACGGAATATCAAGAATATATTCAAAACAGTAATATAGAAATATAATATACTTTAAATTATTATTCATCCTTACATTCTGTTAAATATTATTTCTAATTAAAATTATATAATTGGACTCTTTCTATAATAAAAACATAAAGATCAAATTTCATTATTTTCGTCAATTCTTATTATCGTTCTTAAAACAATGATAATCCTATTCGTTTTCTTTATTATTCAATATCATTTATTGCTTTCTACCACTCATCGGGTGTAGTTTCTTTTCCGCGAGTGAAATACATCGACGAAGCCTACTCACGTTGGCCAAAAGATGAAGATGCAACTTTCGTAGTTGTTTCCTAAGTAACTTCGATGCTCACTTTGTCAAGTCTTTATCGATATTTAAAGTCTCGGTGCCGTGGTGCTTGCCATCTGAGTAAGTAAAACTCGAGTGAATTAGCTTCACCCTTTCTAAAGTTCTTTAAGCTTCGCTGCATTTCATTTACCGTTCGTACGCTGAACAACGTTTCCGCTTGTTCTTGCAACATAAAGCAGAGCCCAACTTTTTCCATATATACCTGCGCGAAAAACTTTGTTAATAAATCATTTCGAAAGGATTCATCACCTCTCGCGCGTAAATTTTCACATTTTAATTCAATCCCCTTTAATTTCACCTACGAATTCGACGCAATTAAGGACACAATGCATTCCTGTGTTCAGCTTCAGTCGATAAGAGATTATCGAGCGCCATGAATTTATAAATGATTTTATTCATTGAAAATGTATTGAACGGTCTAGTGGAATATAAAATGAATAACGAAGAGTCAATTTGAAACGCAATTACGTTTAATAATATATATAAAATGATTTTTATATAATAACAAGCGCAACATTTAGAATTATATTTATAAATCTTCAATAATTATGATGAAGTTTTATAAATGAAACTGTACGAAATGGCTTATTTTAGCTTTAACGCGATTCCTTTGTAAAATTATGTCAACAAAGAAAGAGAAATCCTTTATACATTTTATCTGTCATGTAATTCTTAGTTTCACTTAATTTCTAACATGTTCTATAAAAATGAAAATAAAATTACTTGCTCTATGGATTTTACTTGAAACGACAGTCTTGTTACATCTATAGACCTTTATTCTTATTTGCTTTCAGTATTTTTCTCAAGTGGAGAATAAAATAATTGTCAAATAATTTTTATTTATTTTCTACTATGTTCTTCATGAAGAATAAGATTAATTCTTCCACAATTTTATCTGCGATCATCATCTTGTTACGTGTATGAACCTTTATTGTTATTCATTTTTTTTCAATTTCTCTCAAAATAGTTGTTATGTTACACAACAATGTACTTTACTTTAATTAATTTCTTACTATTTCTTTCAAATAGAAAAGTAGACTCATTTTTTCTATAAACGTTATAACCTTCACTTTCATAAAACAATAAATCTTGTTTCGTCTATATAAAAAAACATGAGGAAAAAATAGGAGAACTATATTCAATTAACGAGCCCGACTTTCTTGCAGCATCTTCCGAAAGCGGATCTTGACGGAGAAGAAGGAGGAAGTCTTCAAGGCGGACGGACGTTACACCTTTCTTATCCCCGTTGAGGAGGGTTTCCGGGTAAGCTGCTTAGCAACCTTCCCATATCGATCATCCCGAAAGGACCTTAATATCCTCTGTTGCGAAACCTTTGAAAGGATTCAGTACATACCAACTGGTTCTACTCGTCCCCGGAAGTGACAGATTCTGATCGATTACATTCCCGATGAAGCGGAAATCCATACAAAACTAATTCAGTTACCATTACAAAAATTTCTACGCGACTATCGATCTCAATAGTCGTTTGCTGGTGAGAACTGGCATTAAAATAAAACAGCAGAGTACGTTTTGTGTTTATTTCGAATTCTCGAACAGATCGCAATCTGTCACGTATCAAATGATCTTTGGATAGATTATTTTCTTTCTTAATTAATATAAAAATCAATCAACAATTTAATTAATCGATTAACAATTGAAAAATAGTGTTGTTTTTAGATTTGTTTAGCTATATAGTTTGGAGTTATTAATTGAACGAAATGAAAGAAAAAAATTTTTGTATATACGAGAATTTACAAATTTCAATAAACGATGAATGAAATATTTCATCCGGATTTTATTGAAAATCAAATTCAGACTTAAAAATGTTTCCATTGTAATAGAAATTTTTCTCTATGGATCAAAACGTTATAAACTTCTCCCTTTGTTAAATCCATAAGTAAATTACATCGCACACAATTCTCTATCAATTTAACACTTTTAGAATCAGAACTATACAATATTTTATTCAAACTTCAGCGAGAATTATATACGTATCAGCAATTTCTCTCTATAAACCAAAACATTACAACCTTCTCTAGTTATTAAGATTTAAATGAATTAGACGATCCGAGATCAGACACAATAGAAATTATTTATCTTGTTATTTCAAAACATACCTTTATCCGAGAAATACGTCAGTGAAACAGAAATGTCTCTCCATAAACCAAGCCCGTACAAACTTCTGCTCAATTGAAATGTAAGTGAATTAGAGCGTTCATAATCAGACTCAATACTCTACCGTTCTAATACTCTTACTCAAGCATATCTAGCAATAAATGAACAAGGTTCGTACGATCAAGCGTATCTCCATTTATACAATTTTTCTTTATTTCCACGAACTCTTATCGGAAAATTTTCCTGAGAAAAGAACAGCAGATCGACTGAAGCAGAAAATTACCAGTTGCTAAGTGGGCGGTCAATTAAATTTGATCGCGGAGCGTTCCTCTTATCCCTAGGAAAATCTACGAGGAAAGGTGAAACGTTAAACGAGAGCGTCAAGATTACAAAAAAATCGATGGCGCGCCGCGAACAAGCCCGTTGAATTATAATAGGCAAAGTTAATAACACAAGGGTAACCAACGACAATGCAACGAGCAGATACGATCGGTAATTTACCAGCTCCGGTTTTTCGTAATTCCGCGATTAAAGTCGCGTGCGTTCGATCAATTTCTACGGGTCATGCAATCAATCTTCGGGTGTGAAATCTAGAACAGAATTTTCTGTAACTTGCTGTAGCTCCGCGTAACGATCAGGAGAATGGCATATAACGTGTAAAAAATGTTGAGCGTCGAAAGATATCTCTTGAATAAGGAAATGGAAACTTGGAAATAAGTTTGGGTTATTTCCGAAAGTTCCTTCTAGAACCAGGTTAAAGGAACTATAGGAGTGAAGAGTCGATTTTCAGAAATCATATATGCACCTCGTTTTCTCGTTTCGTTGATTCTTGTTCAACTTTTATTCTGTTCTTGCGGCAAATGCGTTGGATATTCGAGTTTGTTAAGAGATTCAGTGTTGTAGGAGTGTGTTATGTAATGTCGGTGCGGAATTTTTGTAGGTTGTTTCATAAGCAGACCCTTTTCTGAGTGCTAATTTACAGTAATTTGAAAGAAATATTATTATTCGTGACATATTTAAGGAAATACTTACGTATGATAAGTTTTTTTTTTAGAAAAATGGCACATTTAAGAATTCGTTAGTTTTGAAAATGAACTCTGCAAATGAATTATTTGCATTATTTTATCTAATAAAATTGTACTGTTTGATAAGAAGAATTTCATAATTTACGAAAACTATTTTACCCTCTTTCTGTTTACTAATAAAGGACAGACATAAGCAATATCTTATTAAAGCGGCTTAAAACCCCAGGAATAAACTTTGGACTAAATTATAAAAATATTCAAACTGATTTCCTGAAAATGTTTCTTAAAATAATTTTTACATCCCTCGTTAACGTACCACCACGGGATTATTTATCATTATTCAAATAACCTTCGCAAACACATAAAAATCCGAAATCGCAACATGCTAAATAATAAAATCCTGCAACAAACATCCCGATACATGTTCCAATAAAACCGAATAATTTTTCCCGGATGTAAAAATCCGAAAAATCAGCAGCTAAAATTGAAACAAACAGATTCCGCCATCGGCGATCAGCGTTCCCGAAAATCAATAAACGCAGCAAAAAAAGAATGGGTACATATTCTGTGATGGTAAAGCGGAAATTACTACATGAAAAATCGTGCTACGCTTCCCCAAAAATTTCCAACAACGTGTGTTCGGTAGCGTTCACGATATCGGATACGTATTCGTAGCTTGATTGCACAATGTACATCAGCTGTTGGCTATGTGTGGGTGTGTGATCTCGATATAAAGGAAAGAAGAGGGCGTGTAGGAATCAAGTTTCGGCCCTCAAAAGCCTCGTTCCGTTCACGGAGAGCGATCGAGCCGTATCGAAAAGCACTCGACGCGACACGTCGTCGACGCAGCTTTTCCAATCGAACGACGTCGATGGTTCGATGCGAACGAAAGGAGCCACAGCTTCCTTTGCTGCAGTTTGGAACATGGGATCGTCGATACGATCGTTACCAATCGAAGAGACTGCAGAAGGAAGAAGGGTTGAATTAGTAATGGCGAGCGTTGAATGGTCCTCGTGTTTTTGGAAAACGAATCCTTCACCTCCGACGAATGTTTGGGAAATCGAAGAAAAGACAGTTGCTTTGAAAACGTAAAATTGTTTGAGACAGGTTCAGGGGAAAGGAGAAGATTAATGGAAAGTTTCACTGCTGGCGGAAGTGATAATTATAAAATATGAAACTAATATAATTCGTTATCATCGAATTTAGATTTTTATATATTTGTGAGAAAAGAAACAAACATTAGAACAAAATATAGGTACGCATATGATAAACTGCGTCTCACAATTATAAAATAACCTTGCAATTTTCAATTTTTATATGTTAACATGATAAACAATGAGGATTTTTTAATTGAACCACGTCGATGCTATTTTCTTCGATCGAATGTAGGATCATCAACGCAGCCATTACCAACCAAAGAATACGGAAAGAAAGAGAGGTTGAATTAATAACAGAGAAACGTGAACACTTGGTCGAATGGTCTTCGTGTTTTTAGAAAACGAATCTCCGCCAGAAAATGTCCGCTAAGTAATCGACGAGAAAACGTTCTGCGTGAGAACGAGAAAGTATCTGAGAAACGTTTAACAGAAAGAAGAAGTTTAATGTAATTTTGCTGGGAATGGAAATAATTAAATTTTTCCACATTCTGACAGGTATATCATTGCAACACGATGAACAGGATCATAAGTTTGTTGAAAACTTCACTCGCAACTTCTCGGAACTTTTTACAGTCCTTTTAATTCTTTCTAACGACTACAGGCTAAGTAGATCTACGAGTTTATGTTAAATCATAAATATTACTATTACAATTTTTTTAACAATACATTTCTAAAGGAAAAAGTTTTCATTATTTCACATAACCGAGTATAATTAATAATTCTCTACTTCAAACTTTTTATTTCAAACTGATTTTCTGAAAAAATTTGTTTTTTTAAGTTATGCAACTATTCTAACAAATTTCTAAAAAAAGATTAAATAAATTCATGAAACGCATGAACACATTGCCAAAAATCCACAACTTTTATCTATTATATGTTCTACGCGTACTTCTCTGTTGTTCTTATAAAAATCTACAGAAAAAGCAAACTATGGGGCGGACAGATAAGGAAAGAAAGAAGTTTATTTCTTGAGGTAGCGGTGCGAGCAATTTTCTCTCGTGCGGGCGACGGGGCACGAGAAAAACAGAAGGAACGAAATCGTTTCGTCGGTAGCTGCGTTGCGTGATTACATCTTACATGATATCGTGAATAATTCTGCGAAACTCTGAGGCACGTACAGCTTTGCTGGCTGCATCCAGAATTAGCTGAAACGGAAGAAGAATCCGCGTAGTGAGTGGTAGAAATAAAGTCTTGGAACGATTCTAAGAAATACCGGAGAAGCACGAACAACCTTCCGAACCCTAAAAAGAAGGAAAGAAAGATAGAAGAATTTTCATAGAACGGTGAACGTTCGACGTTTGGAATAATTATTAACTTATTAAAGACCAACGTTACAGTAACGCGACATCTTATTTTCAAATATTTTAAATTTCAAGTTTTTACATTTCCAAGTAGTCAGATTTCTACATCTTAAAATTTTTGGATATTTCGCGAGGAACTATTTGGTAACATTCGAACAAAAATTATTTGCTAAAAATGTAAAGTCAGCAAAACGATAGACATTAGGATACAATGTACAAGTATTATGTCTACAATTTTCCACCCTTAATCCTTAAAATTACACATTTAACACAGAACCGTATCATCTTCAATCGTGGCAATTTTGAAATACTGCGATGTACATTCTCAACGTTATTTAATAAAGTAGAAAATTACTAAATCAGATATTCACTATCTGTGATTTCATCGTGAAACGAAAGAACGAACAACGTGGCGAGATTTAATACGAAGGTGATTTTGCACCGCAACTTGGAGAATTCCATTGCTTCGGGTTATATCTTGAAAAACTGGATGTAAAGTAGAAAGGAAAAAGAACAAAGAAGATAGAGAAAAGAATCCGAGAGTGGAACGTAAAACAAGTTGACGAGTGAACAGCTTGAAAGTGGCTTTGATTGTGGTTTTCGAGCGCGCTTTTGTATCTCAGTGAAAGAAATCCGAACAGGGGTGAGGAGAATTACTTTTCTTTATTAAGAATATTTATAGCTGATAGTTGTTACTTAACTTGTAATATTTTCACCCCATCGCGTGGAACATGAAATAATCGAAATGTATGTATTACATATCGAAATGGTTGTTATTTAATGCAAGTAAAATATATCTAAATTTCGTAAAATATTGGTATATAAAAGTTTCGTCTTTCGTGTCTCATGAGTAAAGCTATAAATCTCCATCAGATTAAGATAAATAGTAAACTAAAATAAACTCCCATTTACGTGATTTCAAAGACAGATTTAAATATTCTTGAATATGTAATGTAAAGTTTAAAAAGTTTTATCTTCCAGCTTTGACCGCTTTCGCGCATTAAAAATTATCCATTTTTCTCATTGTCCTGTGAATTACGTTGCACGTAAACATTTTAGTACGCTCGTTATTGGTGAATTAACTTTCGTTGAAACTTTTACGGTATCTTTTTATGAGATTTGTTGCTTTTACTGTCCGAATAAATATCTTGCAATGCTTAAAGTTTAAACGGTGGATGTATACGAGTTTCCTACGAGCGACTATGGTCGCCTGGTACACAACGCTTGCATTTTCTGAGATTGTTTCTACGAAAAGCAATAAAAAACAAGCGAATCACGTACATAACAACATTGCATTCGTAATATTGACCTTTTTATGTGTTCTCTGAATGACACATATAGTTTTATTACTTAAAAATTTTATTGTCAAGATATTGACATGATCTATTTCGTTAACAAGAAATGATAGAATGGTTTTAAAAAAGGTATATATAAAAAAAATTATTTTGCGATAATAGTCCATTTATATCGTAATTGGTTCATTTATATAATATAGGTACATTCTCTCCATTGCTAATGATTTGCAAACAATACATAAGCCAATTTTCCACTCGTGGCAAAAGCTTGTAACGCGTGTAATAACGTTATTAGATAAAATAACTGGAATACCAACAAAAAGTAATTGTACTACATACACTTACTTTGCATGAAGTTTCTTCCATCGAGCTCTATATTTTATTTTCACAGTATCAAATTATTGTAGCCATATGAAAGTGCTACTAAATAATACGAAATTTAATATACTTGCTTGATAATATAATAAATACAGTGGTATACAAATAATTTTTATAACCACTGTACCCTTCCATATTGAAAAAAATAACTCGTTTTGAGAATCAATCTTTGCTGATATTTTAAGATTGACAATTTCTAAAATATATTAATCTCATAACCGTCAACGAAGTCACGCCTAATACGAGACAAGGAAACTTCAAAGAAGAATCGCGCAAACATCAAACGACACACTCTAAAAATCATCCCTTACCTACCACTCTCCGACTTCTAAAACTCGTATACTCCGACTCATCCTTCTTCGCATTCTAGAACGCCCCTTAAGTGGAGCGACGCGCGTTAACGAGCAGCCTGCAGCCACCCTCGAAATCTCGATCGTGGAAAACAGAGTGACACGTTTTGTCCTTGTCACGTGAGGAACAACACGGTCGTAACAAGATAGTCAGCGTTTAATACGACTCTGATGGACCGTATAACGTAGCCGTGCCTTATCACGAATCGGAAATCAATCGTTCATAGCGACCTCATCCTTTACACTCGAATGACCTTTTACACGCGCGCAATCGATAATGAGGGACGTGTATAATCATCGGTCCGGTGAGTCGATGCTTTATTTTCGCGTCCTTACTCGGCTCGTTGCCCCGTGTTATCCCTCGAATAGGTACACGTACAGTAGCTCACGAAAGTATTTCAATATTTACCATGGAACATTATTGTGCGTATATTGTGCGTGTTGTGTAAAACATTTCGAAATTTGATTAACACTAACGAGACACGATCGTCATGGTTATAATGGTAAAACTCGAAAGCAATCTGAAAATTATGTGGACAAAGTTACAAGATATTTGGTACAAACATAGCTACTCAATAGAAAATTGGTGTATTAGAACAATCGTTCTAAGGAAATATGTAGCGAGTGTTAGAAACGGCAGTACTGAATATTTAGGCTTATTGATATAATGAATAATTAACTGTTTCAGCACTCTCTGTGATCTTCGCGGAATATATTCTTGCGTTAAATACTTTGTAGCTTCTATGTGCATTTTTAGATTTGTATGAAACTTTATCGACATGATCGTAATTAGACTTTCATGTATTTATAGAAAATTTGATAGCGCAGAGTTTCATAATATGCACATAATATGAAATATGCAAAACATAATGCTTCCTATAATACTTGGTAGATAAAACAATTTTCTACTGAATTTGAGTAAAAATCCGCGGTCTAGTCATGATAGTTTGATCTTGTTACAGTGTTTATGAAATTTTCGAATATTTCGTGTAACGTAGATGATATATTCGGAAAAGAGGTCCACAAGCGTTCCAATACTTTTGCGAACAACTGTAACAATGCCGCACCCTTGTGCGTCTTTGACGTCGTCGTTGTTCGCCTCCGCGGTTTTACGCGATTACACCGCATTAGGGGCCGTTTACATGGACCCTGTGAACTAGAGCCAGCCAGAATCCCTGTGGGACAGACGCCGCCAGAGACGAAACCAAGGGAGGGACAGGGGTTGAAATGTTTCAGCATGAAAGTGCAAGTAATTAATGAGACGCAATGTCTTATCGACCGGTTAATTAAATGTTTTCGCTGCTTTTAGGGGAAGTAGCGAGAATTCTTGGGTATTGTTTTGTGATGTTAACATGCTGCATTATCTTGTTAGGCCATGGTTTCATCATGGCTGGGATACGTTCGAAGTTAATGAATTTTCGGATGCTAGAAAACTTGTAATGATATAATTAAGAATTATTTCTAGCAAAGAGTGGTGGAAATAACTTGAACTATTTATGAAATATAAATAGAGATCATATTGTGCTAGGTGATTTACTATACATGATATATTTTTGTAACAATAGTAATGGAATTTTATTTTCTCGAAAAAACTAATCGTTCGAAGATAGTATATCTATAATCGTTCTATGATCTTTATAATGTAAACTTGGAAAGTGAATGGATAATTTTTCGTTACTTTTAGCCAACCATTTTATCTTTTAGTAATAATTTAACTAATTAACTTTACTTTCTACGGTATACTAACACTAATTATGGCAATACTGTATCAATATGATGAAATAATATTTATGTATTAATATAGTGAAATAATTTATATTTGAATTAACGTTTAATCATATCAACATTGATGAAACATTAACAGGAGCACAATTAAATTCATGTTAATTACAAGTTAAACGAAAACGCAGTTAGAACAAAGTGCGCGTTCAATTCAAAGCTCCTGCCTTATCCCAAATTTCGTTAATCGTGAATTCATATGGGACAGGACTTGTATACGCGGCAATCTGTATCATCGAGGATCCTGTCAATCAAGAACCGGTGCAATCAGAGAATCGAGCAGTGCAGAATCTGCACTAGGAGGCAGCTCGTACAATCAGAAAGCTGAATAATTTGGAACATGCGCAATCGAAAATCCGAGTAACCGAAAACCTTTCCAATTCAATACGTTTTCACGACGAATTTGAAAAGTCGGGAAATCTACACGTTTCGGGAAATTGAGCAGTCCAAAACATGTTCAATCGGAAATCCGATCAATAGGTAGTCAAGATTTATGTAACTCGAACAGTTTCGAGGGACACTTTTGAACATAAATATGTATATGTAATTGTTGGTTCAGTTGAAAATCTACATAACCAAAAATTCATCGAGCCTCGATATTGAGAATTGATGCGTAGAATTTGTTGTGATCGAATAGTTATGCATGTAGTTCGCTCTTTGACAGTAAAACAACTTCATGTAAAGAATAGAGAAGATTCTGAATGATTAACTACACATATGAAAATAGGAATTTTTCCAAGAAATAGTTGATTTCTAAACAAAATTCAAATTTCATTTATGGGTTATGCGATCTGAATTTAATTCTTAAAATAATCTCGATTATTTTCTATAACTGGTCCATTTTCCGAGCAAATGAAAAATAAAACATGAAATACAACTCGCTTTAAAAAATATATTCGAGCTTCAATTTTAAATAAAATTCATTTATAATCTAAAATAGAATTTCTATACATTTTTTTTACTAATTATTTATAATTTATTATATATATAATAATATTTTAATTATTTAATACAAATCTATTTAAAATTCATGATATAAAATTTATTAAAAATTTTATATTATAATCAAATGTTTATGGAGAGAGATTTATAGAGCACGTTCAAAAAAGTTATAGCAGCATTCTTTTTTTCCATAAACTCGTTTTGTTCTTTTACAGCCGACGCCCAGGCCGGAGAAGGTTGACCGCGTGGTAATTGATGGTCACGTGATACCCAACAACGTCCTCTTCACAACACCGACACCTCACAATGTACCTTATGAAACCCTTGCGTTCACTGACAACGTCAAGGTCACCGTTAGCTTCCTCAAGGAACACGATAAAGGTAGGTGATCACATTTTATAGGAAATTTGATAAACTTACAATGAACCATAGTATTAGTGAAATTAATAAAATGCGTATTAAAATTTAAGTAGAGGAGGAAAGTTTTAAACGACGTTTTCATCCATTTTAGAGGACACAGTGAAGGCATTAGTGATATAAATGAAGACTGATGTGGAAAGGCAATTTGCCGAAATTAAATTATATAAACTCTTCACAGCACGTTTCCATTTATCTTCTTAACGAATACTAAAACTCCAATAACTGTTATCTTTGCCGCTTAAAAAGAGTCTAGTATATGGGGTATCTCATTTAAAAGTTACACATGAAATTTATTACTTGAGACGATGATAAAAAGATTTGTTTGATATGTTAAAACAAACATTGATATGCGGAAAATATTAGTGATGTTAGAAGAATCTTCAAGACGATCTTGAGAGAAATCTTTTTATCGTTAAATATACTTTTTAAACGTCATAAAATAACGTCATAAGAACATCAAATAGATGAAATAATTTAAGTGTTGAATTTAAGTGATACACTCTATATATATTAGGAAGTTTTGTTGCAACTTAATGTCCTCAAATTATCTTCACTGCCATTAAGTTCTTAAACTATGTTATATATAGAAGGAATATTTGATTTTAGCTTAAATTTTGATAAATCGAGTTAAAAGTTTTCAGAGATATAATGATATCTGATTGAGTATACTCTGAAAGTAAATTTGAGAGCTGCGACTATCTTTTAAAGTTTCATGACACAGACCCTTATATCATATTATTGTCCGTCAGAAGCTATAAAATATTTGTTTGAAAAACTTTTTCCCTATCTCCGGTAGTGCCTAGGATAACATCAGAGAAGTGGAACTTTGGATAGTAGTTTTATCCCCTAAACTTGAATTATAGCGGTTAAAAAATACGTGTCTTTCTATTTTTTTATTGCTTTATGAATGTCTCAAGTTTTATGAAAACTATGCATTAGAAGTTATCTAGTAAGTAGTAGTTATCTAGTCTAGTAATTATTATCGATTGCATCATTAACTAATAATTACTGCCTTATTAACTAGAAATTATCACTGATTTCTAGGTGTGTAAATATCAAATACATATAATATAAACTTACCAATTTTTCATCGTAATTCAAAATAATTGAATTCTCTTTTCAAATCACCATCTACTCAACGATAGGCAAATACATAACAAGAAAAACATTGCGGTACAACCAAAAACGACTTTAATCGAACATAAAATCAGTCCGGGAATTATTTACCAAAGAATTAATTTTGGCTATCGTTTCGTTTCGTAATCAATTCCACAGCAGCGTTACCTAGTCGTACTTCGTGCAAGCATAATGCATCGTTCGGTTTAATAATTGTTAATATTATTTTCAGTTTACGTGCAATCGAATACCATAGTTGGCGACGTGAGACATCCAACAGGAGTCGTGTTAGCAGAAATAATTAAACCGAACATTCCAGTGCGCAACGGTGTAGTCCACTTGATTCAACGACCTCTTATGGTCGTCGATACCACGGTGAAGGACTTCCTCGAGGTCAGTGCTTGATCCATCTTCTGTTATTTATTCTACGTACTACCTTGTCTTTTTCTTTTTTTTTTCTTTTTTTTCATTAGTGGTAGATACACAAAGCGGTAATCGATCTTTTATCGAGGATCGAAACGACTGTGTCAATCGTACGACGATAACGTGTCTTACTACCGCATCATCGTCATCTATTCATCTCGTTCCATTGTCTGCCGCAAATAATAACACTCTCGAATATGAATTTGTCTAACGTCTCGTCGCACAAATTAAGCAGAATTAATGCAGGAACAAGCTCGAAAGGTGATCTTTTGTTTCACACATTCGACCCAACCAAATCGAAATGCACGAGTTTAGACCATTTGTCTGCGAAATTGAAATAAATCGATTTTCTGGTAATACTTGTAATAAGGAGTTGAATTATTTTTACAGGCAATATCTTTTTCAAAAGATTAATTCTTTGTTCCAATGGAATATATCAAATTATAGAATTTTGCTCATGATAATTGTTCATGATAATGCGAATTTTATTAAAGCTATTTATTAATTTGTACTTGCGCTGCAAGTAATACAATTTTATGAAGCGAAGCTGTTGATTCATTCATTTAATATATAGGAAGTTATTTTAATTTGATTCAGAGAGATGATAAACATAGTATACTTTCTGTGGTTATCGTATAATTATGCAAAGTGAAACTCTGTGTTGATCATTCTTTCAGTGGGCGAGTATTTTAATGAATGTTATATATATTTAGATATTTCCAAAATTGATCACACCGTCGTATTATCACACATTGCAAATAAGGTTATATAAAATTATAAAGTTTTGTACAACCTATCATTATGAATTTCTTTCGTTTATTTTCGACTCTATCAATTTCATAGTAGAATCTTCTTTATCAATCATTAACTCATTAAGGATCAGCATCGCGTTAACGCAACATATTACTAATTTTTATTTCCAACATTTTCCATTGATTTCCTCTTAATAAATTCATATTATTGCATTCTATCGAACCTATATAGCGATTATGAAAAAGAATTCCAAGAATCTGTTTCATACTATACTACTATTTCTTCTTAGACGCTATAATTTTATGAAACTTGAAGAAACTGAAGTATCTCACAGCAATATGATAAACTGTGTCTTTTTTTCAAATCATAGTCCTTCTTTTTATTTATTACACTTTTTATATTACTTCACTGCTTGATCCTTGATGGATTTAAGAGCTTCTTTTCTGTTGAATCAGGTATAAGACTAGAACATAAAAATTCGAAGAAAACAATTTTCTAAATTCTCTAAAACAATTTAAAAAATTGTCTAAATCTTAGAAATGATAAAGTATTAACCTCTGCATATTCTAAGCGAAGAAAGGATATTTCTTTTTCAACTCTGTCTCGAAATTGTAAACGTAGAAGTTGTTTAAGGTGCTAGTTTATAAGTGACTCGCAATGTATTTACCGCATTGTGGCTTCAGAGCTTGGTAGACTGGCGAAAGAATGACGGTGAGTTTCCCTATTGTCGTGAACGTTATTTCGCGAGTTCCTTTTGATATCTGTATGAAAGCTCTCTGGAACTACCTCTGGTCGAAACGTTGGTATTCTTCGTTCCTCTCTTCTTCGCGTTTCAAAAGCCTTCGATCTCAATGGATTCGGCTTTGTTCGAGACAGCCTGCGGCGTTCTGGCCGTGTTCAGACGTTAAAAGTTTAATCACCTATCAATAATTTAGATTTCTGGACGATACGATTCTTCTCATTCAAACGTGTATCGATACGATCAGTGTTATGGAATATTGTAGAGAGTCAACTCTGTGGAGACAAGATAGAAACTTAACGATGCGATTGAAATTTTAGTAATCGTGCAGAAATCTTTTATATACTTGAATCGTGCTATGATGATACTATTTTTCAATTATAGCTTTGCAAACAGTCGGATCTTATAATATTATCTTAATACGTACAATAATTCGATTATTATAATTTACTGATTGATGTGAATTATATAATTTATAATTTATGATGAAATAAATTGAACCATGTAGGATTTCTTGCAGATTTATATTTTCCATTTAAATAGTTAGTTGTACCATAATAAAAAATTTTATTAGATCGAAGTTATACAAATAATTAATTTCAATGAGTATGGTCACAATATCGAATCATAACACTAGATGTTTAAAGGAGTCGAACAAAATAATTTCATCTTTTTATTTACTTACCTAATGTGATGAACTTGTTACGATATCTAAAATCATACTGGTTGTATGTACATACATATAGATAGCACAACTTTCTCTGGATGACTAAGTGTAATAGATATTATTTTGACTCATTAATTGAATTAAAGTATCTACGAATAAAAAATTAAATAGTATAATATTCTAATGTGATCAACCAGGTTCTTCGCGGAGGAAAATAAATATCGATCAATAATGGTAGAATGAACGGATTAAATCCCCATTAACAAGAATTCCCATGACAAATACAGGGGAGGCAGACCTGGATTTCAGAGTAACAGTCCATCAAATTTTGCGCAATAACGATTACCCCATTCGGTTTGAGTGATGTGGCTTTCGTGGCTATGTAACATGTGTCAAAATATATGTACACAACCGTCGCAACTGGCAGTGATTACACGTTCGCGTTGTATTACATCGTATCTATAGAGCCAAGCGAGATCCTTTGACATTGCACTGTGCCCTGTGCATCGTGCGCCACGCGCCATATCACGTTCAGAGTGTACGAACGCATCGGGACCACGAATACTAATGCTCCTCTAATGCATCACGCAGTTAGAATTCACAATAAACGTCACCCCGAAAACGAAATAACTTCTCGCGTCGATTTTAATCCTCCTACGATTTTGCTAACTTTCCAGCCTAATTAACAGACAACAAATATTTATGCAAATTTAAATTTCTATCAGAGAGACAATCAGAGAGGTAGAACCCGAACAGAACATCCTTTCGCGCATATTTAAAATCATCAGTTGCAGATTTCAAATCGTCATGTTCCATAAATTACCATTTCGCCCTCTCTTTTCTCGCTAGAATTTTGTAATTTATGATTAGAACGTGATGAAAAGTTTCTGTTTCACTATGAGCTATCGTCATATATATATATATATATATATATATATATATATATATATGTATATAACATTCATGTAAAATTAAAAATTGCATTATGCTAGGGTATAAACGTTCCATAATTTTTCGCTTAAAGTTCTATTACATCTTTTATAAATGAAATTTTAGTTGATCCAATAAATTTTCTCACTACTTTCGTAGCTGTAATATCAAATCCTTTACATGGCATTTTAAATTACAATGTTATTTGCGTTTGGAAACTTTGTTATGATTTTTGTCGTGTGCCGCTGCGACAAGTTTGTGTACCTAGCTGTTGGAGTAGCTTGAGAGGAACTCTTCGAGCCAGGTCGAAGAAAAATTAGCTTAACCCATTTCAAGATAAATTCGGTTACGGTATTTTTACCTACCTAGATTAAGGTAAGGAAAAAAGTAAATTCCAAACTGAATCTGAGTGAATACTAAAATTTACTGAATCTTGTGTTACATAAAGATGAAACCATCTATAAATAATAGAAAAGCGTAGAAAACTGGGCCAAAGTACATCTCTCAATATCAAAATCAAGGAACAATACACGACTTAAAAAGTTACATAAATCAACCATTTTATTGTCCTCTTTAGACTTGAAGTTTTATTTTATAGTAATATTTTATCTTACAATTTTACGCCATACCTTTTATTTACGCCATAAAATAGAGATTTTCGGGAAGGATAATTTTTTGTGATCTATTTTTACGATGTTAGATGAGTGACGTCTGACAGAGTGATTCAATTTTTACTGTACGCTTGATCCCAAGCATTGCAAGATATAAATTTCAATTATTACTAAACTAACAGGAATTGAAATGCTAAATTAACAAAAAAATGATAGTCTGATTTCATACTAATATAAATTAAATAATATTTGGAATTTTCTGACATTTCAATTTTAGATGGCAATGAGAGAAGCTGGTCTTTCAATTTCAATATAGAAATTTGAACAATAATAACATTCTAATATTTGTAACGTGATTGACGTCTATGTTCTTTTTTTTACTACAGATAGTTATCGTACGATAAAACGAATTCTGGCATTTTATACAACGTAATTTGAATCCAATTAAAAATGTTTTTTTAATAAATGGCTTCGATAAATACAAACAATAGCCTCTTGTATAATTTAACTACATATCATTGTTAGTGAAATTTTATAAGTTATAAGTTACCAATATTAATAAATATCCTTACATAGATAGCAGTAATAAACTTGATAATGAAACACACGAGATCCGACGAGTAAATTTCTCGAAATATATATTATTCGATTTACATGTATATATTTTTCTTTTTCTTTTTTCTGAACCAAGTCGCTTGAAGATATTACTCTACAAGTGACTTCATTTAATTTTGTACAGGTGCTTTAAACTACTTCGATAGTTTACCAAAGCATCACGCTACACACGTTCCTGTTATTCGATTACGAACAGCTATCGATAGGAACGACCGTGGTATTTCAAACTTCTATGCGACAGGTTTTTCGATCGAAAAATAGAGTACTGGAAAGGTAACCACGATGAATTTTTCACATATTACTAATGTCATATTTCTAACCTGCGGACAAACCCTTTTTTCATTCATATTTTATATGAAGATTTATTTTACTAAAGCACCTTTCCCCTCTTTTTAATTCCTTTGAAGTCTATTTCAGTTCTGAGATATTAGATTTGCTCTTTCTACAAAGACTTTACTGTTTACTTCGTAGAAGTCAGTTTTAAAGAGTTAAAGTTGGGAAATTGATCTTTACAAAGTGAAGCTTCTTCACGCAAGAAAGAGAAACCGGATATTTTCTAATTGTCAGTCAAACACTTCGAATTAAATACACTTCGAAGAATTCGTAAGATTTCGTTTTGACGAAGAAATTTCTTTACAGTAGATATAGTTGGAATAATGAACAAACAGAGGAGGCTCTTCTTCTACTATATCGCTCGTAAATTAATAATACTCGTAGATATTCAACGATAAATATAAGAAAATAAAAATGTAATAAGAATAGAATATTTATTGTATAATCGAATACCATATACATATTTCTAAACTTCCTTTCTTTTTTAATTTTTTTCAACAAACAGTTACGTATTATTCGTTTCCTATTTTTTCACATTTTTTTCAACCCGACTAATTTATGGCAAAAAAAGAGAAACAAGTACTTGTTCAACAAATTGTATTGGTCACGCAAGTAGTTAAACCATCTGTTTCGCGACTCTACCATTTTTCGTTACCGAAATGCGGTTATTTTACATGGAACATAAACTTGAATCTTTCATCCTGTGCTTCCCATTTGCATCTTTACTGACCTACCGCACGTATCTACACGATAGCCGGTGAAAGCTGAATCAGCATTTTTTTTCGTACTGCTCATCGTACATACGACGTACGTATTTCCGCAGACGGAAGCAGGTCACCGTGTTTTGCGGTTTTGCCAGTCACCATTCTACTGATTATATATATCTCCTACCCTTTAAAGCCACGTATATTCAGGAGCCCCCATTGTAATATCACTTTAAAGTGAAGTAATTTCTCGAAAACATGTCTTCTCTTACATGTTTGAAGTGAATTTGGAAAATTTCGCTTGATTTTGATCTTATACATATGAATATATGTACCAATAACACATACAGTGATCTATCTATGTTACGTCATAGTTATCGCTATATTTATAGTCTGTACAATTTATTATTATTCATATTATTCGTATAACAGTATAAAAGATTATTTTTATTAATGTAAATGAGAAAATAAAATCAAAACAAAAAGTGTCACCTAGTAGATATTATATAACAAATATACTTTTACTGCAAGTATGCTTACTTTTGGATATTTTTGCTCCCACAAGACTTTCATGAGTACATAAACATCCACAGTCTATATATAGCTAGTATTATAATCACGAATTTTTAAAAATGGATTAATAACATTCACAAAAAAAAAGGATGGGAAAGGAACATTGTTATATTGCAAAAATAACAACGTTGAGCCATGTGTATCCTTTATTCTAAAATATATAATTTACTACTAAATTTTTTAATAAGTCTGTTATAACCGAATATTATTTATACATTTTTGCACACATATTTTGCATAATTTTAAACTCGCTGTTTAAAATGATATTTTTCAAGAAAAGGTTATCGTTAGTTCCTCGTGATTGCTCTCCTATCCAAGTAAATTACGGCAGAAAATCCATCGATTCGCATGCAAATTTAACAAATTCATTTCTAAAGGAGACTCTCTCACACACACACATACAGATGCAATCCCTTGACGACAAGGATTCTCCTATCAATTCGAATTGAACCACCCTCGTACATCTCTCTAGAACGTTCAGAGATATCGAGCTAACGTTATCAATTCGCGACGAAGCGAAGGCAAGAGCATCGTTGTAGCCCGTTTACAAGATAAGCTAACGGTAGGCGTGTTCTCGAAGAAGCACGAGCGGAGATGAGAGGAAAAGGGTCATGCTTTACGAAACTCGTAAAGATTCTATCCATGACAGAGTGATGCCAGCTATCGTATCGTAACGATTCTAATCTCGACCTTTGTCATTATGTCACTCGATCGATGGACTATTGAAGAACGCGAATAATAATATATCGAACGATGGTAACTACAGGATCAGAGAGAATAATTTTATTTCGAAGTTAAATGTAAAAGGCAGATCTGTATAGTGCATTCAAGAAAAATATTATTATCTATATTATTTTCTTGAGCCATTCGAAAAATTAATAAGCAGTATCTTATTGTGTCCTAATTGTCATTATGAAATATTATTCGCATTGTCGTGTTTTCTGAATACAATCAATAGACATTGCAGAACAGTATTATAGAATATCGAAATAATGAAACGATTTTACACATGCTCTCGTTGTAGAAGTATTTAATTGAACTGGGAAAACAATTTCAGTCTCTCCACTCTCAATTCTTTTAAATATTCTCGTTCATGCTTTAATCAGAAACATTGTATCTTGCTAACGTGAAATAGAACGAATGGTTTTTCTATGATTATGGCTGAACTGTCATTTTATATATTATTTGATTACTTTGATATACGAAGTTCGCCAGACTTATCTTCTTTAACCATAATCTAATAGAAAACGGTATATTTCATGGGTCCATAACACACTCTTCACTCTCAGAGTATTTATGATGCCTCTACTCTATTTATTTCGAAAAATTGCAATATTATATTTACCAGAGTCTGTATATCGGTACATCGGTTAGCTAACTTCATTAATGTTAACAGTTTATTCCTCAGGTAATCCTTCTATTTCCCTCCTTCCTTTCGCTTCCTATTTCTCTGGCAAAGTACGTGCGCACTGCTCTCGACGAGAGATGGTGTGTACCTTTGTACTTCCTTGCTAAATCGGATTACACTCTCGTGTCGCGCCTCGTGTACACTGTAAAAACGAGTTAATAGCAAAGGCGAGCTAGCATCCCTTCCTAGAGAATACGTCTAAATCCTGCGTTCGCGCTCTTGATCTCCGGATTCTGCTGCAACAGCGTTATTGGACGCTGTTGCGAACCGTGCACGCCACGTGCTCTATCGTTAAATATCATCTTTTACCCTTTGACTGCATCGCGGCGCCGTTTGGAAGTTATTAAACTGAAGTTACTCGTTAGGCCAATTAGAAACGAGGGACTCTCTGTGGCGATCGTCGCGAGGATACGCGCTTAAATCAGCTCGTTGTCGCTTTTACGGTTTCTTCGTTGTTTTGAGGCGTCTCTCAATTTAAGAGAGATTTAAGAGAGAATATAGTCGTTCGTGTTGGACTACGTTTCTTGTCTCTTGTTGCTCGTTGCAAGATTAAGGGAACAAATTTCGAGACAAAATTGATCTGACAGTTAATCGTTTAATTAAGGTAGAGGATAGTTAATAATTTTTGGAATTGTCAATGGGTGAAAAAATAAAATGAGAGGGGTTCGTATTAATACAGAGTTAAATTTGTTCTTATTTTAGAAGAAGCTTTATAGTATACCTATTGTTAATTCATCAGCGTAGACATAGGCTCTGGCTGATATACATAGATTCATTAATTAATTATAAACCTAGACTCTGACCTGGTTCCTAATTTATAGCAAGATATATCTTACAGACATTGATAGACAGACAGGCATAAATTAACAGCATCATGGCATTAGCATGAACTTGAACTAAATTATACATATATTGAAAAATCAAATCAAAATTATACGTAGTTCAGGTTTAGACAAAATAAATTGCCATTTTCTTCAAAGGATTAATTATGTAATTCATTGCAACTGTGTCAACTAATTTGAATTTATAATCTCTGCTAATTCTATAAAAATATGATAAATATGTTTATGAAATATAAAATTCTATTACGAGAATTGAACACAGAATATAACAAGAATAAAATTGCAAAATACAGATTATATAATGCGTTATTCGACATTATTACATTCGGATCATATTTTTTTTTTTGGTTTCAGTAATTCTCGTTTTAATTTTGTAGACCAAAGGACAAGTTGAATTAGCTTACTTTATGAATACCAAAGATTACAAGTTAAATGAATCTCGTGGCTCTTAATTATGTAGCCATTGTAATTACATCGGAAGCAAGTTTTTGCTTTGATTTTCTTGCTGGATCCGGTGTTACAGAACCTGTTCACAGTCTTTTGAATTTAAATTACACAGCACTTGTCGCAGTATCTCTGACGAGTGCCAAAGATCCGACTGCTAAAGCGATAATTGACGTTTCAGCTTAACTTGTTATTTCCATCGTAATACCATCGATTTCTGCGTTTTCCTTAATAGAGGAATTACGTTAATCTTCCTGTTTACGTTTTACAAGTCCAGCGAGAGAAATAAATGTTTTTATACGGCAGCTTTTTTCGCTTCATTCTTACAATGTTGCATTTATATCGCGATATAATGCAGTTTATTCCATTGGAAATATAATTTTCGATCTGTGCAGATAAATAAAAGATACGAAAGTAAATACGTATTAAACGGACTCTCGAGGATACTTTAAAAAATACTCATGGCGAAATCCTTTCGAGCTTAAGCCTGCTAAAATTCCCGATGCATTCCCCATGTGTTCACTTCTACGTGATCGATGCATCGAGTATCGAACAATATTAAATTGTACCGGCAGCGTATTTCACTAATTCGTTTATTCACTCTTTTGCTGTATTGGAAATGGATCATCGTAAGGAACGATAACGTTCTCCGTTCGAAAAGACATAAAAGGTACGCGGAATTTTATTCCCGTATCCCAATCAGGACGTTGTGCCGGTTTGCTACCATTTTTAAATCCATTATAATCTACGCGTACGTTGTGACAAATTGCCATCGACAAAAGGTGAAATGAAAAAATTCCTTTCGTACGAAAACGATGATACCAGAAATTCCTTTATGGACGATATTTTCCCGTCTATCGATACTCTCTATGTATAATACATAAAAGTTGAACGCATAAAAGTCGGATATGTACACGCGGGATAAAGAAAACATTGATCCAGTTCCATTTTCACAGTTTCGAAACCAATACGAATCACTTGTCACACGATCGTTCATCTCGCGTATTTTATCAATAGAAATCAACACGATCCTCATCGTCATCTCCATCCGAAAAAAAAAAAAACTGTCACCCGTGATCGTAACGCACGTCATGTACGATATCATCATATATATACATATATGAATGTGTTTATATAATTGTCTGTGTATGTATAGATATATATGTATATGTATATATATGTATATATATGTATATATATATATATATATCTGTATACACAAACGTTTTACACAGGACAGCAAAATGGAATGTTCACGAGACAGCTGTCATCACATGCGATATATCGATTGTTCTTCAGCAATGATCCTCGGCACGTCTCGCCTACTGTCTGCACCAGATCCTCCCTGGACCGGACGTTGGATCAAAGGAGTTCTCTCGTCGAGACCTCGAAGGCTTTTTCTACGACACACATATGTCCATATATTTCACGATTTTTCTTTGATCCAATTACGGTCCACTCTTTGTGTTGTGTATTTGTGCCCTCGTGTCCTTCTGAAACGACGCCGCGGATTCTTACGTAGGAACATAAAGGAAGAATTTCTTTCTAACGAAGAAATCAAGAGAAAACAAAAAGATAGAAGGATCCGTAAACGCAAATTCTTCCTTTTTCAAGAGAAACATTTCTTTTGTCGTGACAAATATATTTTTCGAGTTCGCGTTCGTTTCAGGAGGTGACGTACTAATCACTTACTTTCAGGTTCGCTCGAAAATCAGCATTGAGACAAGCAGAAATACTTTCGAACGAGAAAGTATAAGTAAAATATGAAAGACAACCAAAACACACAGTAACGATTTGGTGTGTAGGGGAGCACAGAAAACCCGTGTTCTGCCGTCACTGCACCGCCTCGTGTGTTTCACTTGCAGATCTCTCTCGCCTCTGCTCGCAGTATTCACCCTGTTTCTGTTAGATTTTTCACGTCCCCCTTCAAATCACCCCTTTTTCTCTATACTCTACAGTACCTTGGAATGTGCTCTCTCGCCTTTCGTTCACGCATCTTTGAACGAGAGACACGTTTCGACATATGTGCGCCGACACGATTATACATTTACGAGGGTGACTGCAGAATGTACGGAAACACGAATGGAAAGTCGTACGCAGCTCATGGAAAGTTTCAAGAATAATCTCACGTCAAATTACTCGGTGGGATTTATACGAAATTATTCGAGACACATATGTGGTATTGGATTCACAAGTATGGGTTGCGACCACCAAGGCAATCGTATGAAAATAATTTTCTTGGCTGTTTTTGGTTGGAATTATTTTGGTAGAAAATTTCATCACGATAGCTCGAACATTTATTTGTGTCACTGCGGTTACAATAGTGTTTTGTTTTATTAGTGGTTACGAAATTGAAATTTAATGAATGAGAGGATATAGCTCTATAACATAAAAGTAAAAAATAATAGAAACTCATCGTGTTTTTAAATTCTACATTAAATGTTTCAAATAATTTTAATTGTTTAAATTGCACAAAATTCTGATAGAACAAACGTGTATGATTAAGAATATTTTGCAAAATATTTTTTAACTATCTCCGTTTTTCATGTATATTGAGGCATAATAGACTTATCGTACAGATACGCAGAATATTTTTTATATTATTGCAGTGTTGTTTTCTTTTTTCAATTTTCCGAATTTTGAATTTTCGTTTATTATTCCGCTCAAATGGAAATATAATCGATTTTAATTTTCAAGATTCACCATATACTAAATACTGTTTCTCGTTTAACAACAACAGTTATTTATAGTGAACGAAGCTTTTTATTGTTCTTTTAAGCATGACAAACTTCGATCAGTCAACAATGTTCTTTACTTCGATAAATAAATATGCAGTTACGTAACAAAGCCGAAAAACCGATTACCTCTTGATTCTTTTCAAACTGATATTGCGCAGTTTTTGACAAAATTAATTTTTGTACCAAGGGAAAATTGCAACACCACACGTTTTTTGCATTATTCGTTGCAAAATTAACAGGATCCTCACTTTTTGAAATATTTAATACGATGTGGTTATTTTCCGTTCGTTTATTAATTTCCAATTTATTAAATTCCTCAAATATTGAAACTTTTAATTCTCAGCAGTGTTGGGAATTATTCGAATTTTCTATTTTTCTTTTTTTCTTGTTTTCAAAGTTACAATACATACTATAAATCCAAAATAACTTTGTCCAAAATAATTCTAACATTCTCTATGTTCAATCAATTTTCTATTTGTATATGAAAAATAATATTGGAAACCTAATCCAAATCGGTTTAGAGATTTTTAGGCTTTTCAATTTTCACAAATTTCTTATTTTAATTTTCAAATTATTGAAATACTTTATAAAAGTACGATTTTGTTTTACCAGAAACAAAAATCTTTATCATTAATTAAATTAATAAGTTATTAAAGCACAATGTTCCATATACACAACATGGAGCATGAAAATGTTAATTATCTACCAAACTAAATTTTGATTACAATTTAATAAGATGGCATAATGGGTAACGCGGACAACATTCCTTCGTGTATCCGTGCATAGAACGAGAACTCTACCTTAGATACCTAATAACACGATTACATTACACTTGTATATAGATACATACTAATTTCCCATACACATATTCACCGACTCGAGTCCATTCTCCACAGTCAGAAAATAAGTCGCCAAAGAAAACGAAAAAAGAGAAAGAACTACTTTTCCTTCAACTAGCTTTCCATTTTGAAGAGTTCACTTGTATCTTAACGAGTATCCCCTATTTAAGCAGCTTTTAGAATTTCCGAAACCGTTGAAATACCAAGGCTCTTTTTTAATTAAGAGACAGGAATCGAATGTCATCAATCGCTAAATTTTAAACACGCGAACCAAAATCGAAGAGCATATGTCAAAAAATGGGTCAAAGTGATGACTACTTTTTATTAATTTCTTAATTTCATTGCAAAAATATGATTAATATTCAATTTTCAAAAACCAAATGATTTACTTCCATAATTTTATTTGTCGCAAGAAGAGGGCACAAATGATGGAATATTCTAAGGTAAATCTAAAAGACATTGTTTGCCATCAGCGTAGTGTCTTGAACAGCTCAAATGTCATCAAAAACTCAAAATCCTTAAAAATATGAAAAGAACCAAAAAATGTTATCAATCGGTAAATTTCGAATAAAGTGGTGCATTGCAATGATCTAACCGCTCTGGCACAAGTCAGGTAAATGGTTGCAGAAACGTTTGCAGGGAATATGATTTCGTCTGTGGCTACGTATAAAATGCTGCATTATTAATTTCACGCTGGCCAAAATTTACAGTCGACGATAAATTATTAATCGACCTGGAAGAGGAGTGGCAAGCACAGCCCTCGCACATTGTGATTCACACAAAGCCGCCGCGGAATTTCGACTGATTTATTGCGGAAAAGTTCGCGACTACGAATTCACGTCCTTCTAGCTTCGATAAAAAGTTAGATAGATTGGCAAGTGATTTGTTATAATTTCTTTTCAACCATTTCGTTTCTTCTAAGCGGCAAATGTTAAGTTTGAGTTCAAAAGAACGTGCTAGGGATTTTAACGGCAACGAAATTGTATTTGGGAAGAAAAATTAATATTCGGACTACTGACTAAGATTAGAATAAAATATTTTTGTCATAGAGATTGAAATAGACAGTATAGGAAAACATAAAAAATGCAAGAACAGTGAGCTATTATCCAATTCGCTTCCAACTTTATCCAAGATTTTCATGGTGATTAATATTTAAAATATCGATTTACTTTTATTCTTCGCGATATTAATTCACGGAATAGATAACTTTTTCTACAATGGAAGAACTATAAATGGCAAGCCAACATGGCATAAATTTTATCTAACAAGCCTAAATAGAAATATAGTAAGTATGATAAAAGATTAATTAATTTGTGTATTTCGTTTTTTTATACTCTTAATTACTATATAAATATAATGAATAATAATAATCGACGTCAAAATTTATAAAATGCAAACACTATTAAATATACGGATGTTTAACAAAATTCCAACATTTTTTCTAAAAAATTTTCTGCAAAAAAGGAACGTCTAACAGAGATATTCCACTTATTATATTCCATTATATTATAAATATTTCAATTACTATCCTCACAATGGATCACCACTTTATATAAATAATTACCAGAGATTTAAAGATCAATTTATACGTCTACTGGGAGTTTTCAATAATGCAAGCGAAATCGAGAAAGTCACTTCGGTTTCTAACGATCGGAAGTAAATTCCGATCCGATCTGGATTTCACGTTTATTTTCTTTTCATATTAAAACTATTTTCATGCAAAATTCAAGGTTCAAAAAGTCCCGTCGACCAAAGACGATCGTTCTCGTTCACGAACCTTACACAAACAATTCTGTGAGGTGTAAAAATAAAGCTTCGCGGCGGAATTTTTATCGAAACGGGAATAAACGGTCGATGAACCGAGTTGAGGATACCTTTATCAAGATTGGAACTGTATAAATTAATTTTAGAGAAATAGGATTTTCCGCGTGGAAGAGAATCGGTAAACTTGCTTCAACTCAAAGAGTGATTCATGTATTTGCCTGTGGAAACAAATCGTTTAAAAAGTTTTACGCGAAACTTGATTAAAATTTATAAACGTAATTCTTTAAAGTCGATATAAATCATAATTCTTATGAAATGTAATCCAATAATTAAGTAGCTAATCTTTTCGTTTATTAATTTCCTATATGACTATAAATAAATTATATTTTGTAAAAAAAAAAAAAAAAAAAAAAATAGACAGTCATCTATTATAGATGCTTTTAAGTAATAACAAATATTTTATAGAATATAACAAACAGTTTATTAAATGTGGAATTAATATTCGTTATATTGATTCTTCAAAATAAAGGTACTAGCCAATAAACGAAGAGAAATTATTCCTTTTGTCACGGCGACTTAAATAATTTTCAAAAATTGGAAAATGAGGTCTTAATGTTCTAGCGATATAAATTTAGTCATTCAATAATTTATAAGAATTAAGATTTTTAAATAATTCACTTTAATTGGAAGTAAATTTTTTTCGAGGTAAAAAGAAGTTGACACCATCCGGGGAAGAAGAAAAAATTAATCTTTTTAAAAAAAGATGAACGACTGATTTTTCTCAAGGAAGAAAACTATTATCTTTCATTTTATTTGGAACATGTTCCAACCGTATCTCTGTAAACGTTCCTACCATTCGAATAATATATTCAAAGTCTTCCGTGTCTATCGTTGACCATGATCAAATAACTTCGCCGGAGTCGATGACAGGCCTTCGACGAAATAAAATCTTTAAGCTTCTCGTGCCCAACGCGAGAAAGCGTAAGTCGAAGAAAAAAACCGTGGCTTGGTAGGATGAACAAAGTTTCACGAGGTCATGAAAAGTTTCTTACTTCTGAACGTGCAAAGACTACTGGCCTATGTGTTGTGCACCTTCGAGCTTTCCCACGTGAATTTTCTTGAGAGAAAGACAATTTTTCTTGCACGACTTCGAGGCTCGCTGGCTTGTGAGCCGATCGACAGGTTCTCGTAAGAGGAAAAGTTTAATGTTTGTAGTTTCCCCGAGACAAGATGCTAATCGAAAATTATGCAGAAGAATCGAGAGTTCTGCATTCGCAATCAATTCCTTCAGCTACTTTCATGACCAGCTGGTATTGTTATAGGAAGTTAGAAGCTTCCTGCACGAGATTTCGATAATAAAATGATTCGAGTTGTTGGCAAGATTTTTGTTGATTATTGGTTAACTGTTTTGAGGCTGAGTATTTGTTTTTCGTTATATTAATTCGTTGCAATATAAGGGTATCACCTAATAAGGCGATGGACGAAGGAAAATTGTTGCTTAAGTAATTTATTAGAACTGAAAGTTTGTATGTCTTTGTAACATGACTGTACTCGATAGTTCGTGAGAATTAATACATTTAATTTATTACAATTGAAAGTTTGAGTATTTTCAACTTCAGGAAATGATACTACCTACAATGATACTAATGATACTACTACTACCCATTATGACAGAAAATCCTGCAGTACCTACGAATCTCTATTCGCAGTTCTTGTATTTTTATTTCCTGTCTGTTATTGCCCATTCTTACATATAATTCCATAATATTTCATTAGAGTAGAAAAAGACAAAATTAGACGAGAAGGAATTCTAGTTATATTACAGCGCATATAGAATTCTATCGTAATTGCTAGAGAAGGTTCGAAAACTCGATTAGAATTAAAGAGGAAATACTTCGTCCTTATCCTCTGTGGTGAACTTCCATTGAAGTCCCACTATTCTCGCATTAATGGATTAATTTATTTGGATAGATGGATTCTTAGCTGGCGTTACGAGCGTCGGAAGCAGGCGTTCGCGTGTTTCTGCCAGAAAGAGAGATGAACCGATATAAATGGCGTCGGCGGAAAAAGCAATAACGCGTTTCGACCTTTCAATTAAAAGACGGAGGCAGAACGCAAATTGCCGACCTTGCGGTCCGACGGCCTTTTAAATTTCCCCACTGCCATTTAAAACCCTGCTTAAACCGTTACCTTATCCCAGTGGAACCATCTGGCGAAATAATTAAAGGAGGATCGCATAAACCGCGCATTATGCTGCGACTTCGTTGCCTCTGTGCTTCGGTTTCTTGCTCGTTCATTCGTTTCTGTCGGTTGCAACGCGTGCATTCGACTATCTAATAAAAACAATTTCACGGAACCATGCGATTCTGTTATTACGACTTGTAATTTTTCAAACGTTTATTCCTGTCCCCACGACCGAAACCAGACCTCTCCGACATTTTTTCGCGAAATTTAGGTTACGGAGCATGAAATTACTGTTTCTTGCGAAATTCTAGAACGAAAATGGAATTAACAGTATAAAGATGGAAGATAATAAATAATTCAATGTTAAACGAAACGTGCAGTAAAATGAATAGCTATTTTAATTATAAAATGTGGATTATTTTTAAATAGCTTTTTGAAACCAGCAAAAATGAATTATTGAGTCAATCTGTAAGTAACACTGAGTTAAAAATTATATAATTAATAATGAAAGTCAAAAGTCATTAAGCTCTCGCCGATAATTAATTGGATTAAACAACAATTTTCATATGAACTTTCCATATTCATTTCATATGAACTCCATTTAGTTATTAATTGCAATCAGAATAGATCCGACTTTCGTCTAAATACTTTCACTCAGTGTTAAAAACAATTTACCCACAAATCAAAAATCTCGCCTATATCGTGTTAATTATTTTTTAATTATTTAGTAATCAAGTACCTATTTCTGATTTTCAGAGCCATTAACATTTACAAACGTTGCGATCCTTATTCAATCTTAAAAAAAAATAATTGTAAAATTTCCAAAAATTGGTAAAGTTAGAAATCATTTCTCCCAAAGAAATATTGCTACATAAAAAAATTTAGGATAAAAACCTGTACGTACTTGCATAAAATAAACACGTAAAAATTATTTTTTGCATGAAAGTATTTCTCTGTACAAAGATAAAAAAAAAAGCATTCTTCTACAGAAAAATAAATCACCCGTAGAGAGGTGTATATGTAAGTATATACATATATAACGTAAGAGTCGAATGAATATATTTCCTCGCGCGAGGAGAATAATTCCAAGTTATCGACAACCATCCAAAGTTCTCGATCGAAAGCAAACTCGCTCGATCGGTTCGCAAACTTGCCAAGATATTCTTTAATGGCGCGAAAGGAGATTTTCTTCGTAGAACGGCAGCCAGCCGTCGCTGTCTTCGACACCTCACGTGCATGAATTTGCAATCGCGTGTGCACTGATAACGTGCGATTCACTGAATCGTCCGTGATTACGAAGAAACTGGGACGCACACCTGACGCTGTTCCCCGATTACTCGACGAACGACTTTTACCCCGTGAATAATAACGATTCGACTCGAGACCACGAACGTGCTCGAAATGTAATCTCTCCTTTGACCCGAGCAGACGGAACACGTTTCATGCTTCCTGTCCCTTCCAAATGGATAACGCCATTCCCTTCAAACGCATTTTCACGAAATATTTGAAAACTATTCGTACAAGTAATTCATTGACTGATTCTTTTCACATGTGATGCTAATTATCAATTGTAATTAAATCGACTTATATAATTTCGACACTATAATGTATCATCGTTTGTGTAATTAATGGATAACGATGGTAGTAAATAAATTTCCTTCCGTAAGCTTTCTTGTCAGTTGGATTTTGAAGTAATTATTCATTGGAGATCGTGCATTGTATCAGGTAATTGAAGAAGTTCTTTTTCAGTGGAAGCTTCATTTTTATGACGCGTAATAAAAGAATACTTAATGATAAGATGGAATAATGCAATAGAATAGAAGTAGAATGGAATAATATTAAAATAATAATACAATAATAATAATAATAGTATTTTGTTTATAATAGTGATAATAGTAATTTAATTCGTGATTGTTAAGTCATGATTTCGGGAGATGAGTAATCTCTTCGATATTACTTCAACATTGCTTCTGAATTTTTAACTCGGCGGATAATCGAATCACACAGAAGCCAAATGACAACAACAGATGGACAACACTATTTTCTGAAAATGTTATTATTCTGCAAGTAGAAAAATACATGACTAGTATTTAATTTTTCAAAAATCAAATGATTAACCTCGATGGATTTGTTTAGTTTGATTTTTAAATGGCTCAATTATCTAGACTTAAAAGAGACAATAACTAAATAGAGATTAACATCAGAAGAATAACGACAATATATGAGAAGTTTCCATCTAAAAGCTTGAATTTCGTCACGGATTATACATTTAATAAGTAAGAAAAGCACTTATGCGTAAATGTAACTGCTTTCGTAAGCAAAGTGATTTTTTGCTACATTTTTTTTTATATCCTTCTTTCTTCTCATAAAAAGAATAACAGAATTTTCTTAGTTACCTGATGCGTACATTATTAGCTTTGTTATATATTTTGCTGATTCTTGAAGTTCGCAAATAATCGGATTTTTAGGTATCCAGAACGATGTCACATAGTACAGAAAATGTTTTTGTTTTGTTATGGAAACAAGATGTTGGTTCGTTGAGAAAATGTAGAAAGGGGATTTGCTTCGCTAGGTAGGAAAGTCGTATTCGATGAAATCACGTACGAAATCGAATTACATCGACACACAATGAAATGTGTATCTTGCTTGCAACTGCATTCTCACATCTCCTTCATTTTCGACAGAAACGACTGAATTGCATTACCAAAGAAATGGTAATACTACCGAAGAAGATCGACGTTTCGTGATTCACATTTCCAGCTCGTAAAAAACCGTCGTTCCAGCGGACATTTGTATTTCGAACATTGAACTGAAAATATGAAGAATAAAAGGACGAGAAAAATTCCATCCTAACTCCACATTTCATTGTTATTGCTTCATTGGAATATCGACGAATTTTATATTAATTCATAATATTGATGATACTATGAAGAATAAATTTCATTGGAAAATCAGTTTCAAGTTTGAAGTGGAATATCATTAATCGTTCAACCATTTGGCAGCGAACAAAATTTTTCTTCAAACCTGCTTTGAATTTTAACATTGTTTTGACAATACAATATAATTTTATTCGATAAAATTTTGACGCTTACATAATATTCTTCGAATATGAAATACCCAAATTTTAGACATTGTAAAAAATTTAATAAATTGTTGCAATACAGTCCTTATGCATCTTAGCTTCTGTATTTATACTTTTTGCTATGTAAAATAAAAGTACCATTTTATCTCGTTCTCTATTAAACATGTAAAAAGATATTATTTCGACGATGACATGAAATTGTTCTTTTGATTGATTCCTATTGTCTCACGTTACAACCTGGAACGCTGAGTAATCTCATTAAATCTCAACAAAGTCATTGTACATGATATAGATATAGCTATTTATGACGAATATTGCATATTTCCACGGATGAAAATACAGGAATATATTTTTCCGAAATCGAATTCTCCCCGTGATAAAGAATATCATCACAAAATTGGAAAGTACCGTTCGTCAGTCGATTTTACTTTTTTTCACTCCTGCATTACTTTCGTTCGCATAATGAGTGGATTCCATAGGTCACACACATTCTAATAAATATTCATCGATACTACAACTTTTTCGCCAGAAATTTTACATTTTGCACAGAGGTCCATCATATTTCCATATACTTCATTGTTACAGAATGATTATTCTACTAAAATATGTGAATTTGGAATTTTCAAACATCGAGGTAGTAGCTTCGCAATTAGTATGTAGAATTTATCAAACGTAAAATTATTTGCAAATTGCTCCGATGTGATTTGACGTGTTTTATAAAATATTAGGAGAAGATAATACATATCGTATAATTAATTATGATATGACATATATAAGTATATAAATAGACTTAAATAATCTCATATTATAAAAATTATAATTCAATTATATGTATATATATACGCATACATATATTCCCTCCATAGCAAAAAAATAAAATGTTTTCTGTTTTCATCAAATTACCATGGTAATCAAGCGAGCTCGATTATCGTGCGCAATTTATTCACTTACGCTTCTACACAGGTGCATCAGTATTTGTTTATGGCGTGTACGCCCGTGCAATTGACACATCAAATACATCCGTATGTCGTGTTCAGTAGGTGGAACCGTCGCCGGATATGACCGACACGTTGACATTTGCAAAATCATAGACGGTAATTAATTGTCAGTCCATCAGGCGAAACGAAAACGAGTCACCTGAACGTTTTGGTACATCAGATCCGTGAGAGAATGTTATGTTTGTCAAGCCCGACATGAACATGGCACCAGACGAGGTGAAATAACGATCGTCAAGAAGACAAAACATTTTAAACGAGCAGCCACGTTTTGTCGTAGCCACGGACGAAAAGAAAATATAATTAATTCATACAGCGTTCAACGGAGGGAAAGTTTGGAACTAAATAATTGCGATTGATAATTCGGCTTCTGTCTTTTCGCTCGCTATAATTCTTACGATGCCAGCATTCTCCCTTATTCTCGAATCCTTCGATTTTTATAATAAATTAAAACTCATAAATATCACATTGAAATCTTTATTAACGGCAATAAAATTTTAGATAAAGTGATATTTATGAATATTTCATTCTCATCGGTATAATTTCTTTATTTTTGATATCGTATTTAAACTATCAATTTATTCGCAATAAATTTTGGAATTTTAATCGGCGAGTCGGATATCAAAGTACGGAGAGAAATTATTTTTATAATCATCATTATTTAGCCGTAGATTATTATTTTGATCTACACACCGCCCATCACTGACTTATGTAAAATATCGTAAACAAGAACACAGTAGAAATAATTTCTCTCGCTTCGTCATCACAGCCATATATGGCCAATGCGTCACGATGTTTTGATATGGCAAGAATTTTTGCAGCACCTCGTAGCACACATTGGATCCATCGTGCGACAGAAAAAAAAAGGACACGAAGAGACTCTGCACCCCTGCCCCTTTTTGCTCCACGCAGAACCAACTTACTCTTGCAAACGCTTGAACCTATACAGACAACGTTTTTCTGGCGTTCGCGCGTTCCTAGAGTTCGTTTATCCTGCTCTCTTTTCTGCGCAAAAAGATAAATCAAACGAAAAAACGAAGTGAAAAAAGAGTGGAATAAAAAGGACAGGCGAACGCATAACAGAGCAGCAAAAACGCGTGAACGTGAGAGAAACGTAATTCGAAGGAATTAAAACTGTCGAAGCGTCCAAGTTCTCCCTATCAGATGAACGAGCCGATCTTTTCTCATATCACAGCAGTGTCTCTTACAGCGAACAACCTAATTACAAGTTTACCTTTTTTCTGTTTTCTGTTCGCTTCTTATGTTACGGACCAACCATGGTTTCTGGTTTCTCTGTGCAGTCCTTCAAGGTAATTCGCCGCCAGCTTTTTCTCTAGTTTTTCTTCTTCCATTTCTTCTATCTCTTTCGCACTATCTTCACTTTCTTTCATTCACATATATTACATGTACATACGTTTATATATATATCTATATATTTCATTCATTACACTACAATATATTATATCGCTGTACATGTGTCATATTCGCAGACATAATCAAACAACCTTCTTTCTATCTCTTCTTTCATTTTCACTGTTCTATTTCATTCTGTCTGCTCTTTCTTCATACCCTGTTCTACTATTTCATGCGCTTCCTACTAGCGAGTCGCAACATTTTTTCGCTCACCCTCGATCTATTCCATTTAGTGCATCCGCTTGCGTATGTGTACACTAAAACATCACGCCTCGCGATCGAGCGTGATTCATCGTCCGAGACAAAGAAATGGTTCCGTGGAATATCTCGATTCTATTGAAATTATTTTATCTCCCTATTTTTTAATATGACAACTTTGAACGAGAGATAAGGTAACGAGAGATTAGGTAAATAATAGATACCGTGGAATTAAAGATCTTTTTCCTATGAAAAACTTTTGCATTTATGTACCTCCTTAAAATACCAAAATTACAATTGCGAATATATGGCTGTAATTTTTTGATACAATTTAATTCAGTTTGAACGATAATTTGTGATTTATAATTTTGTAGAGTTAAGGTAATAAATGGTAGAAGACGATATCTGTAGCGACTTTATTCAGTAACAAATTTCTTCTTAAGGCAAAAATATTCTAGCATAGATTTTTTTATGATGAAATAGGACAGTAAAGATTCGATAAGAGAAATATATTTGCATAGTATAAGTAAAATATAGCTTTATTAATAATAATTAAGGTATTTTCTCAGAGCTATTACAGAAGACATTGATTATATTCTTGCATATTATTTTGATTTTTTTATCTTCTACCAAAGATATTGCAAATTTTACATCACTTTTTTTGTTACAAAATACCCATTACGATATCTCGTATACTTACAATTAGTAAACATTTTTTCACTATCTCTGAGATATTTATATAAATTTTTTTCCCCTATGAAAACATCTTCCTAGAAATTCAACAAGCCAGCCATATTTCTAGTGTGAACCACAAGTTTGCCATAGTTTGAAGTTGTTATATTAGTAAAATTCCATCATTCACTCGTTAAAACTTCCTTTTTATATCTCTCGTGATTAACATATCTAAGTCTCCAACTTAGACACAGAATTGCAGAATAAAAGACAACAGGATTCATCATGCCCATTATAGAACAGGTCAAACTCGACTAAACTTTATCGTATCTTTCCTATTCCCATCAATAGAGAAAGAATCATTTCTACGTCTCGACGACGAACGTTCCGTTAAAGATGCTACAAATGGACATACGCGCCATGCCACAAAATACACAAAGAATCGATACGTTGGTCCTGTCTGATTGTTCTTTTCTTTTTTTTTTTTTTTTTTT
>NT_176521.1:4180569-4196260 GCF_000188095.3 Bombus impatiens | reverse complement strand
TGTTTTTTTTTTTTTTTTTTTTTTTTTTTTTTAATGAAGTTCAGTATCATCACGCGACTCTTTAGCAGATAGCAAACGAGCCAAGAGGGATGGTCGAACGTCAAAGGACGAAAAGAATGGAATCGAATCGGACAGGACCCCTATGTAGTCGATCGTATCGATTTCCAGGCGCGTACGCGAAACACGGGCTACGCACGAGCGTGTGCTTATTTTGCATTTCATAGTCAGTGTTTTTATGCAAGCCATTGCCTGTCTTTTTCGCTTTCCGCAGCGCCACCATCGACCTCGTTCTACACAATACACGGTGTGTCGTTCTTTTTTGCTCGCCACGCCCGCTAGAATCGCGCTTTTTTCGCTCCCTTTTTTTCCGCGTCGCCAGCGCCGATGCGATTTTTCCGGCCGCGTTTCTTTTTTCTTCCCTGGCCGCGTTCACCGTGCAAATCGGACCGTTCATAGTGTATTTCCCTTTTTTTTCCTTCTCCTTTTGATTTACTTCGTTCTCTTATCGCCTTTTATTTATTCGTTTGTCAATGGATCGTACTCTTGCATCAGTCAGTCCAGTTTCTTTGATTCGAATGATCCTTTTTGCTATCTCTTTTCTTTTTTTCTTTTTAATTTGAGAAGTCGTTTGTTTTTCTCGTACAATGAGGAGTAAAAGTAAATTCGCTGAGTAAAAGATCGTATTGTGTGCAGATTCTAATTAAGTTTCTTTGTGTATACACAATTTAGGGAAAGGAGGATACTATATTTGTGTTTTAAATGTCAAATTTTCGTTTTCGCTTGATATCGGTAATTGCATTCTCCCGTGCGTTAGTATTCCAATTTAATTTTCATTTGAGTTTACTTATTTAACATTTCTATTAAAAAATACTCGAAGAATACTTTCAAAGAAATAATTTCTGTTCAAAAATTCACATATCGATGATCGATCATAGGGATATCCGGTATATCGAAAACTCGCGAAAGAAATATTCGCGGAAGAAAAAGTCTGTCGTGACGGAAGCAATTGGAGAGTGTACGGCATAGGTCACGAGCCACGAGAAACTTCTCGCGGGAACTTTCGTCTCGTTTCGATCGCCTAGCGAAACTAGTTCGCAGACCGGAAGGACTCTGCCATTCGCTGGAATTGCTCTCGGTTTCCCGCGGTCGTGCATCATTCGTTTCGGTAAAGAGTATCGCACGGCGGGCGTTGAAACGTGGAAAATCGTGGAAGCGAGTCGCGTGCACGTCCTCTATGCACCCCATGCACCGTTGCACACAAGCCTGCCTGATCCCTATCGCTCGAATCCGCTTCCGGAGCAATGTTTTCTCTTTCTTTTCGTCCCTTCACGCTTGTCCCTCTCGCATGATCGTTGTGCACGAGTTGTATGGTAGAATGCTTGCCATATTCGACGTTTGAAAAACAACCGTCGTTTACACCGATGTGTTGAAGTCAATGTATGGATGGTTCGTGTCTTACGTATAATATGTCTTGAAGCGAACGAAAATTTCCGGAAACGTATGAATGGTCAAATGTTCGCGTGCAAGATGGAATATTGAAGTCTAATAATGTTTGAAGATATTTGCGTTTCGACTCTTATTCTTACATTGAAGATGAAAAGAGGGATTCAGTTTTGGAAAAAGTGAAACATAGAACACGAGCGAACAAATGTTTGCGAATGTTTGAAAATGTAAAACATCTGCGATAAATGTTTATTCATTCATTGGTTTAATACGTTTCCGGAAGATTTCGTAGAAATAAAAAATTTCGAGTGGAGGAACAGACGTCGAATAGTATAAAGCTGCTTTGCAGATACATTCGAGCGTGCTTTTTCTCGTTAATATTCGCTAACGCGACGGCTAATCCACCATGACAAAAAGGAGAGCGGTTAATGCGGCCGTAAATGCGTAACGATGGCTTGTGGATTTTTATGGAACAGTTTTGCTCGATTTATTCGTTGTTTCGTGCTTGTTCCGATGCATGACTGCCCGCTGCTCTATGCTGGTGCACACGTACGTACATACAATACATGCACACGATTGATGTTTTTGGCGAACTAGAGAACACAAAGTTGAGATTGTTACCTCGTCGGTGGATGAAGGAGATCCACCTGTTATCTGCATCTTGCAAACTATTTTTAATACAAAAAATCGTCAATTAATAAGTTATTTAATTACGTTTAAGATGAAGTCGAAGTGTTAGATTTGTTAAAGTATTTATATTGAAGCAGATAGAGCTGACGCTCTAATGAGTGTGTGTGTGTGAGTGCTTTCTTTTTAATGTATAAAAGAAATATCTATTCTAAATTATATAAGAATTCCTTGCAGCTTTCACTTCGTTGTAACTTTATAAAAATGAAAGTACGTTTCGTTTATAAAAGCACAGAGCTTTATCGGACATCTAGTAACTTTTCATTTATGTCGTCGTGGATATTTAGAAACAAGAGGAAGAACAGTGAAAAGGCGATAAATTTGAAAAAATTGTATATCGAATGTACAGACGAAGTCCATATTACGCAATTCAAGCGTGTTACAGTTACATGTGACAAATACATTGAATTGTCTGACACGCGACTGCAACATCCTTCGATAACCAACAGACGCGGATACACGTGATCCTACAGTCAATAAATTTCCATTTTTCTCTTCGTATTCGATATTGAATGAAAAGCTACCACTGATAGTGATACTGATACTGATAGATTGTCTTCATCGATAGATATTGATATAACAAATAAGAAATATCGTTGACATATGATAAGATTTGTTGATTTGAAACAATTTTATGCGCAAAATAAAAAAGAAGACATTAATTGAAATCTGGTTACCTTAGAGGAAGGAATAGGATAAGTAGGATAAAAATTTGTGAGTGAGCTTGCAAATACGATTTACAAGTACGATTTGTAAGTATTCATTCATTTAAATAACTTTTCCTCTTTGCAGGATAAAGCAAAATTTATCTATGAAAATGCTTACGATTAATTATTCATGATTGGATTGAAATAATTATGAGTAGAAATTGTTCTCAGCAACTTTATTATATTTTTCTGGATTTTTCTATATCGTTCTTAAAACATCATAATTTAGGTAAATCCAAGATTGTCTGTATTACCCTTTTTCAAATTGCCCTATTAGGTAATTAGCACCTGGTAAATTAATATTCTTTTACTCGATATTCATTGTTATTCCTTGTTACAATTTTGTAAACGTGTTTTATCTGCGATTAATCTGAAGTATAACGAGATACATTGAAACGATATATCTCATAAAATGAAATAAAGCAAAGAAACAGAAAATTAATCAAAAGATCTCCATTCAAAAGTAATTCAAAAAAGTAATTGCAGCCATTCGAATGAAAATAAAGCTTACAATTAGTGGACGAATACTTACAGATATGGATACTTTCTCCTCTCACAATAAATTCTGGTAAATCTAGAAATTAGTTAAGCCGTAAGAAGAAAAATAGCACTTTATTTATCTTGAAACTAATCCATTCGTAATCTAAATTAATTTTAGCGCACGTGTAGTTAAACAAATCGTTAAACAGAATAAAACTAGCGCAACCATCGTCGATAACACTCGATATTTCTCTAGGAAATCGTTGTAAATAGTGGTAAAGCTTCGAATTTATCAATTTCAACAAAGGTAGGGAGTTTTCCCTCACACGATAAACGCGCCAGGAAATGAAATGTAACGCGTTCACAGTTCGAATCTAGGGGAAAAGAGATCATCGTGAATATCGCTCTAAAATAGAGACAACGTTGCACAAACAAGACTCATAAATTTCAAGCTTCTTCAAGGAGAGAAAAGTACTTCATCAGGTGTAAATGCGGCCGTATTTCTTTTCGTAAAAATCTCACGCGGTCGGTGCTCTCTCAGAGAAAAGAAGACGAAAGTCGACGAGATACTATCTTGCCCGTGAAACATTTCAATATTCGCGAGAATTCACGCGACACTGATGAAGCGTTATTTTTCACGAATTAAAATACAAATAGCTACGCGCGTGGTAACTGTAAGATAAGTTCAACGATAAAACATAACGTTTTTGCGCCAGTCGAGTGAAAGTGTTGTCTCTTTGTTTCGCTGTTTTGATGCATAGAAAACTGTGAAAACATATTTCTCATTTATTGACAGCCTGTAGCATGAATAATGTCCTTACATATCCGACGAATGATACAGTTGATAACATATTTAATTTAACTGAAAAAAGAAACGAGATAAAAGTATCGACTCCTTAGATAAAATGTGGATGATTTCATAAAAAGTAATTTTCTTTCTATTGAAACAGATTATTTTTTTCATGGAAAGATTATTATGTGGTAGTTACATTACTTTCATTTCCCCCGTTTTGCAGAAGTGAGTTTTATATCGATTAAGGTCATCGATAATTTTTTACACTAAATTGTGTATTGTTTGATGTCACAGATAACATGTGATGCTAGATTTATTTCAGAAGATATTTAATTGCAGTAATGTGTATGCATTCTGCTACTAAATTAATTACGGATTAATTAAAATTCCGATTTTCAATATTCAGTTTCAATATGATTACTCGTGAGAAATCAATATTATAATGAATAACAATAATGGATTATTGTATCTGATTATTCTGATAAAAAGAGGACATTGAAGCATTTATTTGATTTATGATTTGGAAAATTTTTTATAGTTACTGTAGTAAAAATACTAATTATACAGATTTTTGGTAAATATATATTAAACAATTATTTAAAAGCTCCATCCAAGTAGTAGATAAAATCATTCAACGAAGTATTTCTTGTTGATCTATTAACAAAATTACAACACAAATAAATGAAAATAAAATGAACAATAAATACAAGAGATAAAAGACAATTAACCTTAAAATATAATATCTATGTAATTCCTAAATTAAATCAAATAAAGGATACATAAAATAAATAAATTTATAGAATACAAATAAACTTAACATATAGCATAAAAACTATAATATGATACTCAGACAATTAATTGCTTCATTAAAAAAAAGAAAAAAAGCAGGCAATAATATCTCGCGATTCGTCCTGTATATCGAGCAAAGTGAAGAATCCCAATAACCGTATACGAAACATGGAGAGCTTCATTTAAAAGTTGTCCCGCGGCAATGGAAATTAATTCTGCAACGAATAGACCGATAAAACAACCGGTCGACGATCGTGTGCTGAAATTCACTATCCGCCAAATATTTCGCTGTTTGGACACGGTCCACGTTTACAATTAACAAGTGGAGTTCCGTATTTTCTGTTCTCGTTTACGTTTTACCTAACAGGTTTCACTGAGTGGCAAAAGAAACACGAAAGAAAGTTGGCAAAAGAAAGATAAGTGTTCGGTGTTCTGTAATTCATACAATGAAAACGAAGTTTGATCTAAAATAAATTCTACTTAGTTTTGTTGATAAAAAACGACTTTAATTTTAATTTAGCTTAATACGTAAGATAAAATAAAAGAAATTTGTAGAAAGAAAATGAATATTTTCATTAAAGTAAAAAGAAATTGGTAAAATCTGCAAACATATTATTCCATCGAGTTCGATATATCAATATACATAGGCGTTTCTATGTAGTACGACAAAGCGCGTATCTTTGAACGATGCAATCTGGACTCGAGCTGACAACGTCAAAGGTGAATCTAAGTACGTTGTCCGGTCAATGTACGCGACGAGCGTGTATTAAATGAAGCAAAGCTAAACAAAAGAGCGCATGCACACGCGCTAGACGGGAAAAGGAAGAAACGGGGCACGGAGGAAAATCGTTCGCGGCAGAAGATAGAGAAGCGTTTTCAACGTGACGAAGCGGCGGGCTTTATTGCTTGCCGCGAAAAAGGGTAGCTTAAAAGCCTCGGGGAAAAAATCTCATTTCGATGCAGCCGTTCATTCTGCGGCCGTTAGCCGCTTCCTCGATACACCGAAAAAAAGTTCGTAGAAAAAAAAGGGAAGTATTTGGTAATCGTGCCGGACTCCGTGTATTCCCCACTTTATTCTTCTCTCTTTCTCTCTTTTACTCTCTGCAAAGAAGGATTTCCGTTCGATATGTTAATGATGAAAGAAAACAATTTGTCGGCTGAATTTTCTACTGAAAAGCTATTCATTCCGTATATCTCGTCGCGTTAATTGAAACGTTTTTGTAGTGAGAATTAAGGAAATTGAAAAGACTTTATCGGATTCTGTGTTGCAAGATACTAAATACTTGGAGATTATTTTACGAATTGATTGGTATGTCAAGCGTGAGGAAATACATGGGTCTATGTTTACGCGGATAGAATTTTGCTTTCGAAAGATTGAAGAAATTTTAATTCGTATGTACATTAGAAATTCTGAAGACATATTCTATGCATCATAATCGAAAACAAAAACAAACTGCAACTCCACCTATACTTCGACCGTAGCTTCTTTTCTTTGAAGATATTATAAGCGCCGAAAACATTAAATAGAAACGGTAAAACGAATAGAAGAAGTTTCAGGTGCCAAGAAGTATATAAAATATTAATGAAATGCAAGTTTTATAGAATATAAAAAAGGAAAGATAAATATTACTGGAAGATGAAGGAAGAGTGAGATTTTAGAAACATTGCTTCATGATTCTAGTTTAGAACGAGTGTGTTAGATAGCGATGATGAGAATGTTGACAATTGACCATTTTGTTCGATATTACTTTTTTGGTGATTTGGAAACAGCGCTCGAATGAATTATTAGCTATTGCCTGAAAAATGCACCGTGGTTCCTTGCAAGGAAGATTTGCTGGTGAAGGGAAGCCTTTTAACACAAACCAGCCATAAATAAGAGAATAAGTTTCGATCTGGCGATCGGTATAGTTCTGCTTCGCTAAAAGAGACTTTTCTCACATTATTCTCTTCCCTTTCTTTTTTACTCACGCGCTTTGTACATTGCCTTCTACTATCTACCTACATATGATCGCAATTTTGACAACCTTTTTTTGTCTAAGAGATAACACTTAATTGTCAACTACAAGTTACTTTTTTTCTGTAAAACATATAACCCGTTTTTATATATTAAATATTATAGTTTATGGTAGATCCGAACTGTAGCAGCAATTATGACGCTTTAAACTACATTCCCCTTGTCGAATAATAATTTCAATATAATTTCCTATATTCCATTTTGTGTATATACGTACTGTGCAAGATTACCTGGAACGTTGCAAGTCGAGCTTGTCGATACTAATAAAACAGAGATATAATTTTGGGTATGAAAACTTTGCTAAACAAAAAAACACACTATCAATCTTCAAATTTTAAAAATTTCTAGATTAGTTTTGAATTTACTTATATCTATATTAATTAGTTCTTCTTTTTCCTAGAGCAGTTTTAACAAAAATGACAGTGGTCGAATCATATAATACACGAAAACAAAATTCTAGCTCTGTTTAAAAAAGATTACAAAGAAAAGTGACTTGCAACAGGGCCAATTTTACACTCACGGTACCAATACCTTATATGCAGAATATTTGATTAAGGAACGATCCAACACAACACCCAAGTGCCCTTAGGATCTCGAATCTGTTGCTGCTTGCAACGCGAATAGAAAGTGTTAAAAATCGAGTTTCAATCTGAAGAAATGATACGAATAATATGACTTGTCGAGTGAATGAAATCTTCCTTGTAAATCGCCAGTGTCTAGCGAGAATACGCACTGCACGTTGCACTGCTAGCTACTGACTGTTAGCTCCCTTTGAATGTCGCATGTTGCCAAGGACGAGAGCACCGGTACACTGATGTGTTTGGTCGACGAATCGCGGAGATCGTACGTCGACACAGTCATGAATAGAGAAGCATAGCCCTCGTGACATTCACAGAACGGCATTAGCCACGATATATCATGAGACATGAATCAGTGCATTCGATATCATGAACGCTGTTGCCATTCATACCTTTTTGAATCATCTCATCACGCCTGATCTATCGCTAAATATAGACTACGTAAGACTATTATCATAAAGTACGTTAGATAATTCATAGCTTAATTTTATTACTTTACAAGATATAAAAAAAAAAAAGAAAAGAGAAAAGAAGAAAGAAAGAATCAACAATTCAGCGAAGATTTATATATATCGTTTCGAGATCACATTCGTGACGTTTTCGATGAAAGAAGTGCGATCGATCTATATACGAATAACACGAAATGTCGGGACAAGAAAATGTCGGTCGATCGACGCACCATCTTCTTGCAACTGAATGCTTGCAACCATTTTCTCGTGAATTTATTTCTCGTGCACTCGTCGGTTTCCGGTTTTCGACACTGTGTCGAAATGGCGTTGAAAAGACGCAAAGATCGAGAAAAGGAAAACTCAATCGTGACGCGATTTCATCGAGTTAAAACGTTTTTCCGGTCCCCGAGAGGCCGATTCCGCATCTGAGATTCGTTTTCCGGCTACGGGTTGCTCGTTTTAAATCCATGCCGGATATTATACGTCCGAACGAATCTCTATCTACGCATGAGTACGTGTAACGCGAAAAATTTTTCGAGAGTAACGATGTTATCGAGAAGATTGATCGTCACTCGGCCGATCTCGTCCGCGGGGTTACGATGTGATCTTCGAGAGTAATCATATTTTTATGTAGTATACAACTGTTTACAGGATTTTTCGTCGGGTTGACAAACCTCCGACCGCAACAGTTAATATAAAATATGATAGAACAGTTACAGACTGAGAAGACATCTTACGCCGATCGAACAAATAGCGTTTAATCTGATTCAGTTTCTAGGGTTTCTTGCAGAGATTAAATGTTTAACGAGAGTGTATTCAAGGCCACTTGACCACTGTTGATCAAACGTTGTTTTTTGTTTTTTGACAATCTTGAACACGGGATTTAGGAATTGAGATGAGTTTTGGTTCCTTTCCTTTTTTAATACTTTATTTTTTATAATTTGTACTGAACGAAGTGTAAGGGGTTACATCGATGAGTTCTCGAAGAACACGAATGAAGAAAGTTATTTTTCCAGATATTAAATACAAGATTTTTTTCATTAATGAAATACAATTATCTATAGAGAAAAATGATTCATAAATGAAATAATAACAAAAGTTTGCATGTGTATTTAGCAACCAAAATATTAAAAAAGCATTTGAATTTCCTATATAGTCGGTAGAGGTGGTATGGTAACTTTAATGGATTTTTGCGAAATAGATTATTTGTGTTATTTTTACTATTTTAATTCATAACTTCACAATTATTATATTTTACTGATTACAAGAAGGAACATTTTAAATACGTATATTGTTAGCAACTTTCTAAAATTTTTTTATTTATAGTTCTAGAATTATTTGTGCTTTTCTCCTTTTGAAACAATTTTTCATATATCTATTTCTCTTCCAATAGAAATTGATTTTACCCCTTGCGTGACTAGGCCGTGAATGTCACGACTTGATATAGTTCGCGAACGACACGTTCACACTCAAAAAGAAAAAAGAAATCTGAAAATAGTAAACGAATTTAATAAAGAAAAAAATTTCCATGTTGGATTGTGCGTTCCCTGAATTACGACATATCAAACGCAGTTCAATTTACAAATATCTTGTCATCGAACGTTACGTACCTAATTCTAAACTTAGTGTCTTCTTTCAATTTCTTAAGTAAAAAATTATCATTAACTTTTTATCAGTATTTCTCTCCATTCTAGTATGAACTACATTCAGTTAATTTGTCGAACAAATTAAACAAATATTCTTTAGACAATTTAAATAAATGTTTGCTCGCGCAATATTATTTTTCAATTCAGTTCCAAATGAAATATTATTTCCATATTCGAAATTATTCCATTTACCACTGTTTTAATTCCCAACACGATATAAACAAGGTCTGATCACAACATTCGACGGATCCCAAACAATACAAGAAACTGCCATATAATTTCTATATTTCCATTGTCTTCTTTCCTTTTTTTTTTGTTTCTTTTTTTATTTCAATTTATCTGAACCACTTAAGCGTATCTTTGTTCACGCCTCGCTTAATTTACGACAACGCCATATCTCTTCCACCGACTGTACGTTGCAGAACGCGACAGAATCGTGGCCGTGAGTAATCGTCGTTCGATAAGCGGTTTCGCGCGCGCGCGTTATTCGAAACGACGCGGGAGAAAAAATTTTCAGCTGGACGTCCAGTTTCTGTAATTTTCGTGCGACGACGATATTAGCGCCGTGTCGTTGCTACTACTAAGCACAAGGCGAGTAATCTATTTAATCGTGCTGGTTATTATCGCGATAACGATTTTCATCGGCACGATTACCGGCAGCCGAGCGTTTAATTGCACGCCGATATTAAATTACTATCGGCCATGTGTCCGATCTCTATTACACCAACATTAACGCGCGGTGTTCTCCTGTAGCGAAGCAAGACAAAAGAAACGGGAGCAATTACACTGTAACCCCTGTCGTTCGCTATCATTCTATAATCGTTTCTTTTCCTTTTTTAGTTTCATTTTCTCCCTTTTTCCTTTCTTTTAGTTCGCGTTGCGAACACGCTCGAAACCGACACAACGAACGATTCGATTAAAATTTCAATTATTCGCCGGACATCGCTGATAATTCAACGACCCTCTCCTTTGAGAGACGAGGGGTCGATCGATTTTGATCAGATCTACAATAGCTCGCGAAAGTATTCGAGCACCTGGTGACCTGGTAACCATGGTAATGGTCATGCAGTTCGATGACTTTTTATAATTTTGAATATTTGATTCCAGTTCTTTTTTTTGCAAAATAAGAGAATATTTGGAAAATTTAATAAAAGCATTTTCGTTTACTCAAACATGTTTACTTAAATCTACTTCAAATTTCGTAATTTCGTTATTCAAATCGTTTTTTCGAAAATTTCAATCTGAGGAAGCTCAAGAACTTTTGCAAGCCATTGTACGTCTTTCCTAATTTGTTTACTCGGTTTCTTCTTTCCTAATTCGACTTAATTGATAGTCTGTATGTTTGTTAATGAAATTTTACTTCCTTCTTTGTTTTGTTTCTAACGCGTTCAAGCCGGCGTGTGAATGTGACATGAGTTAATTGTGCCCGAATTTTAATCCAGATTTCGTTCTTTGTTCGAATTCTTCTGTTTACGTGCGAAAATATTTAGTTATATCTAACTGAAGTTGTCGATGGTCTACAAGGTACAGTATTTTTTACAGATTACGAATGAACGAAACTTAATGTTTTAGAAGCTGTTAGAGCTGCAAGATACTTGAAGCGATACAGAATGTTTAGTTCGCGTCTGCTTATCAAATTTCAATTACAAGATTGTATTGAGTTTCTAATGCAATTTTGATAGTGTGTTTCAAGTCTTAATCAGACTTACGCCGCTTCCTAACTTAGAAACACCCTAGAACTAAAAATACGTGAACAATGTTCAACTCGCGGTTGAACCACGCCAGATTGAACGCGTTAACGTTCACAGATCTCTGTCCAAATAAAATGGACACCACGTATATATAGCCACTATCGCTGTTCGAAGGAAGAAACACAAGGTAGATTAGTATTTCCTTTCCAGACCAACTGGAAAATGCGGAAATTCCCATTTACTCTCACTCGACTCAATGAAAAAAGAAAAGAGTGAAAAGAAAAAGTTTTAAATAGCTGATTCGAATTTTCTCTATCAATTGTGTACATGTGTTTATTACTCTTATATTGACTCAATGATGTTATTCTGTGGTGCTTTGCATGTCTCTATTGGACTCTGCATGTCATATAGGGCATCGTAAGTACTTATTAAATGAACTCATCAACGACTACCGAATACACACGACACCCGCAAAATAACTCTTTGTTGAAAAATAAAAAAATATATATATACTTGGAACGCGTACAAACTGCGTTGCGACAAGTTGAATGAGCGATTCTAGATCGTTATACATATATATACGTATATATTAACTCTGGTCGTGTATACCGAAAGCTTCTGTTGGTTTTTCTAAAGAAAACGTGGAGAAGGTAGCGAGTGCTTGTAAGAACAGTCGGATGGAAAATCGAGCAACCTCAAGACATCTCCCTGTGTTCCCACTATTGCCTGTTATATTGAGAATCCAGGCTCTTACAGACCGAATTATTACGGTTCAGACTGTTCCAAGCTTTCAGGTGCAAAATCTACTGTATTTTCGAAAACGTTCCGCCAACCTCGGTAATATACTACATATACTACATCACAGGGTTGATGCAACGTTAGACACTTCTCTAAGACAATTTCGTGGATTTCCACCTGCAAATCTTGAATAATCTGAACGGCTGTTTTGTTCAAGGCAGATTTATTATGCGATTTCTAATAGTTGGAAGTTGTTTTAAATTTATGAATATGAAAGACAAATCGAATAATAGATTTTAATCATTGTTACTGATCGACGAAAGTAGTTGATTTTCTGAAAACCGACTGTACTTACTGCGATTGAACTTTTTGAATTTATTTACGATCAAAGCGTAATCGCCTACGAGAGAAATGAGGATAGGATGTTTTGTTCTGCTCGATTATTTAGTATACTTAATTTATACCTTTGAGTAATTGACTGGAATAATTTAGGTTAAGTTGCTTAATTTAATTTTTTTCTCTATATCTAAACAATAGAGTCTTATTTATAATTTTTATTGCATAAGATATAGAATAAAATTAAATATACAAAAATGAAGTAACCTAACTTATTCTGATTATCTATGAATTAATAGTATCTATTAATTAATTATTAGTTAGAAATTAATACAATATTATGACAAATATATGGCACTATGATGAGCCAAAACGATTAGAAAGATATAAACAATTGAAAATTTATTGGCTTGTTTGAATGTTAATTTTTAACGCTTTGGAACATTGAAACGAATGGAACTCGGTTTCATTGAATTTAGCGCTGTGCGACTAGTATGAAAAGCTGCCTACAGATATCAAAATCGAAGCACAAAAAATAACAAAGGAAACTGGCTTTCAAACATTTCTCGATTTTCATGGCTGTTAATTAAATGAAGCAAATGAGCGAAACATTCCAGGAAGATTTCCGCTCCTTTATTCGAATTAATTCACTTTGTAATTAGATCAAACTTGTAATTAAAATCTTCTCGTGTATGACTTAAAGTCACCGCTGAATGTATTTGTACACTTATACAAAATTTCTAGATATTCGTTAGTTATTCTTTTTTAAACTGAAAATTGATATCTTTTTGGCTCAATTGATGAAATAACCTAAATTACTAAATATAAAAATAATATATAATAATTCCAGCAGAACGAACATCCTTTCAACAATTGGTAAAAATTTTAATTTCGAAGAGCCAATTTCTCAATTTTCCTTGCCCCGATTTGACATTTTTGTTTCAAGTCAAAGGCTCGAGGTTGTTTGCAACAGGTTCTCTAGTTTATTTATCTTTTTGTAGATACCTTAGACGTAGAATCGTATTATTATTAAAATCATGCTGCTCGCCGATGTTGATTTGACGAATTTCCTGTCTGGCCAAGTAAAGTCAGTTGAGCATCTTTTGTTATTCCCCGGGTCCTCTGTCAATATCGTTTGTCCGTTACGCTGTGAATGTTTGATTTGAGACTCCCTTTCGCTGTTTCCTGTTAGCTGAAACGTCCGCAAACCTGCAGAGGATGTAATAACTGAAGAAAGTACAGACCAGCTAAATGAGTCCCCCTCGATTAAGAAGGAAATTGAGAAAAGTATAGTGTTAAGTTTCGTTTCACGCTTCGTATGCTAAGCGAAAGAAACGTTAAAAAGCCTACATCAAATTTCAAAAAGCAATGCTTTAATGTAGATGTAGTTTGTAATTGGAGATTCTGAGAAATAATTTAGTGTAGTAGAAGTATAAACCTCTGTAGATCAGAATTTGTAACAGAAGCATATAAAACGATTCTCCATTTAAATGTAAAAAAGTATCGAAGTAAATTCTTTTCTTTTCTTTTTTGAATATTCATTGTTGCATTAATAACTTTTTGTGGTAATAGTTATTTTGTATGGATAAAGTATATAAATTATAATTATATGTGCGTCAGTAGCAGAAGTCGTAATCTCTTCAAATAAACACAATTTATTCACAAAGAATGCCCGAGTGTTGCATTGTACTACGAATTACATTGCTGCATATGAAGTAATGTTAATCTATTCCACTATATGCATTGACTAATGAAATTTTCCCTCTAGAAGGATTAAATACTTGACCAAATCTCTAAATTACTAAGCATTTAAGCGAGCCCAGTATAAGAACCATATCGAGTGGGATAATCCTCTCTAACTCCTTCCTTAAGTAGCATGATTCATTTATCTAAAGGGTATTTGAAATTAAGCTCCTCCACGAATTTTATATCCCAGCTACAAAATCAGTTACTCAAACTAACACTTTTCCAGTTTCACACCGCCTTTTTGACAACCATAAATTGCATGTTAAATTATAATATCGATGTTCTGATCTTAAATATTTTTTCTCAGCTGGTCTGTACTAAAAGAAAATTGAAAATCAACAGCAGTGGCGTGCAAAAGCCTCTGATTTGGCAAATTTTACACTTTTTCTTGAAAGAATAAAATTACAGATGTTTCGACTAGCGTTAGATATAAAAATGTATCATAAAAGTAGCCTTTATTTGAAAAACATGACAAGTTATTTTTACTAAAATTTTTTGCATAGGATCAATGTTTTAATTTTAATATATATCTCAATCAGTATCATATTTCGAAAATTATCTTGGATTTCGAATTATATGTCTGTTTCTATCGGCTGTCTTGAAACAATTTTTGGATATTGCGTTATTTGTACCCTTTTTTTCAAAACTTTGTAGATAATACCTCTTTTTTTAAAAATATATCAACTTTCTAAGCTAAAGAATGTGGTTTCCACCTAGGTCATATTAAAGTGCTATCGAGTGCCTTATCTATTATTAAGACAGATTATGCATCAAATTTGTAGGAAATTTTGCGAAAGATAATCAGCTACTTTTTCACGCCAGTGTATCTCCCTGTCTTTTCTTACTTTTTTCCTTCTGAAACACTCACGCCCAATGCAAAAGAACGATGCAACGTCATTGGAATTTAGCATTAGTGGACACTGACAATGTATGATACGACAATTTTATATATATCTAGATATTTATAACAGTACAATGCACAGAGATGTGAGACCCCGCTATTATAAATGTAAATCAGTTAAATCTGACAAGTATCTCTAATTTTACATCAAATGGTATTATGTAATTTAACATGTTTATATTTCCAGTAATACAACGCGCACGAGACTGTTACAATAACAAGATTTTATCCTCATGTGTATTGCAGTACAGTAGAATTCCATTTTAATAAAAACTCTCTAATTTTCCCTATTACCTATAATTTTTCGTCTATATAACAGAAATCCACATTCACAGATGTTCACATTCCACATTTCACGCCAGGTTATGCATTCCACTTGGCACTCACGAAAATTTCGTCACAATAAATGAAATTTGAATATATCCGCTGCGTTAAGATTATAAATCTGTTAAATAGCACAGTGTCGTTGATGCAAAATTCCATGAAAGTCTCATCGCTCGTTTAGCGTCAGGCCTAATTCGATCGATGGATACCGAGAAACGAGGAACGAAAGTGGAATCGGTAACAACGTGCAGCCAATTAACGGCTCGTTAATTACCAGACTGGTGCACGTTTCCTCTTTTGGTCGAAATTAAACGGCCACGCACAGACAAAGCAACAAGAAGAGAGAAACGTCGACGTCGCTATTGCGAC
>NT_176521.1:4104837-4180070 GCF_000188095.3 Bombus impatiens | reverse complement strand
GCGATGCCTCGAACAACGTTCGCGCAGCGTTCGTTTCCGTTTCGCGGGCTTCCCGTGCCGCGAATCGACGATCAATTAGCGGAATCTTTGATCCACGCCGAAAGGAATATCCACGTCCTCGTGGAGAATTAACGATCCATCGGCACGACGACTCGCGTGCATCCGCGTACGCACACGCACACGCCGTTTCGGCTTCGTTTGTTCGCCAGACTGAAAGACGCGTTGCGATACGTAAACGCCACCTTCTCTGGATCGTGCCGGCTGATTTACGCGCGACAGGTCGTAACTCTTTGCCCGTTGAAAGCCAGGAAAAATCGGTGTTCCGGTGAGAGCGATCGAATCAGGAGGAACGATATAGTTCTGGTAATGATTTAGACGGGGGAAAATGGAATTCGTGAAGAAGCTAGAGAAAATAACTTGGAGATGTAAAGTATATTTTATGTTAACTGTTAACTTTTACCATGTAAAACGGAAATATTTATCGGTGCGGTTCCGAGATATCTCGATAAAGAATTTGAATCTATTTGAACTTGTAAGTTATCATTTTGAGGTCGGTAGGAGAGAAACTTTGATTTTCTACTGCGTTTGTGATAAACGATTTTAGATGGGACATACTTTTATGATGATACTATTATTGATAACGATATTATTTATGTTGATCTTTTATTTTGACACCTTTTTTAATCTTTGTTAAATTATTTAAGCGAGAAACTACTATCTTTGATCTAAATTTATGATTTAGATATGTAGCCAAATAGAAACGAGTGTTGTATCCTATTTCCTAATTGAATTCAATAAATTGTTAGAGTAGGATTTAATGAATGATATTGCTGAGAAGGACGTGATCCTATTATGAAATATTACATTGAAAATATCGGTGAGAATTTTCAATTGGGATTATAATATTCGAAGAATTTGGATACTTGAATTTAAAATTAAATCCAATTCTTCATTCGTCAAGAAAGAATTACAATTACACGAACATAGATCTTTTTTCCACATTTTTTGATGTTTTCCTTCATCGCAAAATTCCTTTTTCTTTGTCCATTTACAAACAATCTATCACCGAAGCAAAAAGCTTCTCAATTGTATGAGATATATCACATACATATGTATATCAGAAAAAATAAAATCAGCTCTTTTCCGCCGTTTCTCCTGGCTTGGATAAGGGAAGAGATATGACCTGATCTGATCATTCGTCTGCGTGAATCATTTTACGCAGCGTTTATTAATTTTGATATCGAATCCGTTCAATAAATCCGATTGAAATCGTATTTTTGTAACGCTGCCTCGTATCTCGGGATATCTCATCGGCAGTGATCTCCTTAATCAATTTTAGTACCTCAGCAAACATACCTTTAACTTTTGTTGGATCCTGTCTGTTTTATTTTTACCCCTTTCCTAATGTTTTATCCTTTTTTCATAACCTTTAAAGAGAAACCCGGGTTATTAAACATTCCACAAAAGCTTGAAGCTTCATTTCTGCGTTTCAAAATCTCCCCTCGTGCCCCAGCGAGTAAATTTTATTTATCATTCTCGTACAGCGAAGTATGCGAAGTTAATTATATTCGATTCGCTTTGCATGCAATTAAGAACGGTGGAGAAGAAGTAAAAAAATTACTTTTTTATTTATTATAGAACAAAAGAATGTTTTTAACAACAAAGCCTTTTGTATTTATTACAAAAATATAGTCCTTCCCTTTCGTACACCGTTTTAATCAAGAATTAATCAAGAATCGATGAATCAAGACTTGTAAACTTTCTCATAAAACAAGTACTCAAATTCTAAAACTTGAAAGTGACAAAGTAAAAACTTGAAAAAAGACCAAAAAATGAGGGCAACTCTCTTCGCAAATTTCGCCACTAAAACATCGAAATTTTCTATGTTCTTTGATTAAGTGCTCTAATTAATTATTCCTCGTTTCTGCCCAATTTTATTTCTTTCTCTTTGTTAACGATTCCACCTAGAACGAATTCGCGATTCTCGTCGATTATCGATAAACAGAAATATTTTCTCTAAATCCAGGAAAAGAAGGATGGACCAGTGTATAAGTTTTACGAGACCATCCGAGATTTCGGCGGCGAGATCATGAGCACCATCAGTCATCTTCGTGATGTCACCCTGTTCGCGCCTAGCAATGCTGCTCTTGAGGAACCTGGTGTACAGAAGATTCTGCAGAACAAGGAACGTGTGAAAGAGATCCTGAATCTTCACTATGTGAAGGAACGGCTGCCACTCGATAAAATCAAGAACAAAAGCGTTAGCCAGGTGAGTGATCTAATTTAACGAATTTCTAAGAAAAGTCTAGGGCCCGTTCTCAAAGATATGAGTGAAAGTTTCGAATCGCTTCGAGTGTCTGGGAATATTTCGGATATTTTCAGATATATACTACAAAGATACTAAGAAATATATAGAAGCTGAAAAATATTGGAAATTACATAGAGCTAAGAACTTTTAGAAATTTAAAGAAGTTTTATAGATTTCTAGAGAAATGATAATAGGTTAGAAAATAATAATTTTATGATGTAGATTTTGTTGGATGGTTTTATCGAAAATAGAGAAAACATGAGAGTCATTTTACATTAGAAATTATTATTCTATTTAATGATTGATACATTCGCTCCTATTAAAATATAATCTTTAACCATGTTTATTTTTCATTGAAGTTTTCAGCGAATGTGTTAATTGATAAGCACTCTTTTGTAAATACAAATATTTCACTGATTGAAATGATTGCATGCCAAAGTTTTACAGCTTATAATAAGATGTTTATCGTTTCATTGTTAAATGTTACCTTTAGTTTCGAATTATTAATTATGTTTTAAATGAATTTGAAGGAACAAATCAGTATTATGAAAAATTATCGTTGCTCATTATACTCGAGTTTCCTTATAATTCGGAAATAACTAATACTCAAAATTCATAAATTATACGATTCACTGAATCCTGTGAACTGGGATTTAGTTTAAATATTTTTTATTTCCTAGCATTAATTAAAAGAACTATGAAATATAGTACAGGCCTAAAGGTATCGCAGATAAAGACCATTAATTTCTCTAAATCGATAAAAATGTTATTCTGAACATAAATCAATAATTTTTTCAATTTTATTTCATAACAATTATATCAATTTTCATATATAATGTTACTTTATTACAAATGTTACTTTATTACATCTCTCCTTCTACTTAGAATTATCGAATTGCTTCCCTCTCTACTAATGTCTATTGATTTTAGATCAAATGACAGAATCAAATATCTTTTTAATTTTCAGTATCCATACTCACTCTAGCTTTGTTAACAAAGATCAATCTTCACATTATTTATCATTCAAACTTCTCGAATATTTGTTTTATTAAAAAATATTCTGAATCTTATTTCTTGATATTTGGAATATTATAAAAATTCTAAGATTTCTAAGAATTTGAGTAGATTTCTTAAAGATTATAATTAATAATAAAATAATAATTTCTTTAAAATTATAATTAGTAGTAAATTTTTATAAAATTTTACTATTAGAAGCGAATCGAAACTTCCTGCAACCAAGTTACAACTGCTAATCATTGTCATATTGTTCTAAAATATTGGCAAGGAGCTTATTTGTTAATTTTCCCCCAATAACACAAACAATTTTGATGCAAAGATTTTGTTTGTAAACGACGATATTATAATCTTTTTCATTGAAATTATGATTCTACACACGTGTGCGGTGGTTACAAATTGATTAACTCAATATTTCTCGGTTTTCTGTTTTCGTTTGAAGAAATCCTCGATCGGGAAGCCACACTTTGCGGTAATTACACATTTATTCTCTTTCAATGTTTTTGTTAGACTGTTCGTGAATTTTCTCTGCATCTTTTTCTCCTTTTGCAATTGTCTTGATTTACTTCTCAATGTTGACCTCAACTTGAAATCACATTCTGTGAAATATCGCTGTACACACTGTATTTATAGTCTGTGGGAACATTTGTTATTCGAAACGAAATTTTACTCCATAGCACGTAGTCGTAGTTACGTTATATTGAATTTCGATTATTCGTATTTGCTTTCCTACTGGACTTACTCGTTTACACCTTTGAAGCTGTGCAAAAATTCCTTTTTCAAACTGAATTGGCTACCCGAGATTATTGAAGGATAAATTGTGATATATTATTCAATAATATAATTTTTATTCTTTGATTTCTCTTCGTCTATGACTCATTTTATAATAATTTCATATTTCAGTTTTTTTTTCAACATAATATAATTGAAATATTATCGTCTACTAAATTTTATATTGAGTTTGTTTGGAATTATGTTATTTGCGATTAGAAAAAATACTTTAAGCAGACAATTCATTTTGAATATGGAATGGATACTAATCAGTGATAATTTCATCAAGTACTATCAAATATTGCTATATTATTGCGTGACGATAAAGACAAGTAGCATTTTAAATGAACTTTAAACCGTTAAAAAATTAGTATACAATCTTGTAATATGCAAGATATATATCTTCAAATTTATTTGCTTATATTTTTAATTTAGCTTTTTCTCATTTTCTTCTTGTTATTTAACTTCTTTGTCATTGCTATAGCCATTATTTTCAAATTTATTTTCATCCCTAATTGATACACAACAGACACGCTGAAGAATAGAAACATTTTGTTATCCGACGAAAAATCTTTTTCATAGTCATTGCTTCATAATGAACAGCTGAGAAACTAACAGGTGTTCTTGGTCAACTTTGAGGAAACTCGGAGAAGACTAACCTAAAGTGCGTTGTTATGATGTTAGGAGTCTCTTGGTCAAACTTTTACCTTTCAATCCACTTACAATTAATCCAGGCAAACCGGGAATCTTCTTATCGGATTCGACTAAGAAAGTTCGTTTTCATTTAACATCATTTCTCAAAACTTCTGGTTAACGTGCGATCAGCACTCGCTCTATCATCGTTCAGAAGATTACGCGAATGATCATTAATATTCTCTTGGAACAATTCATATTGTAACGAAATACAGAGTTATAGTATATATTACTCGCAGAAATTGCAAGGTTCTATATATTACTGACCGAATATTTTCCTGAGTTCTATTGCGAGTGAAATAAGTAAAGAATAACGGAGAAACGGATTTCTCGGACATGCGCTTATGAAGCAAGTTTTCTAAGACCTTACGAAAAAGAAAAGTTTTTCTAGAAGAAACAGCTCGAATAATGTCGTTACGAAATAACCTTTTAGGATAATCCTTAGATTTAGAAAATCTGTAAAGAAAATATTCGCTACTTAATAATGACTTTACTACCTTAATCCTATATCTAAGCTGTAAAAGTAAATTTTACTTCCATAAAATTTATCAGCCTATGAACTTTCATACAATTTATAAAATTTATTAATTTATGCACTATATTAGATTTCCTCTTAAAGAAACCTTATCACGAAAAAAGTATTAAATTTTGAATCATAAATATTGGCAAAGATGGCAAATTTTATTTTTCTACTTCTTGCATTTCAATGATCGTTTCCCCCTGAAAACGTATCTCCATTTCATATTACACGTGTTCTTGATATACAATATTTTAATTAAAAATTTTTGTAATCGAAAAAACGTGCGCATGTATTAAGTGCTTTTTAAAAAAACTACTAGACTTCGATCTATAATTAAACGATTTTTTATTTCGCGCGATTGAGTTACGACAGTTCCTCCTGAAAACGTGAAAAAATATGTTTTACAATGTAGCAAGAAAAATGAACGAGGAAAACGAAGAAACAGGAAACAAAAATCGTTTAATTAAAACGATACATCCTCAACGGAGTTGTATAAAAGAATAATTCCCGCGTAAATTCATACGTTTCACTTCTCTCTCTTTGAATAAATTTAAGCGACTTTATTTCTTTCATCGCGCATCGTTCGCGAATTCGCAGTTTGTTTACGCGTTTGTTTACAGGATGAATTTATAGGGCAATACAGAAGCGTTTTGCAAATCCGGGATGAAAAATCGCACTTTCGTTGGTACAATAAACGACTAAAAATACCGCGAAAAATACGATTCGAACTATAGTTCTGTTCATGGGAGTGCTCTCATAAGTGAAATATATATATATTTCGGAAATTTTACGTTTCTCCCGATCGCCATACTAATTACCATGATAATCCTGAATAGCGCTCTTGTAAAGCTATGCTTTCGATGTTATTTTTTAGTTCTTATCCATACGAAGTATTATTATTTAAATAATAATAGCATGAAAGAATTTTCAAAGAATATTTCGATAATATTAGTATTAAAATGTAGAAGATAAATATTGAAACCGGGACATTCCCCAGTTACTTTTAAAGTTTTTATTATAGTTTTATTACTTATCTAGCCTTCTCAAATATTTAAAACAACACGTGTTATAGCTAAAACAATTGTGTAGTTACTTTTTAATGTCTTAAGACATCAATCGTACGTAGGTTAAACCTGCTTGTAGTGTTTTGAGGTCATATGAGTGATATGAGTTCACACGTCGATGTAATATTTCATTTGCAATATCTTTTCCATCAATTTACATTATTCGATTTCATTTTTAGCAGAGTAATTATAAAAAACCATTCCAAGTATTTGTCCTACAGTTCGTCGTTATTTCTGCTTTCATCTACATTTATCTCTTCGAAAATGGTCACATCGAAATAACCAGAATTGGGTGGAAAATTTTCTGGAATTAAAACGTCCGTATCATACGCTACTTCGATATTGAAATATTTGAAGTTTAACAATTTATCGGTCATGCGGGATTTTATTCGTCGAACAACCGATATGTATCACGGCAGACGTGAAGTTTTAACGCTACACAGGGAAATCTCGTTACTCTCGATTAGAACAATTTACTCATTGTTTACAATAATTAATACAAGCACCGTAGGCAGTAAACGAGAACTGGCGGGGTCAATATCGAGAGAGACAGCTCGCTCGGTGCGTTGCTGATAAATATCGCGCGCATTACTGCGTCGATGCTGTTTAATAACCGGCAATTAGTGACTCGGCATTAGTACGCCTGTTTCGGCTTTTATCATAATCCCATTTGGACATTAATCCATGTGTCCGCCGAGACCTTCATTCTGCACAGCCTTTCTTATCAGTCTCTGTGAATTGATGGATTAATCTCTGACTCTATCTAGGTCATCCTATAAGTACAGTGTAACAACCCCCTTTTACACGAACAAAATTTTAGTAGTATCTGATTTAATAGAACTTTAGCTGAGCTCCTGTTACCTGAAATATCGTCCAGCGTCGATCCACTTATACGAACGTCTAACAATAAGATGTAAACAATAGCGTCGCGCATAATATGACACACTTTCATGCTTCGTAATCGATACGAGCTTGCAACGTTATTATGTATTTCAGAGCACGTGTTACGTGGAATTCTCTTATATGAACACCAATTTCTATTAACTGAACGAAAAATCATACATGGTAGGAAGAAATAAGTGGACTCATATTATATGAAGGACCTGGTTATATAAACCAACTTGTCTTCCGACGAATTCATATGAACGAAGTTCTACCGTGATACTTCTACATTCTTAATCATTATACATTTAACAAAATGATGAGTATATCACTTTATCGCTTAGCTTCACAACTACGTAAACGCAGATATATTATACGTAGGAATAGGTCAAAATTTGTTTAATTGCTTCCTCATTTGTATTTACAACGTATTTATATACGTCTTTATATACGTCTAATTTATATACAATAAATCGTCTGCCAATTTTCTTATCAATTGTAATTTCTTTCGTTTTGATAGATCTTCGGCTAAGTTACTCTGGCTCTCAGCTACGGAGTTATAATAATCTTTAACTTTTTATCTTTAATTATATATTCCGAAGATTTTCTAGATGATTGCAATCGTTATTCAACGCAATTGTTGTCAAACGTGTACTATTATTCGATTGATGAAGAGACGAAAATCAAACCTTTGTACGCGTCAATAGAATGTTAATTTACGAACAGGCAGAGGGATATAATTAAAGGCAGCGTTCCGTATCAGCGTACTGAATGATTCAGGCATGGATATTCAAACGTAATTAGCTATATCGGTGATTTCGTGTAATTGCATTCACAGATCAAATTCGACAGTCGCTAGCCAAGCTACAGATATCGCGACTTACGGAATATGCGAATTCGGAATAATACCCTGGATCATCCCGTTCAAATGTCATCCTGTACAAATTTTATTATATCACGTATTATTTACAGTTTGATCTGTTTATTGTTAAAGCAAATTATAATATTCGATCGATAAGGTAATTGTTATTAATATGGAGAATTTGACATCTTTCCCTTGTATGAAGACATTGATTGTATACGTAACTTATGTTTTCAATATTTCCTATTTCTTATAAATTTCCTTACGAGTCAAATGTATATTATTTCCCCTACAGTAATCTATGAAAGAAACTTTTTATGACTATATTATACGTGTTATTCAAAACATTTTGAAATTTCGTTAGCGATCAGATTTCTTTCAAATTTTGGTATCTTACATAGTCGTGTGTTATTATTATAATATATCTAATCATTATAATTAATAAAATGTTTTGTATAATACATCTATAAAATTACGCTGTGTCCTGAACCTAAAGGAACGATTGAAAAAAGACATCAGAAAATCTCTAATTTTGCCATTACACGGAGCCACAAGCCTGCGGTCTGACGCTACAAGTGCCATTTATTGCTTCGAAACAAACGCAGATTCAGCGGAATTACATTTCGCGGAACGACGACGAATAAATTAATTTGCGACAACGCACACGTGGTCGTGCTGCGAAAAAAAGAAGTCGTTTTATCTCGAACGCGTCGCGTTACCAAAGTTTGGTGTGTTTCTCTTCCGTGGTTGTTTTATCGTCTCATTGGGGTCTGGGACCGCGCGTCATAAAGCAGAAGAGCGACATAAAACATATCCGCGATAAATTGGCGTGAAAGCAGCGCCGTTTAATGCAAATCGGCCAACCTCCGTGAATAAAAACCCGGGGACATTTTGGCTGACCGTCCACGGCAACGATTAAAGGCGAAACAACGCTGCATCCGTAGGCTGTTTTATTGGCTTGTTCATTCCACTATTCTGTTGGTTATTTCCTTTTTTGGGGGGAATTTTTTGGGTAATGGCCTTTCGCAGATGAGATTCTTCAAGATATAAAAAGTTTTATTCAGTTCGATTCAGAACCCACATTGAACAGTTTCATAAATTGTAAAACAGAAGAATACGATGATGTTGCAGATGCTTAAATTTAACCTGGAATTTACTATTATTCGTGTCACTTTCTTGTAATAAATGAACTATGGAAGATTCTTTTTTGAGAATTGAACATTGAATCCGCTTACTTGTGTAACGAAATTGAGGAATCGAAAAAGTGGAGTTGGTCGGTTTAAGATCTATCGAATTTAACGTCTATCGAAATTGTGTTAAATCTTCTTAAACTGTATATTAGATACGCTGACTAAAAAATGGTATATGTTAAATAAAGAAATTTTATTAAATATACCTGCTATCGAATATACGCTAACTTCTCTCAGGGAAATGTTACAAGAGGAAGAATTTTGTCTTCGTATTTATTACTAAATTTTTGAGGGAAATAACGCTTCATCCTCGATCGATCAATAACGCCCATGTCATCGTTACTTAGCTAATTGCCAATTAAGAAGAACTGATGCTTCCTAAAGACAGATTGTATCTAACAGGTAGAAGATGACGAACTGGATTGCATGCTGCAAAAGACAGAGTATGAAACTTATTCTCACGTAAAGCTATTCTATTTGACGTCTATCAAAAACACTTTCTCGTTCTGATTTTCTCAATTATATTGTTTTTCATTATCTTTTTTTTATTATCTATGCAAATGAGTAACGTATGTGCAATAAATGAATCAATAAATTAATACAAATTTTAACGTAAAATCGGCGAACATGTTGCAAATTTTAATTGAGTTTCTAATCGGTGAACTACGATTAAAAGGCAGGTTACGTCCGCTTCGAATGGATATAACTCGATTAAAAAAAGCAGAATTGCGCTTAAGCGTACTAAATATCGAAGAGAGATAGAGCAAAATGAAGAATTGAAATCGGATGAAACGCGAGATGAAGAACGTGGAAAGTGCATGGATCCTGGCGGAATAAAAAGTAAAAGGCGGCCGAGTGATCTCGCGTAGAAAAAGGCTTATAGGAAAATTCTTTGCCAAAGAGGGGCGTGGATTTTCATGGAATTTATTCGATCTGATCTTTGAAGCCGCTAGTCTCGATAGTAGATGCATCTATATACGGATGCAGTAGCAGCAACTCAAGATCAGAAAAGTAACCGGAAGTGGTGCAGGGAGTACAAGTAGGAAAATTCATGAGAAAGGGATCAATCGGAAAAGGAATCACTACCCTTAAGCTCTCTCTTGCTCTTCGCCTCTCTCTTTCTTTTTATCCCTCTCCTATCTTGGAGTCTTTTTGCTTCTTTTTCTTCGTCGCTACCACTCTCATTAAACTTTCTACGAAAATGCCAGGACTCCAATGAGGAAACAAATTTTCAACTTTAAACGGGTATTCGCGGAAGCGTGAATTAAGACTGTCAAATGGTTTATAGACGGCGCCATTCCTTTTACAATAGCTTTCTGATTATACTTTATAGTTTGTAATAATTTGTATGTTTATCATATGATTATTATTTTATCTATCGCTGACATTCTCGTCTGTTTTTCATTGTCACAGTGAGTATAATAGAAATAACTAATTTCGTTTATGTGTGTACAGCAATTTTATTATTTATTTTCAATAAAACAATCTCCAGATTTGTACATGTATACGTTTATTATATATATTATATGTTTGACTGATTGTAAGAACTAGATTCTGTTAGATTCTATTAGACATTTAAAATAGATTTCTGTGAATTATCAGACGTAGGATTTCACGCATTGTTTACAAATAATAAAGCAATTTCACATTTATCGCAACATGCCAAATTGACTCAAAGAACAAAATGTGCATACAAATGTGAATTTGATCATATGGATTTTCACATACTTAAGTTCTAAATATTCGACTGAAAGAAAATTATTCCTTATTTGTTACTCGTATATTGTAAAAATCGTACAATATACTCTTAAAAAAGAAATCAAAATCTATAAAAGTATCAAGACCTATTAATTTAAATATTAAAAGACATTACATACTTTAGATCACTAATCTCTGCTTGAAATTATATATTCTTCCTCTTAACTGTCGTAAGTATACTAATAAATGCACACGCAACAAAGGAGACTTATTGCTAAGTGCCTAACAACGTTCCTTCTAATTCTCTTCTTTCTGGTCTGTGAGAAAGCTGCAAGTAGGAAAGCGTACATGAATTTAAACTCGGCCCTCGTCTTCCGCTGTAACTTGCAGTTAGATACGTACGAGTTCTTGTTTGCACGCGGCTGACTTTCAACCGTTCTTCGAATAAAATCGCCCCATCCACCTCACGGCTCTCTCGTTAATTATTAATTATTTGTCAAGTTCCTTTGACTTTGTTACCGTATTTAGATAATTCACGTATAGTACTTAAAAAAAGAAAAAAGAAACAGAATCTTGGTTATTTTTGACGAGATATAATTTAATTATGGATAAATCGATCTATAATGGCCTTTAAAAACGTTAGACCCTTTTCTAGTTTTTAGTCGATATTTATGTAAATTCATATTTAGAAATAAGTCTGCATTAAATGAAATTTTAATGAAGTGAAGTTAAACGTTTCGTTCTAGTATAACACAATGTAACTATGTATTGAAGCTCAATAAATAATTGAGTAGTGACATTATCAATATACTATAGTAAATAGCGAATTATTCGAAGAAACGGATTATTTATTTTCTCTTTCTATATTAATAGCTATATATAATATCGATGTTTCGATGTGTAGAGCATGCTGAGTATATTTTTGAGATTTTCTTTAAGATTCATCGTTCTTTTATAGGTTGCCACAGCAGCAGACAGGAAGAAGCTGTACTTCAATGTGGCTCAGGAACCAAGCGGAAACCAGATAGTGACCGTCGAAGGTGGTGGCGTGAACGCAACAGTGGTCACTGCAAATATCGCTGCTACCAATGGACTGATTCACATCATCGACAGAGTTCTTGGTGTGCCCTATACCAATGTGCTGGAAAAACTTAGAACCGACCCTATGCTCAAGTATGTTAATATCTTTGTAACACTCAATATACCTTCGAATTAAAATTGAAATATCTAGTAGAGCGAAAGTTTAAATTTCTTCAATGTGAACTTAGATATCTTTTAATAGTTTAATTAATTTTTATTTATTATATATCCTCTATTTTACGCGATAAATGCCATCGATGGTCTATCTCATGAAATATGAGATATAAATCAAAATGGACTGGTTTACATTAAGTAATTCATGTAACGCAAGTTACTGTGGATCATTTAGGACCTACCGATACTAATTGAGAGCTAAATAATGTTTTTTTTTTGACATCATTGATGATTGAGTGATTTCCTACTACAACCTATTAGGATTGAATTTTAGATCCCAATTCTATTTATGCAATTGTTTTGAACAGATATTTATATTAGGATATATATTAGAATTAATATTAGAGGATATGTAGCACAGAGAATTTTTTACAACAAAATTGATACAGTGAAGTAATCTATGAACTAATTTTATCTTCTCTGTCGTCGTTTACTACACTGGTATAGAACTGTAATTATACTAATTATATTCTTGTATATTTCATTAGAGGACCCATTTTGTAAATTAAATCGATTCTATCAATTATATCAGAAAGTACTTAAACGTGTATTCTAGAAAAGATCTTGTTTGTTCCGTCATACAAATAATTTTCATTTCAAAATAATTGATTTTAATTATTCCACTGTGTACTTCGAACTTCTTTTTGTCCTTAAATCTAATTAAAGCACATGAGAAATTTTCAGTCCAATTACCATTAACGTGCTTCGTTTAACTGATACAGTAAGTGGAGCTCTTATGTAAAGAATTGGGTGATTTTACCAATTACACGTCAATCTATTAAATTAGTACCGAATGCAATTTCATTCGATTTTCTATTGAAATCGCTTCTGCATTCAACCAGAATTGAATTATTCCCCAAAAAATGTTCAATTTATGCGTGTCAGTTCAAACGACGAATATACTCGTCATGCATCTCTCCTGTGACTTTCACGCATTTAAAACTGATTTTTTTTTCATAAAAAATTTGTTAAGTAAACTAAGACTTTCGTACAGTGTTGTACTTCAACTACGAAAGAGAAACAATTTGTATGGAAATTTGTATGTGTCCAACTATCGTGTGCATTACATGAAAAAACATTCTTTTCATGCACGAAACATGTATATTTCCATTTCCGGTAGATTGCTCTAATGAAACTGATTCCAAGTACATGTTCGAACTGTATGAATATTGCGCAACCAGATCCACCGTGATTTAATTCCCCTCTCGTTATTTCAATTATCGATGCATCGATAATGGAAAATCCAATTAAATGATATTCCAATAACCGATAAATAAACTTTCGCGACGCTAAAACCCCGTTAAATGAGTAAGCTTCCATAACTAAACATTTATGCGTTTGATGCTATTCGTATATGAAGCTGATCCGAACGATTTTCCACCGATCTAAAACTCTATGAATATCTGGTAAAACGTTTGTCACGCATCGAAGAAAGGGAAAATAGAAATCGTAGAAAAAGATCGTCGTTATCAACAAGCGTTTGCTAATTGTCAACGCGTATCACGTCTTTTATGGGCTATCAAAAATTTATGATAGTTGATGAACAAAAAATAGATGTATTTACATCGATATGTTACAAATTTTGAAATACTTGTAGTATCAGATATTGTGAAACACAAAATTGAAACAATTGAGCAAAATTATTAAATTTCAAATGAAATATAAATTACGTATAAAGCGTCAAATAATCAAACCTCCACTGCACCACGTTTCTCGAATCCGATAATTCAACGTAAAATTTCCGTCCAAGTAAATATAATTAATATATTACTTCAGCAGAGAAGTCGCTCTTTTTCTCTAACAATGAAAGTGTTAACTCAAACTCAGTAGCATCTGGAAACATCTGGCGAGACGAATTTATTAGTGTACGATATATTCGCTGGAAACGATGCAACATTATGAAGGGTAGGATGGCCACCAAGTATCCCATCTTGTTACATGGAAACGTTGAACAACCATTGCCCAGGAAACGATCGGTTATACGGTGCCTTTAATGCCATTAGCCCCTTTATACGATGGCTATCGTTATTCGATGCGGTGGATGGATGGTGATGTCAGCATTCCATCACCCCACACCATGATATCTAAACTGTAGACGAGAGAAGCCATTGATAGTAGTAGTTCTCCCTGGCTGTGCCTATACGTCACGTCTATACGTTTACGAATATCAAGATCCACTACATCGATTTGTTTGCCTCAACGTTCTACCCTTTTGCCACTCGCTGACTATCAGCTCTTGATTTACAAACTGTTTCAAAACGAATGATGCCATTCATGGGAACATGGAAGATTTCTCGATCTCTTCGATCGATCGTATTGTATGAACGCTTAGGTTGGTTCCTAAGAGGATCGTATGCCCCAGGCTACAGTTAACTGCTCTATTACTGTATGTGTCTTGAGGAAACGGATATGGTGGATCGAGTTCGAAAGCCACAATCGAGACCCACTTGTTTCTTTTATGGACTGTTTGGACGGGTAAGAGTGAAGACTCTAGGAGTTAAGGTCAAGAAGGGAGACACTTGCAGAGATGGGGATGTGTGAGATATCCTTCACTGTTGGCTGAAAGATTGTAATGTGAGATTCCCGTGATGATAGTTAATTAACCCCTTCAGGATCAAATTTTTGGGGAGTGAACGGAAATTTGTTCGATCAAAGAAGATCGATACATTTTTGAGATATTTTTATGTAGAGAGTATTATTCATGTGAAAATTATTACATATTATATATTATATATTATATATTATATTAATTATCTCCTCCAGAAAGGAACTCTTTGGGAGCATAAGAAAAATTTTGTTTTGTCAATTATCAATAATAAAAATATATTGTTTCTGGTTATCCTATGTAGGACGATAAATTTATTTTCATTACTACATTTATCGTTTACTTACGTATAACGTAAAGGCTCAGCCAAAATCATGGATATAGAAGAATAATCCTTTCTTCTTCTCTTTCTTAAAAATACCGTTTTATGAAATGTTTCTTAAAATGCTAGGAAGTAGAAGTATTTGTATCTTACATTGGTTTTCTTCCAATGTTGATTCATTTGTGTAAATCATAAATTTCTTCAATTTATTTTTTTATCTTTTTCAAGTTCCACCTACTTCCTTGGACAACGCATCGGATTCAACAGTCAGCTGAACGAAACGAGGACGCGTTTTACATACTTTGCCCCACGCGATTATGCCTGGAGTGTGTCTGCTATCAGTTACCCATCTACTACGAAAAAGATCTTCATGCCTGAATACAGCTATCATGTAAGTATTCTTATATGAAAATAAAATATTCTTATATTTAATAATTTAAAACAACTGCTACATTACGATAGATGAAAATAACTTTTATTATCATTCAAATACTTAAAACATTATACAAATACTATAAATTAAAGGAATAATAGAAGATTTACGAAGATTTCAAAATCACCTCTATTTTTTACATAATGCTACATAATATTTTATACTTAATGCATTTTCTTATTCCATATGAACCAGTATTGTAATATTTATATATCTCAATTTCAATTTCCCAAAGAAACATCCTTCTACCGAATTCTCATGTTATCAACGTATTAACGGTAGCAATCACTTCACAAAAATAATTCTCCAACTTCAATTTCCTATCAAGAAAAATCTATACTACAATATCTAACATGTAAATCTGCTTATAGGCGAGACAAATCTTAGAACGACACCTCGTGATAGCAGATGAGGCGTACACGATGGCGAAGCTAAGAGAGATGAAACACAACGAAACCTTCGTTCTTCCTGCAGCCAGAGACAGTCTGAAGCTTCGTGTCCGTGAAGCTGGCGAAAGTGAGTAAAGATAATCACTTCGTCTCAAAAAATAATCGTTTTGCATAAGCACTTTTGCAATTGCTCAGATATTCTTCAACTCAACGGTACACTCGACGTTTGTTTCGATTTATCCTTCTGTCAGTATTAAACGTAAATGTGTCCAGGTATCGTATATGTATCGTATTTTTTGTTCTTGCTCTTCTCGAAACGGATAAAACAAGAAAATAACGCTTTGTACTCACACGCTCCATGTTATGGGGCTTTTTCTGTTCATTTTCAAACCTGGTGCTATTTGGTTACATTTAGATGACACGTACGACGAAAACATGATCCGACCAAAAACTTTCGGTGAGTGAGTTCAGTCTTTAGACGTCGCCGATGAGCGACGACACGTGCTTTCACCAGTACGAGCTCTGCGCACATTTGTCAATTTTGTGAAGGGTTCCTCGCACTTTCACGCACTATGTTTAACGCGCGCACATTTTGATACGTATAATTTTAAAGAGAAAAATCTACTGGGTAGTAAATATAATGTATTTTCGATGTACGATAAATGTATAAACGTAAAGATCAAGCGATGACAGTCTGCCAAAAGTTTCTGGCGATCGCTTCCTACAAACGCGTCAATTTCATTGTCCAAATTTTATAATTCGATTCTATATTCTAATAAGTTGGGCTTATGTATGAATCGTTTTAAAACGAAGAATATATCGATAGTAGGAGTTTTGAAATTTTTTCATTTTGTTCATTTTCATTAACAACCATAAGTTTAATCAATTACAAACATTTATAGATCAGCTCCAATTCCATTCAGTTGAGACAGATCAGGGTTTCAATGATAGAAAAATTATCATCCTCAAGATATAATGAATTAGTGTGCAGTTTATTGCTACATCTATCTCATTCGTTAGACCTACAGTGACTTACTTGTGCTGAGCTTACCTAGAAATCTTTTGTGAATATATCATGTGTATTATACAAAACATTTTGAAATTGCGTTATAATGAGACACAACTATTATGATTATATAAGTAAAGTTTGAAGAAAATCTGAAAAAGAACACAAGAGATGCCAGATATTTACTGCAATTTATTGTCATTTTATTATACTTGAGTCAGTTATTCATTATATTCAACGAAAACATCTCTGACAGTAATTATACTTTTAAAACTATTATTCACATGTTGTACTAAATATTTTTGTGATTTCTGTAAAATATATACTTATACTAAACGTCTTGCATTTTCCATATATATTCTCGAATTTGTTTCAACCTTTGAAAATGCTCCAAAATATTTTCTGTGACATATATAATATATTCATAAAAGATTTTATAGTAATCTAGCGTAAGTTGAATAAATTTTTTACTAAAAAAGAATTCTTATTAAATGTGGTAGTAATGTTATGAAAGATAAAAATTGAAGAATAAAAGTCGACGAATAAAGATAGTTTCAAACGTTGACGTAACTTGTATCTGCATACTATTCTGAAAATTTTTTGAGTCACCTGCGTATTTGGAGCCGCAGATTTCGAAATGCACACATTTATCGTTTACACTGTTACAAAATACACGAACATTTGACAAAGGAAGACACAAAACGATTTTTTCAATATGACAAATTTGAACACGAGCCCACTATGTACGAGAGTCGTTTGATCACGTGTCCTCGTTCACATAATTACTAACACGTATTATAATCACATTTCATTTGCGTTAAAATCTGATCAAGTACGAGCGTTTCACGCAGTCTCAGTGCTTGAAAGGAATGCTTCCTTATGCTCAGCATATGTAGAACGCGCTTCTCTATTTCACAACTGTTCACGTTGTTAATGCTTCTGAATCGTACGCGTGCACGATGAGCGAAATACGTATCTGTATTTTTCAGCCATATTCGAATAAATCTAACTATCATCAACGTAGATAGACGCAGTCCTTATCTTTCTCTTGATGAACTTCTTACATTGTCTCTTTGGTTTTACTAAGGTAACAGGATGACTAAACTCGTTGTTGTGACAATTGTTGACGTTGTCGTGCTCGCTGTATGTAAAACAATTCATTGATAGATTGCTAATACAGTACATGCTTGTGTCTGTCGTGATTCTTGTTGGTGAACCTCTTTTCAATTCAATTTTTAATTCTTCCTTTAAGTGAGAAATTGTAGAATTGGTTTTTAAATATAGTAAATTTTTCGAATTTCGAAGATAGACAATCGGAAACTAGTACATTTCATTTTGAAATATAAATGTTGTATTACGTTAAATATAGTAGAAACATTAACAATATGAGAGTTTCTGTTATTTCTTGTTCTAATATTTGAAGTAAAGAAAATTAGATACGGATATGAAAGTTCACTCCCATGCGGTAGAATATTTTATGATGAGAAATAAGCGAAAATGACCGTCAAGACAATAAGAAAACGGGATGCCTGAGCTCGAGCTCACTCAAATTTTTCCAGTATTCATCGTTGTATTCTCGTCGTGTAATCATTTACCAGTAACAAAATAGTCGATTGAATCAACGTCAAAATTAATAACAATAGGCGTATTGAATTTTATAAATCGTGCTGGATATTGTAACATTTAATTGTTTGAACAATTTGCACAGTGAGTATTTTTATGATTTTACAGGAAAACAACTGACACACGCCATACATATTGCTTGTTATTCGCTTAAACAAGTCGATTAAGCTTGTTACAGTAAAAACGCAGGACTAGCTTCCGGCGTGAACACGATTAACCCATACAATCGTGTTCATCGTCACCGTCGTCGCTTTTTCTGTGAAAATATCGCTGATCGTACGAAAGCGTTCCTGCACATGTTAATGTCGAATTTCTTGTTTTATGTTCTCCGATTAAATATTCCGTCGAACAATTAGTACTTGATGTTTTTCTTTGAATTTTGTGGAAGTATAAGCCTGACAAGAATGAACAAGGATGAAAAATTATCATTAGGTTTACGAAAAAGGATAAGAAAATATAAGTAGAGAGGAACTAATTGGACAGCTAAGAAAGTTATTATCGCTGGATTTGATACTTTCATTCACGTAACCAAAGAAATCTAATCTACTTACTAAATATTGAAATGAGTATTTTACTTTGGATATTTCATATAATTTTGCATATTATATAGGTATATTCTGCACAAATGTCCAATTAATCCACAGATATTCACAGTCTAATTACCACGAGTCATAATTCTTCGATTCTAATGATGAAAGTTGGGATTTTAATGAATATTTGTCTTCCCCTTTTCAAGGATATATCATTTCCATTTTCCGTGGAAAATTATTTTCTCGTTATCTGGAATTTCGTGTTTGGAAGAGATTACACTTTTTCTTCGTTATTGTTTAATCTTCATTATTCAATAAATGCATAATTTTGAAATGCATAATGATAGAATATAATAGGAGAGTATAGAGTATTAATGTTATACCGCGAAAAAAATTAATGAATAAGAAAAGAGAAACGCAGGAGGTAATAAAACAACTCTGAAAATATCGCAACTTGGTCGTTATCCCGCTACTACGTATTCATTGTACTATGCATGCGAACAGGATATCAGTTTCGACGTAAATTTGTATTATGTCTATTTCGTACGAGAAAATACGAGAAGATGAGAAAAAGTTGCGGATCCGGGATAGATGGCGAACGGTTTTGCGCGAAATATATTGGCTGCCATTTCCTTTCACGACGATAAATGGACGTGACGAACGCGGAATAGAACGATATGGACACCTGTAAATTGTCCTCAACTGTAGTTATCTATCGTCTGTTTTAATTTACAAGCTTTTTGCGGCGAGCTTTCTGTGTCACATCCCGTTCTAAAGCAAACAGTTTGTTTGCCACAGATTCGCTTCAAAGGATTTCTATGTACGCTATTATACGAGTATAACCTTTCATTTGCGAAAAGATATTAGAAATGGAGAGATAGAAGCCACGCTTTTGATAAAAATTTCGTTATTTAATAATTACATTTGTTGATTAAGTAATCAGCTACTAAATTGAAGACACGTACTAATAAAATAGCTTGAGATACTTGACAATATTATTCACGTTTCTAAAATTATATATGTAAAATAATTTATAAGTAACAGATAACAAAACGATTTTATTTTGATGTAGAATTTATCTTTAAATAACTTATTATGAAATTGAAAATACATTATGATATTATTTCAAATATTTGGAAATATTCTTTCATGGCCAGCGTCAAGTATAAATTTTCTCTATGTCAGATTAAGAAATACCTTTTTCAAAACCATTATCTAATTTTACAACGCGATCGTTGGATATCTTCCAAATAAATAGTCTTATATAGATATAGACACGTCGTCTAAATAAATATTGAAGTTATTAAAAATTCCAAACAATTATCTATTCCTTCGCTAATAGTTTAGATAACAAAGACATCTTCCATAATAAAATTGATAAATTCTATATTCGATAAATGGTCGTGAAATCACAAAAAGAAAGAAAGAATAGATTCATCATAGCGCGATTCGATTTCGATACACGGTAATTTGGTGGCTTCCGGGGCACTCTCGGCGAGCTGAGGTCGACGAAGAACGTGCACAATTATGAGTCGAGACCGCAAGACGATTTATTATGCACCTTTCGACCACCATTTAAATGCAAATTCCTTGATTACCGCTGGTGCTAATTGCTACGTGCTTTGCTCGGTCATTCGCTTGGCCACGAATCGCGCGAATCACGAGAACGTTTTCTATTTGCAACGAATGTTACCGATGCAACGAATGGATGCGCAGAAAGAACACGAAAGGGGAGCGAAACACGTGGTAATATCGAAAGAAATAATGAAGCAAAGAGAGAAACAACAGAATAATTGAATCGGATAGAGGAACCATGAGCATAAAATTGCAGACGAAAGATACCTAATCGTATCTGGAAAAGGATGAAAATTGCTAACTTGAAAATGAAAGGAGCAAACGAGAGTCATCAGCCTGTTTATCGTATTTCTTTGAACGCTTCTCTTCTATTTTTTCTTTTTTTTTTTTACTGTTTTAAATTAATTTCTTTGCTTCTATGTTGATAACTTCATGATATTGCCGTGTTTTAATCATACAATTATAGATTTGCTGGAAATTTCATCTTCGTTTATAAATATCAAGATACATACTGGTCTCTTATAAAACACACCTCTCAGTTAGAAAATGCAATGAAGTTTGTAAAAATTTGAATCTCATTTGTGAAATCATTTGTGGAATTTATTGCATGGAACCAGGAAGATAACAAATACCTTGGAAGATCTAATAATTTATGTACCAAAATTAATTAATTAAAACAGCGATTGAATAAAAAATACATACAAGAAAAAAATCAATGCTTTCAGATTTATTTCATTTTCTATAAGCGTTCTAGTGCGTATGAACACGGCTGAATATCTTATTTGAAAAAATGTTACAAATGATTCTCGATCTTCTTAATTGTATCGTTGAAATAACCATTTATTATTTAACAACCTCAATATAAAATTTACAAAACGTCTGCATCGAATGATATTCACAACACTACGCATATATATATGATAATCACATTTCTCAAGCTTTTTCAGATCGACTGCTACTCGTAACACACACGATTTTCCAACAAACGATAGATTAATTTAACTTCCAGTCAGTTAATCACCAAACGAAATGCTACACACTTTGAAACGCGAAAGATATCTTAATTTAAACAAAAAATAAAAAAAGAAAAAATACAACAGTTAACGAAATACCAAGTGTATAACTTTCTGAATATTTGCTACATGCATTTTGCGTCTTCGTGTTCCATAGATTGAAAACTTGACGTTCAAATGTAATTTAGTGACGCCGGACTTCATGCTCGACAAGTGAACGCTCACTGGAAATTTTCTATCGCTGCAAACATCACAACTCGCTTCGTTCATCTAATCTATCGATCCAGCTTTGTAAGTGAATATCGACACAACTTATCGATGGAAATCGTTTCTCTTTGCAGGTTACCAGATCGAGTGGGAGGGTACATGGATTCGAGTGTTTCGTCCGGACGTCGAGTGCACCAACGGTATCATCCACGTAATCGACGCAGTCTTACTGAAGGACAGCGACATCAGGGTGACCGGAACCGCGTCGATCAGTAGCCTCGCATCACACTTGATCATGATCCTGGTAGCCAAGTGGCTGCTTTAAGGACGAATCTCCTCTAAGTTTGTCATAGGTGCACCTAGGAATTTATTTCGGGACCGTCTCCGATCGTCCTCGTCCAAGAAAACGCAATGCACGAGATCCGGATTCGAACTTCGAACTTGAACTCTGAACTCTTTGAAGGAAGTTGTTTTGAACGCGTGTTCGTTAGAGTCGATGATATCGGTCCTCGAACGACTCTGTTCTCGGATATTCATAGAGATGGTCTGCGATCTCTCAAGTGTCGCTGCGTAAACTGTGTTCGAGGGGTTTTGGCTTTCGCCTCGCTTTTAATGGAAAAAGAATAAAGGCCCCCTTATATGTGTTCCCCGTGAAGAAACCGAGGCACGATCGATGGATCGGGGACGATCCTGAATGCGAAGCGACTCCAGGTCGAGACTCTTGACCTGATCTACAAGAGAAGATGCCATGGTTTCTGTCTCGATCAGACAAGAACCTAATCGATCGATAAGCAACGTGGGCGAAGCTTAAACAGGAACCATACTATTTAGCAGTTTCAAAGTTAAATTATCGTCGTCAGTAATGGTTCGCTACGAACGTGCAGGTGTTATTACGTAACTATAGAGATTCTTTTGATTTGAAGTTTTATCGTATCGATAGGAACCGTCAGGTGTCTCGTGCGCGCGCTCGTATGCCCCAGGAAGTCTAACACGAGAGTCTTCGAGGACCTCGCACGAATAAAATACAGAAGAGAAAATATTTCAACGGCGACGATCGCGCGGCGAGGCAATTTCGCGAGTTAGAGGCGCCATTGATCGTACCAAATGATAAATTAACCGTACCAACCAAGTAAGTAATTTAGAGAAAACTTTACGAACGAGAAAGAACGAACGTGAAGATAGAGCAGACATTTCGGGGAACTTTCTTCGAGTACAAGGGCAACGAGAGTTGGCCTTTTCTAGAGCAATTCTATTCAATTTCTCGTTAGGCTGGCAGAGAAGAGCACATTTCTTCTTGTTTTATTTTACTCGATTCAAGTTACCATGCTGGCGTTCCTCTTTTCTGAACGACCTAGGATTACGACCATACGAAAGTTCAACCAAACTGTGGAGGATCCAATTGTTCTTTCTATACCGATATTTTAGAAGAAACGCAGGTATAAGGATAATATATTCCTAGCGCGTCACGCGTCTAACGTCGGTTTAGATCGAACGCCGTTGATCATTCAGGCCATAAAACTTTTTCGTACAACATACGACTCGCCTAATTATGGTACTTCGATTTCATTAACGATGATACGCTATAGTTCTGTGTGTATGTATGTATGAACGTCATTTCTCATGGCGCATGAATCATGCGGCGAGGTACACGAGTCGTCACCTTGTCGACATCGTCGAAGAATTAAATGAAAATTGGTTCTATGAAAACTCTGTCGATGTACATAACATAGGTAAAGCTAAGCTTGTCCTAAACTCTGCAATACTATCTATACGCAGATCTTAATTAATCAATACTACATTGAGAAATTGTCTGCTCCAACCATTAACAGAAGAAAATCAAAAACAGAAGGAAGTGTAGTAGGATTTCATTTTTCTGAATCCGTTTGGTTCAAACAGTTCATATAATAGGACTTCGATGATTTTTTAATAATTATGACCTTTCATGTGAAAGAATTTTACACTCTCAGATAAATAGGTTCAAACAGCAGTTAATTTAGTTCAGGTATATCGATCAAAGAAAGAGTGATTGGACGATTGATATTATATTTTACTTCGAAATGAGTTATCATTTTTTTGGAAAGTAGATAACAACAAGTATAAAAATTTAATTCGCGTATTTAATTTACACCTCGAGTTTGAAAAATTATATTATATATCGATACTACGTATTAATATCATTAATTATGTACTAATTAAAATTTTTTCTAATAAATATAACAAGAATTCCATTATAGATACAAATGTACTAATAAAATAATTTTCGTCTCTCCAAATCAAAAAATTATTCGAAAACATGAACAAGTCATCGTGTTATAAAAATAGTTAAAAAAAGAAAAAATAAGCTGAGCGAAGAATGCAGTATCCCACTATAGTACTCCAGAGTTAGAAATCCTCTTGACCCAAAAAACGAAACTTTGAAACGATAATTGGGCATCGTTAACTTTCGACGCGTGGTTTTGCGCCTTAGTTGTGATTTTCAATTACACTTGCTCTCTGTATCATATCGTATTACACTGTTTACTTACTAATAATACTGCCACGTCTTATTGCAAGCCGAATTTTACTTGCAAACGAGTTTTTGTACAATTATCCTTAAAAGAAACGGGAGCTTTGCCCATTAGAAGTGACTCGATCACATTCCGACATTCTGCAGGTTATTTGAACGAATCTTTGCATTTAAAGAGAAATTTTCAAGGCGAATTTGTTTCTTGCTTAACGCATTCGCTGCTACCGATGCATATTTATATTGCGTCACTTATTGAATTAGATTTTAATTGTAAATAATTTTGCTGACAAAGCTATTCGGTTTTTAAATTTGTGCCTTTTCATAAATGAACAGACTGTAAGAGACAGTGAATTAAAGAAAATGTCACTATTTGAAATAATTATAGTAGCAGTGAATGTATTAATATGTTACTTGTGCTTGGACTGGGTAATTAATTATTACCATGCAAGTTCAAGTGGAACCAAAGTTCTTTTTGTTACCATACTCAATGCTTGGCATCAATTAAGAGTTAAACGTGCGATTTTATTCGAAGCATTATTCGAGAAATATTACAAATATTTTCAAAACATTAATTGTATGGAAACAAATGCAGTAATTGTACAAGCATAGGAATCATATGGCAGACGAAGCCTTTGTCTTGTTACTTTTCTGATTTATGCGAGAATTCGTTTAAGCAGACTGCATAACACGTAAAATACTCATTCAGAAACTTTTTTTTTATCGACTGTACAGTGCTATATATATATATATCTATACATATATATTATATAGAATCATCTGTGTCATTGCACCGTGTCACAATAATGTCGTAACCGAGATTATTCCCGGATTTGTATTTTGTTTCGACTAACGTATCTCAGTTTAATCTTCTGCTACTTTATACCTTTCTTTTTACTTTATACTAATATTATATACAATAACAATTCCTACTATACGTAACTGTATAATAATTATATGTAATTAATTAATTTGAATCTAGTGAGTAGTTTAATTTTTAAACTCCGTAATCTCACTTGAACTGATATACACATATGAGATAGCGAAAGGTTAAACTGTAGACTCGTAATCAAAAATCAAGAAACAAAGCCGAAAGATTATTAGCAAATGACACATCACAGTTTCATTCCACGATTAGTAAGAGCTTAGCTATGTGTGTACAAGTAATTACAAAAATCGCGCGTGTCTGTTAAAAACAGAGAATAGATACAATCTATGAGAATCATTAGAGGTCAGTCAGATAAAAGACGAGAGAACCTGAGTATTCGAAGGTGAAGAAAGAAACGCCTCGGAATTTCGTTTCTTCATAGAGAATAAAATATTGCGACGAAAATAGGGCAGGGGGATAAACAAATAAAATAGCGAAAAGTGTCGTTCAGTAATCGAAACGCCGAAACTAAAAATGGATGAAAAACAATGAACGATCGGATCGGACTCTGTCGGGTTTCCGGTCGTTTCACGCGCGTTAGTTAGAAAGAAGGAAAAGAGAACACAACAGAAAAAGAAATAAGAGAAGGCAGAAGACTTGTAATTAAGAAATCATTCAGCTACCGCAATTCTCTTCGCGAAAATGAAATAAAGAAAAAAAAAACGGATTAATAGAAGAATTCGATGTTATACGTGTTGATATCAGTCTATACATATATATGAAAAAAGTAAATAAATATATAAATATAAATATATAATAAACAGAGAGATATATTGACGAGGAAAGAAAGTACGATTGATAAAAGACGAGAAGAAACTGAGAGAAAAAAGAGAAAATAACAGAAATACTATCAAACGATACCTTAAAACTTGTTGTTGGGATGAATTGATATTATGAATTATTAATTATTATTATTATTATTATTACATATATAAATATACATAAACTCTAAATAAACACTGTTTGTTCGTTAGACGAGAACTTAAGATTGAAAAGTAAAAAAAAATGGATAAAAAAAATAGTAAAACTCTATTTCTTCGTGTAGATGCGTCTTTAATATTCAGCTTGTTCAAGCGTAACGCCGAACTGAAAATCGCATATTCGCAGCTGTGTCTGGGTTGTGAATGGTGTGAATGGAAATGCGAGAGACGGAATTTCGAAAGGAAATGTCGTCACACGGAACTCCGAAAAAGTATCACATACAGGAGAAAAACAGCATATCCGACGTACCCTTCTATTGTTTCTCCCGACGTACTTTTCTTTTCCTCTTAACGGAACTCGGCGAACCCGTTTTCGTATCGTTTTTACGATTCGTACATTATCGTCCGTATATTTTTTGGCAGTTGATACAATTTAGTCGAAAAATATTATGATATTTTAAAGTTATAATTGAAGAACATTTGTCTTCTATTAATTCCTTACGTCGTGCCACAACTGAAATTTTAATTTGTCAATTGAGCAGACGAGTTAGCTCGTTACTCGGATTCCTAATCTGTTGAAGTAAAAATTAAGACATTCGTCGCTTATTGAATAAGATACTGAATTATTTTATTTTCTAATTTGAAAGTATCCGAATACTTATGGACAGTAATGTATGTCATTTAAACGCGAAAATGTGACGAATATCCTGGCTAACTCTGAACATATACGATAAATCTTGCGAATCGAAATAATGAGAAATCGTGGATCGTTAAAGGGAAATAATCAAATAAAGAAGTCGAACCGAGCGAATACGCTCGAGATTTGTAGACTCAGTTGCATATCCAAACACACAGCACACACGCCTCTCAGCTCGCTTTTGTCAGTTTTGCTATAAAAAAGATCGAAGAATTCCGAAATGGATTGAAACACGTATGTCAAAAGTAGCGGTATATCGGACAATTGTACAGTTCGACGAAGATGTTTCTCGTGGTTTAAAAAATCTCGAGAATATCTCGTTTGAAGCATTGTTGCTATTTGAAAGGGATCTTTTAATTTTAGACAGGATGAAATTTTTGGTACTAAGTAATTGTACAATCGTCATAAAGCACGTGATACGAGTAATAATACATATTAGGAAAGACAGTTATACAAAGTAATAACTGTTTTGTTATTTAAAAAGAATCATGTCTTGATCATAAGGATCATCAAATTAAAATTTAATGTAACATAATGATTGGTAAATGTGGTAAATTATAGGCATTTAAATCAAATTTAACTCATATCAGAGTTTCGTTGGAAATCTCTTTGTCCTTACATAGACGTCTTTCTTCTCATTAGTCCTCATTTTGTTAGTTTTTCATCGTATCTTTTATAACACGTTTAATACCTAAATTTCGATACTTGAAAATCGTATCCGAATATGAAAAAGATTGAATTACTCATTAAAGTAATAAAGTGATAAAAAAAAGTATATATCAATTACGAATAATTAAAAATACTCGACTCATCAAAATCATACTTCGATTCCAAAAAACTTGGAAAAGAAAGAAGAATTTAGAAACTTCTTTAATATCCTCAAAGTGCCATTTATATCACATTAAAAACAGACGACTTTTTTCACAGTACAGCGTACTGAAAGAACGTAGTTATATTCTGTTCTACGTTCATAAAATCTCAGAGCTTGAGCAAAAATTGATAAAACTTGAAATCATCGCGTTTCAAATACACGATATATATGAATGAATTTCTTCAATTTATAGATAAGTACGAGAAAGTTGAATTGTTCGCAATTAGTTAAACACTCATCGAGAATCTCGTATATATATACTTTAATCCTTGACCAAAGAAGTAGGCGTGTAAAGCGATCGACGATTCATTTTTCTCGCGTACCTCGATTAATTAATTAGATTCATTCCTCGTGTGATAATTAATCGTTAAATTCTTTGAAAAAAAACATCGTTTTGCGTGACTATTGGTACATTTTGTAGATATATCTACTATGTACACTTCAGTAACAGGGAAAAATACCATTGCACCATTGCGTTTGGTGGTCGAATTAAGTCGCATTTCTAACACGATACGTTCCCAAAGATTCGTTTCCATCGGCTCTTATCTTCTCGTTTATTTCAGATTCGTTCGTTCGTGATCTGATTCTTCCGATGAGTCGAAAATCAACATCTGTTCGAGCTTAATCGTAGAATGTGTGTTCATAAAGGGGATTCAGTCGTGGCGAGGAAAAAAGATTCGAAAGCATGTTAAAATATTTTTCGTCGAGAACATTTAAGAAAATGAACTTTTTTCTGAAATTATTACTTCGTTTGTAAATGTTCGCAAATTATCTACAGTCCTCTGTGAATTAATAATATAAAGAATATCAGATAATTGTAAAAAAGGTAAATTATTATTATTCGATATTGCTTCCTACGTATAAAATTTTCTTCGTAATAAATCTAATTTTTCCTATCCTCGTAACGAGCTTCTGCTTATCTAGTATTTTGCTAATACTCATCTAGGATTTTGTTATTCAAGTGAATCAAATTTACGTAAACATAATGTATATAATTACACGTAATTACGTAAAAGAAATTCTCCCTCGAATATATATTTGCGTTCTGTTCTTAAGTAACGGGTAAGGGAAAAGAGATTCATACCAATCGTTCCTCGAAGCAATCATTCTGTCACCGTCACTCTGTTATTACCATTATCGATTCTATGATGTAAGAAGTTATTGTCTGAATTTTAGGAACTAGCACTAAGGCATCGTTCGCAGGAACACAAGCGAAAATCATCGCGAAATTCAACTTCATATGCACGTTTCCTACGTAGCTACCTATACATCACACGTGTCTATAGAGGATACTGTTCAAGCAGGTTGCTGAACTTTGAGAAAGTATATTGCTGACGCTGAGGGTGAATTAAAATTTTGTTCAACTAATGTTGAGGTTAAGCTATTCTTCGCATATATTATATACGACACTAAAAAACTGAAAATTTAAACGTTAAACTGCTACATATGACTTCTTTTCGAACGAACATTCCAGAATAATTTTACGATGATTTTACTCGCAATTCTATTTTTATGAAAAATTATTGATGAAGCATTTTAGATCAATGTGCCTAAGACATTGTTAAATTTCGCTTTTCAAAAATCATATTTGATTAATAACAAAAATAACAAATATTATTGCTAAAAAGCGTTATTTTAAATCGCACCGATATTTACAAGTCTGTTAATTAAAAGATGACGATAACGATAAGATTAAATTTGCATTCGTAAGCTTTCACTACAGAACACGCGAAACTCTAAACCAAAGTTTAGCCCTGCATGGAGATGTTTCTTGCAGCGAACGAACGTCGAACAACGTTTTCTCTATACTCGTCATCGTAGATCCTTCCGAATCGCGCGTTTTCTTCAGCCACGTGTTGCCATTTGCATTTATCTCACTACGAAACCACGAAACATCACTCAATCCTCATAATCGCCCTTGTGATTAGCGATCGTTAGAACATTACGAGAATGTTTTTCTCAATTATTCGCAAATACACAACTGGTGATTTAAATGCAACTAGTAATTAACGTATATGGCACCTTTACGTAACGTAAAATCATTACTAAATAAGGGTATAATAGTCGATAACGAGATAACGTATAAGAGAGGAGGACGAGTTTGTTCATTTTGAAAAATCGCGGACGAAACAAGAAAACGTAAGGTATAATAAGTGATTTAATATTTTAAGAGTTGGATATAGGTACCGTCAAGATTAAAACGGGATTTAACTAATTGAATTTAAATAATTAAATTTAACTAAGGATTATTTATTAGCTATTATATATATATATTATATAATATATAAATATATATATGTATATTATATAACTATATTATAGTAGGGGAATCAAATTTTACGTACCACAGAGCTATTTGTACAAAAGCCGATTTTATTTCGATCATTCATCCATGGATTAAAGCGTCGCTCGATATTTAAATTGCCAAGCAGAGCAACACTCGATTTAAGTAACATACACATATATACATAATTATATTTTAGATAATTAACCAGCAGAGGATTCTAGTTTTCTTCTTAGGGCTTAGATGTACATGTATTACATTTGTCTGTATTTTCAGAGTTAATCATTAAGTTTCTTTCTTTCTCGAAATCACGCGATTATCGCGAGGGACGACAGAAACTTCTTGTGTAAAATTTTTATGAGAGAATTCGCGCATTTCGAGCCACCTGAATTTACAAATGTGTGTGTGTCTGTATTCGTAGGGCGAACGACGTGGCATCAGTGCCCAATAATAGTAAAATTGCCTCCCAACAATAATAAATAAATAAAAATAAATAGATAAAAAAAGAAAGAAAAAAAAGGTAAAAATAAGGAATAACAAGTTAAAAGGAATTTTTTTCTGGTTTGGGAAGATCGTACGAATGCAACGGTACTTTGATCGTCGTTTGCCCAATCGTTGAACGATCATGTCACTTGTATCTCGCTTGACTACACTGTGTAGACTGTGGTCGCTTATGCTGTATGATTTTACAAAGAATAAAGAACACCTATAAGATAGTTTAAGTGGGTTTCGTTGATTGAAACGTGTCGTTCTCGCGGGAACGGAAGCGTATCGTGTTTCGATAATTTCCAGACTTCACGTCGCGAAATCACACCAATATTGAACAAGCAAAATATACCCATGAAGTTATTTTAGCATGGTATACATCTATTTAGTAACGAAACGAAATGTCCACGAGTCGTTCAAGAAAGAAACGCGAATATCTATGTTCTTAAATTTTGCATCGTAAATTATGATATTATTTTGGCTGTATAATTTTACAAAAAATAAAGAATACTTACGAAACAAGTTTAAACAACGTTTGTTAATCCTTTCAATGAAAACTTCCTGTTTCAAGCCCTTTTAGAAAATACAAGAAATCGAATTTCCTAAGTTATGGAAGAAATTTTAAATAATTTTTTAACTTATATATTACTATAATTTTACAATGATAGTACGAACTAAATAATCCTGGAAGTTGTAATAGAAAAGATACTTTGGCTATTGTGCAAAGCAAACGACAAAACGAGAATAATCAAATCTTTGCAGCTTTTTTCGATTACATAAGACGATGCAAGAGTTGGAACATATTTGCAAAAGAATTTAAGCTCTAATATGTTTGTATCTAATATGTTTTTACACGAATAATTCTATTTTACTTCCTAATACACGATTATGTTTAATATCAATCCATTAAACGGAGCATTATATCCATTGAATTCAAATTTAATGATGTGTATTTTGTATACTTTGGTAAAGACGAATATAACACGCTTCTGCACACTAGTTTTCATAGATTTTCAAATTTAATTTCTACAATCGGAACTTCACTGACCCATTGGTTGACCCATTTAAATATATACCCATTTAACCTTTTTAACAAATCATTCTTTATTAATAGTGAAATACTATGTTGGCTGATAAATAGAACGATTTTATGTATGTATATATTCGTTTTTTCTTTTGATCGCTTATAAAATAAAACTAAAATAAAATAAAACTGAAATCATTATATTTATATAATCAATATTTAATACAGTACACTGTGTATGAGTAGAAAAAGGAAATGAAGAAAATAGTCCTCATTGGAGAATCAAATTCTGGTCTCCCGTATGACAGTTAAAAACGTTAACCACCTTTTTTAACGAATGTTTATTGTATCAAAAAAAGAACGATATTTACATGGGTACAATAAGTATAACGAACACAAATTAACGACAAATATTCAAAAATTATTATATGATAAAATTATACGAGATTGGAGATGTAATAACAATTATATACAGGACTGTGTGATATACAAACTGTATAGAATTTTTATGTAAATGTAAAAAATATACAAAATATAAAAATAAAATTTAATTCTCCCCGACGGGGAGTCGAACCCCGGTCTCCCGCGTGACAGGCGGGGATACTGACCGCTATACTATCGAGGAATTGGTTTCGTGTTCCTTTTATTCCATATCTCAGTTACATTACTTTCTTTATAATTGTTTTAATTTTTTGCAACGACAAATATTTTTTAATATATTTTTTATGTTTATCCCTTAAATTATATCTTATCAATGTATATTTGAATCTAGTTGCGAAGTCATTAAAGTTTATGTCTGGACTATATATTATTCTTTTGCCCTAGCTTTTTCTGTTGCGAATTGTCTACAAATGCGATAGCTCCTTTGTTGCCGCTATTTAGTCCGTACATCTGATGTAGATCGTTTGTATATATGTTGAACAAGATGAGGCAATTTACAGCCCCTTGTTGTAGTCCGTCTTTCATTTTGAATAGTTCTTGTAATGGTGTTCTGTCCGTCTATTATGTAAAATTGTTTGTCGTGTAGTATATTCCATAGTATTTTTATTGAAAATGGCTTGCATTTTTTTCTCAAGTTTGGAGAAATGTAGCCAGCCAGATTGTATTAAATGCTTTTTCCAGGTCGACGCAGTCGCCTGTGTTTCTTTCTCCTTGCGATTCTCGATCTCTTTTCAATCGTCTGCGTGACCTATACATGTCATCTGCGAATACGTCAGCTGCGAATTTTGTTATGTTATGTATCGTGTATTTGCTTATTATAGACACAATTTGTATTACTGCCCTTATTTATTGTTTCAAATGTTAATGTTGGGCAAGAGGCTAACTGGTTGGTAGTTAGCCGAATTATTGCTGTCTTCGTCTTTCTTTTTTAGCGCTTCTCCTTATCTTGTAGAAATATGCTGAGTTTAAATAATTATTAGATACAATTGTGTAGTAGTAAATATATATAGAGGGGGAAGATTCTTTGCAGAGTTATGTTTGCAATGTTGTCAAAGCTGGATGATCTATTTCTTCTTTGACCTTTTGATTCCTTTGAGTTTCGGGCATCCTCCGTAAGAGACTGGACGTTCTAAGCTTTTACAATTTACGTAAGAAGATGTTATGTTTTCCTCGCTATCGTAATCTATGTTGGAGTGGGATCACTCGTCTGGATCGTGTGGGATATTACATTTAACCTTTAATTAAAGTTGCAGTTAAATGTAAGATGACTTATTCTTAGACATCGTTTGCACAGGATACGATTCCTTTTTATGATTTTTCCCATGCTGCACATGCAGCAATTTATTTTTATCTCTTTAAATTTGTTAATGTCATATCCGCAGAGATTTAAACTAGAAGCATTTGGCAGCATTCCAATTTCATAGATTAGTATTCTGTTTTGTTTACAAATCTTCTTGTATGATGGTTGACTTCATATGTTGACGCTGCTTTTGCTTTTGCTATTGGGTTTTGCGCTTGGTGCAATGTCTTTTTTTTATGTTGAAGCGAGATTTAAAGTTTATTGAGTCCAAGAATACAGTTTTAGGTACATTGTTCACAATAAACGGTGAAAACTTGGTGCAATGTCTTCCATGGCTATTGTGACCGTCCCTTGTATTGTTATTTTCTTTCTTAGTAGTATATACGTACAAAGTTTAGTCTCTTTATGTATTTCTTTTATCCGTTTTGCAAGCAGTTTGAGGCACTGTGATAGTTTTGTTTCATTTATGTAGGAATGTCATATTATAAGTTAACAGAAAAAACAGTATGATGAAAAAACAATATCGTTGCATTCTCACAAAATCGAATATAATATCGCGTTTTGCGTATTCGTTTCTCACTAATTCTACGTCACAACAACACGACGAACTTCTCTCGACCACGATTAATTCAACTCTGACAGCATTTACCACGCTTATTTTTCGCTTAACAAACTTTGGTAACGCTCGCTCTTTGACAACATTAACATATCTTGACAACGTTTATAAACAATCAGCCACGTCCTTCCCTAACGTCATATCATCCCACATTTATTTCTTTAGTTATAATTTCTACGCTCACCATTTCGTTTTTGTGATTTCATTGGTGCTGTATTTCGAGGCCGTATATTTGTTATTCCTGTTATCCATTATATTTCCTGTTGGAAGAAAGACCCCCTTTTTTTGGTTTTTCCCTTCTTCATGGTGGTGCACTTTTTTCGGACTTACACGATTTACTTTAGAATATATCAACTCTTAATTATTGTCCGCACTCATTCCTATCACTTTACTGTTCGCTCGCTCGTGATATATGTCTAACTCCTACGGGGGTCGAAGAGCGAATGAGATATTAGCCACTATACATGTGGATTGTCGTGATTCGTTTGCTTACTTTTTTTTTCGGAATCTATGTATCTGCAACTGTAATTGACTACGAATATATATTTACTTAGTTGTTTATTAATTGTACATAGCGTGGTTTTATTTTTAATAATCATTCGTAGAGTCACTTTGATGTGAGTCACTTGAATGTACTTTGGATAGTTTACAATTAATTTCAGATTACTGTTAATCTGGGGTGATGGGAAGCTTTATGTTTTGTCGTTTTTAAAAACATTTATCATTATGCTAATAATGTGAAGAGGTTTTATCATTTATACAAATTTTAATAAATAAGTTACTGGGGTAATTTAAATCTTGGAAAACTGTCCTTTAATTTATTATCACAGGAATTACTTATTTTCTATTAAATACATTCTATATTATATTATTCTATCAATTTGATATTAATTTTATACGTCTGTTAGCAATTTTGTCACTAAATTATGATGGAAGAGATGTACATACATATATAAATATTTATTTCAATTATCTATTGGCTTCCCTCCTATTATTAGATTATTTTTATAGATTATGTTTTCTTCTTATTATTAGATTAAATATTATCCTATTGTTAATAGATCCTATTAATTATTATTATCATTTATAAAATGAGTTATATATACATTTTTGCCATTATTCGTGATTAATATAATGAATAAAATAAATAATTTTGGAAACGAAATAAATAGTATTGCACCATAAACAGTAATGTTATTTCAAATAAATGTGAAATTTTCTAATGTCTTCTTCGCAGCCATTAACATTGAGTCTTGTAGATTACTCATCGCGGAAAATAGCAACTACAAGAATAATCGCATATTTATATGTAAAATATATTGCGAATCAAAACTTTACTTATTATATATATACATATATATTAATATAAGAAGAAAGAAAACGTTATATTATTGTTCAATTGTAAACCTTTTATACATTACGCAAAATGATTTAATTACTAAAACGACCTTTTAGGTTACGTATGCTTAATCCAGAAGAAAGATGGCGCATATGTAAAATTCTATGATATTAAATGCGTTGTTGGAGTTAGTATCAAATTAAATGTTGAAAGGTTATGTTCATTATAATCGCAAAAAGTAATACACTACTCGCAGTAATAGATGTGTTGGAGTGATTACTAAGGAAATTAAAAGTGATATGGAATATTGACTTTGTAGATAAAGGAATTATGGAAAACTACGCAAATCGTTCACTTTTCGGTTTTACTATATTCGTTTTTTTTCTTTACTGTATGAAAGTGTCAGATGTACTAAGTGCACCAACAACCCTACGTATTATAGATGTAATAAAAGCTAAGAATTACTTAAATTGTAATGTACAACCGTTTTTTTACGAAAATAATATTACATCAGTTTGTAATAATTTAACATATTCTGTGGATGAGCATGATTTAAAATCAACGAATATCCTTTTATGTTTTGCATTCCTTGATGGATTGTATAAAGTTTGTCACTCTAATGAATTTCCCAAGGAATATAATAATACGACTACATTTTATTCATATGTTCAAAGTTTGGTCCCTGGTGAAAAAGAAAGAGATAAAGATGAGTTTTGTGGCAATATTAGTGACATTAATATTGCATATAAACAATTGGAACGTCAGTTATCATATATAAAGTCATTACGTTTCTGCTATCAGGAATGCTTTGATAAATCAGGTAAATTTACTCCACTTTGTGCGATATTAGCATGGAACAAACATATTAGTGATACAAAACAAATAAATACAAATAATAAGTCTCAAGGTGACACGAATGAGGAAGAAGATGATAAAGATGTAAAACCAGATCCACAAGTCCTGCATCCTAGTCCAGGAATAGACAAACCTTCCAGTGAAGCATTAAAAGGAAATGATGATAATAAAAATAAAACACAGATAGATAGACATATTGATGTTAAAGCTGTTGTAACTATGCCACTAGTACAAGGAAAACAGAATAATACTAAATCCTCTATAATATCTAGTGAAAGTAACATCGATGGTATCAATACATCTCCAACAGGCTATAAAAGAAAGGAGTCACAAAATGGAAAAGATGAGGTTCTTGAAAATATAGAACCACCGCCTAAAAGTAATGACAAAGTAGGGATAGGAAAAGAAGAGATAACTAATACAAATTCTGTAAATAATGAAGATGGAGGAAATAAGAATGATGGTAGTGAAGATGTCACAACAAGTACATTATCAGAAAACACTCAGGAACAAGGTTTTAGTCATGAATGGAATTCCAACGTGCAAGGTGATGAATTATCTATTGGTACTTATCAAATCTATTATTACTTAAAATTTTGTATTTTTACTTTTGCGTATGATCCATAAAAGATTTAAATTCTATGTATATTTTTTTTTTTTTAGATCCAAATAATAGACCTGAACAGCCTGAGGATACAGGTAAAAAGTTTTATAATAAAATCTTTTATACTGCTTAATATTTTAATGTATTTATATTGAATATATATTTTCATAATAACAGATCAAGGTCTGGGTATGACTGAACAGAAAAATGTGATGTCTAGTTACAATAATATCAGGCCAGATGAAGAATCCCACTTTTTTACTTACTTCAGTATAATTTCCTTAATCTCAATAGCTGCATACATTGGTTATCATAATAAACAGAAGGTATGTAATAATTTTATGATATATTTATATATATTTTATATTATATTTATCTTTTTTATATTATATTTTATTTTATTCACTTCTGTTATTGATATCTTGGTATTTTAATATCGCAGATATTAGCTATTGTATTGGAAGGACGAAGATCACGTAATCGCGGTAGACGACGATCGAGTACAGTTAATTATACTAAATTAGATTGTACACTTGAAGAAGCAGTTACATCACAGTGTAATGCAAATGTGACCCATGTCATATATTAATGCATGTATCAAATATTTTAAAGCTACTGTATAATAGTACTTGTGTAACATATTTTGTACTGAAGTATATTTCCATTGTAATATGACTTCACTTTTGACAAATTGATTCTTTGTCAATGTTCCACTAATTGTTATTATTTTAAAGTTTGTTGTTGCTAAATAATGTAATATTCCATTGTATATCGTAATAGCTAAATAGTTCGTTTACTTTCAATTTACGTTCAATAACCTTTTCTTTTCAGTAAATTTTTAATATGTATCTTAATCAGTTGTTTACACATTTCAGCACATACATACACATATATATTCTTATTGGTTACAAGTACATTAAAATATAAGTTTTTTGCAGTATATTATCGATACTATACGAAGTAAATAAATATTAGCCTTATTAATTTTTGAATATTTAAGTAATTTTAAACTTAAACATTATCGTCGCCTTGTACAATTAGGAATATGTAGATTTAAATTTATACTTTTGAACTCATTAGAAGATTTATTATATTATTTTACATTATTATTTTCGCTTTTTTCGCTTAAAAACTACAAATCATTTTACAAAATTAGTTTGGCACGTATTGTATTTCAAATTTTTTTGTATATTAGAGTACGATTTTTAATATTTTACCAATAAGATACATTTTTCTTTTAACTGGACTAAATTGTTACACCAAATTGCAAGCAATGATGTAAATATTAATATAAATCAGTGAAATAAAAACACTGATAAGAAAAAATGTCACTTACGTAGTATATTTAGGCTTCTATATTAACTTTTTAAGGTTTATGTAATACTTCATGTTTTAAATTTCATTTTTCTTTACCTTCCTCCACCTTCCGTTTATTATATTTATTCACAGATTAAAGTTGTATAGGTGTAGAATCAGCAGTAGCTCTAGAATTATATGGTACACTTTTGCAAACAGTTCCTTCAATGATATATGTATATTATATATTGCAGTATTAATATATTATAATCATAATTTTTATTTTCGATATAGCATGCGGCTAAATGTTGTATTATAATGAAAATTTTATAATCTTATGTTACATTCGTTAATCCGAAAATTCGAATGCATTATCATTAATGTTCGAAATATCTAAGCAATGCAATTACTGTATGTATGTACTAGGTTTAAGCGAATTCGGTGCACAAAGTATTCTGGTGTTTATACGTATGTATCTATATATTTGTATCAAACTTAGGTCATTTCAATGAGTTATTGTACATTAACATTTATCAAGAATTATACGAAACTAATTTGTCATGATTGGAAATACCGTCCACTTATACACGCATATGCTATAAAAATATTATTGCAAGTGCCGATATCGAGCATGTAATAAATTTCATGCAACAAAGTGAACGTACATTGTAGGTACATACATTATATAATTTTCATAAGTATATTCTTCGTTATAAAATCGTTGTTAGAAACAATTAACCTTTTCTTATTTAGAAGTTTATTTACTAATGGATTTACATATTCTTTCTAAAGGTTTAGAATACTATACAGTAGAATTATATTTACAAGAGAGAAATGATCGTAGTTCAATAACTATGATCTATTATTTTGGACAATAGCACGCATCTTTGGTTTGTTGTAATATCCAATTTAGATGTGGACCAACTCTTGTGAATATCGAAATGGCAGGGGTGCTACCACATTTATTTACATCCGAAATTATACCTGTTATAAAGTAGAATGTCTCTTATTAATTTACTATTTTAGTATATACAATTTCAGTCGTGAATGATTTATATAATCATAGTCAGATAGCTGTAATAAAATTATCAACTATGGTTATTTGAGTGACTCATACAATTTTAGAACTAATATCATAAATGATATACGTACCGACTAGATCATATACTCCAGCATATGAACGATATTGCACTGAAGAACCTACATCGTTCTGAAAAATATATTTTCGTATTTTATTGATACAAATTATTGCAAAGTTGTATAAAATAAAACATAAATCAAAAAGAAAGATAAATTCTTCTCGATTGAAATTTAGTAATTTAATGGTATTCTTATTATCTAATGGTTTGTTAATACGTACCTTTTATATCTGTACTTAATTAGAGAGTTTCGATATTAATAGAATTTGTAAACAATTAGTAAGATAATACTGACGATAAATTAACATACCTCGCATACAATAGAACTTCCACCTAATATTCCAGCACAGCCGGAATCGTTGTGAAAATTTGTAAGATTTATGCCAGATCTAATACACTCGTCGCGTCCCAAAATTGGAAGACCCAATTTTCGCGGTCGACAAGTCTGATTGTTGTTCGTATCTTCCTTTGTGCTCACTATCCACCCAACCAAAGTTCCAACTTGTCCAAGATAAGTCGAACCTGGAACATGTAGATCATAGTATACGTTGTATTAATAATAATACTTATTCCTAAACATAAATCTATGTATTATAAATTGAGTTTAAAATTGGTCAATTTCGTTTAATATTAACAGTAATTGTGTAAACTTGTTATATGAGTTATATACCTGGGTTTGGCAAACAAATGGGAGAGATTCTTCTCTCGAATTTAATCGGCTGACTTAACTTCATCAGTGCCAAGTTATGAGCATGTGATTCTACGTTATACTCCGGATATAGAACCAAAGATTCAACACTAACTGTGGTCGATGATACATCCAAGTTACATCGATCGTATTCTCCAAAAGATATTTTTACTTCCGGCGCGGTTACACTATAAACAAGATCGATAAATTACCATATAATATTTTTAACAACGTCACCTTTATTTTATTTACTAACCCAATGAGTTGGCTAGCAGAGGATAAAACATAACGATCGTTTATTAGAACTCCGCTGAGAAGTAATTTTGATTTCACGTGAATATTTGCAAGCCAGGGAAATTCATGAGTCTTCGTGTATTCCCCGCCAAGGAACCGTGTCTCAACAAATCGATTTGGTCTTCCGCAAACTGTAAATAAACTATATCGATAATCAACGAAAAAATTTCTCGTAATTTATATCGTAAAAAAATTGAAGTGTTTCCTTACGACAGTTGCCACATGTTTTAAATCTCCCAAGCAGGTAGTCCAGAACGCCTCGTGTTTGCCGCAGTTCGTCATCTCCTATGTCCTAATGAAATCAACACAAAAATCTTTAGAAAATATATTTGTATATGAATACATAAATTTATTTACATATTTTATTTCCTTGTTGTGTCATTCTTTAGAAATGACTAGACTTAAAATTACATCTTAAGGATTAATTAAATTAAATTATCCATAGACTGCAGACTTTTATGTATTTGTGGGATATTTAAAGGTACAAAAATGCACAGAATGCGCGTAATATATCAAAATATATAAAATATTAAAAGTATAGTACTCGTAATAATTTTCTATCTAAATTATTGTAAGATTGCTTACGGATGAATTAAATTTATTGCAGTGAATGAACCTCGAAGTGAGCACCAACAGCAAACCACAAAGGATATATTTGAGGAAGTTTTGCAGCTTCATGACTTTTCTCTCGGCTGTCGGAACGATACTGGTCCCGGTTAAACGATTGGTTTGTCTTGTATAGCGGGATTACCGTTGCCCGCATCTTGAAAAATATACAACGCTTTTTCCTCAATGTCGAACGTACTAACGAGTGGTTCCTCGGTATCGACCAAAGGATGCCGATCTTGTTTTTGCTTGTTTCGTTTTCGTTTGAATTATAACCGGTTTATAACCGGTTAGTACAGTACCGTTAGGCTATTTCAGGCATCGTATGATGGACCAATCCATGGAAATGGTACATGTACGTTTGACACATATAGTATCCCGATCGTAAGCTTTGATTTGTATTTGCTTCGACTTGAAGGCTCAATACGCGTCGACTTATCCTTCTACGCAGAGATTTGTCGAGAGAGCGTAATCGTTTCTATTGATTTGAAATAGGCTATGGTTGAGTCGTATTGATTGATTATACTGATCAACTCTGCTTTTTGTGAATTTCGGAAGTTTAAGAGTACAGTAGAATTATCTTTATATGAATCTAATGGAGGCAGTACATATAATAGAAATTGACTCGTACGATTTCTTATTCGAAGAATAGAAATTCTCTTTCCGATTGATGGGCTCAATCGACAGGAAGTTAACCCATTTGTATTGTAAATTACAATCTTCGCATTATTTGTTGTCTCGATCCTTTTAATTGCCTAAATATGCTTTATCATGTTTGTTGAATTATTTGTATATTTAAAGTGTTATAGATTTTAAATTGTTATTAGGATGAAATAAAGTGTATTGATAATTGTTGTATAATTTGTATAATAGAAACGTTTATTGACTATCTTGTCATTGAGCATATTACTTCATTTTTAAAATGATTATAATTTTTCTTTATATTTGAGCAGATCGTGTGACACTCAAATGATCTTTTAATTCGTAATAATTGTAATTAGTCCTCTTTTTTAGATGAAAGATCATGTACAGGGAATGTTTGAGTATTTTATGAATACTATTTAAATAATTCCTAGCGAAGTAATTCGTACATTACTTACATTTGAGCATATTCTCTTAGAAAAAGATTTGTCAAAAAGCAGAATAAACATTTGCTTGTGTAGAAGTTAGTCTCTACATGAATATTAATACAAGTAGCAATATCCAAAAAAATTATATAATTTACTTGTTGCAATGTTGAAAATATGTTAAGAAAATACGTTTTCAATGACTTTGGAAACTAAATATTAATTAATATCCGAAGAAAATCGACTTGATGTCCCTATGTATCTCAAAGTCTATCATCAATAATGTCGTCACCATGAAACTTGTATTTATCCCCATTCAATGTTGTTTCATAATAATAATTAATATAATACAGAAAAATCTATTGCTTTCCACGTTATTACACATAACAATTGATCTTAATTTTGTTCACAGAAACATCCCTCTCGCGAGTGGTAAACTATCCAGTTTATGTATCGTGTGACTCTTGTGTAAACGCCAGGGTATCCTGGTCGAGCACATCCGTTTCCCCAGGATACTATACCTATGAGTTCGTATTTCTTGTCTTCGCGTTCGGCTATGAGTGGTCCTCCGCTATCACCCTTGAAGAAAGGAAAAATGTATAATTTCATCTATAATTTCTTTGAAGGCATAATTGAGAAGAAATAGTTTGACGATTATTTTCTGCATAGTTGTACTGTCGATTTAGAATCTATAACGATAGGTCTAAGGTGTTCATAGTACAAATCGTCCAACAGGATTCGTAATATTTAATTATTTATAATCCTTAATTGATATTGCACGTGATCAATTTTAATTCAAATGTATCCTAATCTACTGCGGTGGGATAAATGAAGATAAATGGAGATAATTATAACCCCGTAAAAGAATTTTTTTTTTGTATCTAAGTAATTTTCTGCTAAAGTTTTATCTACTGCGCGTATATGTCAAGATACTTCCGCACAGAATGAGAGATATTTGAATATTGATAAGAAATTCAGATCTCACCTGACAAGAATCCTTTTTCCCATCAGGATATCCAGCGCACATCATGTTATCAGAGATCATACGTGGACTGTAGCTTGTGTTACGGCAATCCTGAAGGCTCATAACCGGTACCTCGACTTCCTGCAGCAGGCAAGATGGCTTCCCATCCTCGTACAAGGTACCCCAGCCGGACGCGATTGCTTTCGTTCCAACGTATTGCTTATCTGGAAACATTAACGTGGCCCGTATATGCAACGATGGAAACAATTATCAAACAGAAGGAGTAAGAGCGGGATTACGATGCAATGCGAACAAACACGCGAACGACCTATACCTGTGTCATAGCTGGCTAGAACGTTTCGTATTTGAGCCATTCGATTTGATCCACTTGCACTTTTCACCTAGTCGCTTGACACGAATTATGCAATTTCGCGTAACGATTGCCACTGCGTTTTTTCATTGAGTTATGATTCGAAATGGCCCGTTATCACGCGGTTGCATTCGCGAAAGCTACCCGTATGTTGACTAATTTCTGCCTGCAATTCAGCCCCTTCATGAATCAGCCAGTAAATAATGCGATTATCGAATGAAACATGCAACGATATGTGTTCGATCGATGTAATTATTTTATTTTTTTCTTTGAACTTGTCATACTAGGTTTTAAATCAAAATATTATCGACAGTCATTGACGTAGATGCATTCAAGATGTATGTGTTTTGTAGGAGTACTTTAACCGTTCCCACAATTTTACAGCGGGGAAAGTACATTTTCTATCTACATATTTCTGTTTTAGATGTTTTTAAGAAACGATGACCCTCTATTACTCGTATTCTTATATGGATACTAGTCAGTAATAACATTGAATTTATTTGAAGTGAAGACCATATAATGGTATGTGTTGGATATTTTTAATCGTTAGTTGTTTTTGTTTTGATGACCGTGGAGAAGGAAAATATGGTTATGGGATAATTCCAGAGGACGCATTAAATCATTTGTGAAGTCGTGTATTTTTCTGTTGTGAAAGCTTAAGTTTGTAGTTAGAAGATTAATGTAGCAATATCTCATAGATTTGAGTTATGCTGGCTTTATTAAGCAGCGCATTGCTAAAGCCGAGATGTCTGTGGTTGACGTGTGAATTTATTATCTCTGTAAGTACTTGGTAGAGTTTAACGACAGGAATTCGTTCACACTTTTTTTGATAGAATTAAAAAAAACATGTTGATCGATAGGAGAAATGACGCGCCGTCGACTAAACAGACGAAGATCGATACAAGAAGAATTTGCGTTAAAGTTTTTAACATAGAAGTAGGTCAATTTTTTGTCATTCGTATGCTAATTCTGATCGTCCAAAATCTTGTTAAGTTTCTAGTTAAAATAAATGCGATAAATGTGTTTCAAAATTGAAAAGAGTTTTTAAGAATTACGGAATTCAAATGATGAACGTTCTCAAAAGTTTATATTAATAATGCTGTCTTACACACATTACATTTAGCAACTAATTTACTAATTAGTTGACAAATGTTTATAAGTTGTAGACTATAGGCTTTTGTTATAAAACAAGTTTGAAAATTTTATCATTACTGATTAATATCAGTTATAATTTATCACAGCGCATTTTACACATGTGTATCGCACGATAAATGCGATATTATGAGTCATAGAAATTTCTTGGAAAACTACGATTTTTAGAAGAGAAATAATTATTTCGTATTTTCAAAAGATTATGCACTAGTTATTGGCACACTAATAATCTATACCTTATTGTTTATTATTAGCAATATTAATATAAATATAGTATTTTAATGTCAATAATAAAAATAATAATATACTAATAACATTAGCAATTATATATATAACATTTTAACACACAAATTTAATTAGTCAAAAGGAAGTACAAATGTTAGCAATATTTGTGTTTAATGTAATAAGAAAAGTAAAAGTCGCACCTTTTTCTGTTGGCAAACATATTGGCCTTATAGTGTCGCTGAGAGGCACTCTTTCGTTCAGCCGTAAAAGCGCGATGTCATTGTCGAAATTGAGGAAGCTGAAATCACCGGTTAACACTCTGACCACGTATCTGGTCTCAGCTCCTCTCTCGGTACACCTGTCGTGTTCACCGAACGTGACCTTGATCATGAACCACATGAACCTGAAAATGGGACTAGCAAAGCTGATCATGCTTCTCTGGAGAACTGAATCATCGCTGGTAATTTAAATCAGGGATTCGAAACGTTTTGTTCTATGAATTATTTTTCTGGAGATTTTAACACCCCAAGTTATAGAAATCCTGTAGCAACTAGAATTTTGTTTTATTTTCGAAAATTTGGAAATATAGATATATGAGTATGTAACGTGCAAGTCACGTGGATATTATAGAGAGTTATTGCTTATTTTTCAGTGAATGCTTACCCTTTGACACAGTGAGCCGCGGTCAGGACGTAGCGATCATTAATCAACGTTCCACCACAGTAGAATTTGTTCAAATACGAAAGCCTGGCCATCCATGGGAATTCATTCATACGAGTAGTCTGGCCACCGACTATTCGGCTTTCTTCGTTCCGCAGACCGCAACCTAATACATAGTTTGAACAGGTAAAGGTGCTAACAACCTAGTTTTCTTAAATGGAAAACGCAGTTCATAACGGTAACGAAAGATAAGATAATAATCACGGTAAGTTGACAATATCGATTGGAATTTAATACTAAGATGGAATTTAGAATTTGATGTAATGTTGGAGTTTATAACGGTGTTGGGATTAAGTAATAGCGTTGAATAGAAATTTAGTGCCTTTTGTGTGACTGCTTTTTGTTTTAGTGAGTGTGGTTATGTATTCATTATGTAAACAGTACCGATAAGTAACATTTAATAGAATTTTAGTTTCTCAGTTAGCAATAGTAATTTTATTTTGTACTAGATGATATTGTATTTATTATATACATTGAATGTATTGAATATTATAATTAAGTAAATATTTCTAATATTCTCAATACTGTGTAACCGAGTTTTATATTGTCATTTGTAACTGTTATTTTTTATATTGTTAGCAAAGATAGAAGCTGTACTTACTACAGTAACAAGGTGCAGGTTCTTCCATGGCGTACGGTGGTTTGTTACCAAAAATACCAAAAAAGTTTTTCACCCTCTCACCGAAAGTACTTGCCTAAAAGTTTTATGTAACTCTAACTCAACATCTGTTTATTATCATCTAATAGAATTAATATTTCTTTTTTAAAAACAGAATTTGATTCATATTATACCACGTTATCATGATTTCAATTAATTAATCATCGTGTATTATTTTTGTACGAAATCGTTCAACTATGTAATCTGCTTACATTAGGTATATAAATTTCAATAATTGTAAACCATAGCAGATTGTCGCCCATTTATGTTGCACCTAAACCTAAATGAACCAACAAACCTACCAGACCACTAAATCTACACGGTTATCATGAATCATAAAAAGTATTAAAACAATTTCATCATTTTATAATATTCTATAATTGTCTAATTTCAAACGAATTCACAAGTAAAATCAATCGATGAAAAAGTAAGTTAACAAATTTTTACTATTTTATAGTATTCCATATTTCGAAAATTACCACTTCTATTAATATTAATGATATATTACTAATATCACAGTTCAAGGAAATTTTATCAGGAAGAAGATCTTACTTGACAAGTTTCTGAGGCCAGATACAGAGCGACCAATAATACAACGCACTGGGAAAACTTCATTTTCCGTGATTAAATTTAGTCCGTGTTATTATCCGTGTGAAGTTTCACGCGTCACGTTCCACAGGAAGGATTCTTTATTGATGAAGGATCCTCCGCGCGGGCGCTGTCAGGAACGAGTTACGGACATGTCCCTAGTTGGGAGTTACTATCGCCAGTGTCCCACGGCGACTGAGGACGACTCAGGTCGAAGAGGTAATTGCTATTCCAGAAGAGAAGGAGGGCACGACCGACTGGTCGGCGACTGGACAGTACCTGACCAGTTCGGGTTCACGTTCAGGGTCGAATTACGGATGACTGTTATTGACCGTCATCAGGGTCACTCTAACTTTTCAATGGTTTCCATCGATAGCTGCAATTTTGTTTTTTCTCTTTCCACGGGTATGGATTTATCCACAGTTTCTAAATATAATCTAATATTTTTTGGTATGATTATAGATGTTACGGAAGAATATGAGGAGTAATTTGATTTTAATGCTCGTCTTTTGTGTGTATCATTTACAGAAATTGATGTATATGTTATAATTACTATACTGATCAGACAATGTGTTTATTAGTCAGCCATTTTTATGTTTTTGGTAAAGATATTAACTAAGTGTAAAGGTGTCTATCGTTCCTTGTAAATGTGTTTATTACCTATACTATACTAATATATAGATATTAATATATGTACGTATATATTGATTGGTAAGTCACTATTACATTTATTGAATTAATTAATCCAGTATGTTATATACGTGTGATTAAATTGGAGTTTATTTGAATTTTAAATAGACAACATTAAATAGACAACATTAATAAGAAAAAAATTATATTTGCTTTCTCGCATTTGAATGTATCTCTTAGAATGAATAAAAAGTACATTTTTAAAAAAATTTCGTGATTTTATGCTGATGATATTTTAATACTGTAAACGTCTTTCTAATAAATATTTAAGATAAATCTGACAGTAGAGTAATTTAAAAATTCTGTTGATTATATTATTTGGTCTTTAAAACAACTACGTACTATTTCATTCTTATTTGTTTAAATATGACTTGCGACATTCAAGAAAGAAAATGTTTTTCTTTCACTTATTCATGCCATGTAAGTAATCGAGACGCGCCCAAAAATTAATGCCTCGAATGTATTATGCAGATTTAAAGGGAGAAGACGTTTATGAATACTTATCTGTATCTTATTATATGCAAAACTTTTATTATACATACTGACGCGTCAACTGGTACCGTTGAACCGCAAGCGTTTTGTATTAATAATGTGCCATTGGTTTAAGATAGACATGAGACTATTCGATATGCCGATTAAACTCTGGTTTTTCCACTTTCGACCAAGTTACGATATATTTAATATCGTTTGGCATTTATCTGCGATCTCGAATGTGTGGCAGAAATAAGAGCTCTTCGATTTTACGGTATCATCGACGAGAATTCACTTTTAACGATTCTGTTTTCCTCAACGACATTACAAGAATAGTTGTTGAATAACGTCATATTTACGAGCGGACGAGAAAAGAATTTTTATTTTGTATGAACAAAATGTGTAACAATTATTGTACGTATATCATGATTGAGAAGAGGTAATTTTTATACCGAAAAAAATAAGAGATTCTTAGTTTTTATTGGTGTATTAGGAGAATGTTTGCTTTAAACATTTGTATAATTTTAATTAAATTAAAATAATTTTAAGAAATCATAACATTTAGGAAATTGAAACTTTGAAATTGCATTAAAATAATTAAATTCCTGAGTAAAAATTCTCTCACCTAAAGAGTAATTTTTATGCAAAAAGAGATGGTCGCGGATATAAATTTCAAGGACCATTTTTTTGTTTAGGAATTCCAATTAATACAAACTTCTTTACTTAGATTGTTACTATCCTAAAACAATAATTTCGAAACTAGAAATAATTGGAATTTTAATTAGAATTAATGAATTATTACTAATATCAGTTAATATTATTACCTGAAAATACTAATATTTGAGGGAAAAATTGAAATTAAAAGAAATATAAGAAAGAAGATTGAATATCATTTGAATTTTCAATTACAATATTTGAACTGTTGAAACTCATTTAAATTACATCTCAAAATTAATTGTATTAGTATACATTTTAAGCGTTACGTGAGACTTTGTAAGTGAAATTTATCTCTCGCAAGCAATTCCAATATCAATGTTAAGCTATTGTGTTACCTTGGATATAGATATATATACATTTACATAGCAAACGTTATATCATTGAGTACTAAATTGAAAGATACATACACGGTGCATCAATGCACACGCTGTCGTCCTGATTTCAGTAGAATGTTAGCTCCATTAATTTAATCGTGGTTCGACAGAAAACCGTTACTGATAATTATTCTAGCAACGTTCAGCCGCCATTCACGCAACAAAAGGTGTGACACCAGCATACTTCGAATTATACAATATTCATATATATTACATTTTGAAAACATATGTATAAAATCAGAAATTTCAGGGTGCAATTACGTTTTATTGAAAATGTTTTAATGAAAACGAAAAACAGATATTTATTATAGAATTAAACAAAAAAATCTCCATTACAGATTACTAATTTAATTAAAACGTATAACAACTTACTAAACGAAGTTCAATGTTGTTTTCTTATTTTCTACATTTCTTTAAGAACGATTGGTTTTTTTTTAAATAAATACTTTTATTTAGCGCGGTAAATTAAAATATCTCTTCTTTGTTACTATTAAATGATTATTCTAACGTCACAGTTCATTAATGCATTACGTACATGATATAAAAAGTATAAAAAAGTAGTAACATCTATCGTTCACGTATAAAATAACTTTATATGATAATAACAATTAACTGAATCACTAAGTCGCTAGTTTGTAACAGTTTCTTATAGTTTTGTGACTTTAATCTTGCTACGAATGGAACATGAGCAACGATTCTTTTATATTAGAAAATGTTTTTTAAAGATAAGAATCACGATTACATCGAAGATGATTCAAAAGACGTGGCAGGCTTATAACTATATACATTTTAAAGTAATTTTCTATTTTATACCTAATCAATTAGTAAAACCATACTAGTAAAAAAATACAACGATTCTCAACAGACACGCTTGAAAATTAATAAATAATTACATAGAACTATAAAATATTATTGCTTCCTATGAAGATAGTCTCACAAGTTCTTTGTACAATTATGCTTGTTGATGGTCGTTCGATCATTTTTAATTTGTACATATACATCCTTCTTTCATATTCGTATTGATCCAATTCAGGTACCTAGTTACCCTGGTGTACACTCCAGGATATCCTGGTCTTCCGCAACCAACACCCCAGGACACTATTCCTGTATTGAAAAGTATATTGACAGATACATCTTGATAATTCGAAAGTGAGCACATTAAAAGATAAACAGGATGCTGTATTAATTTCTTACCAACTATTTCAAGCCTGTCGCCTTCGTGCACAAGTAAAGGTCCGCCACTATCTCCTTGACAAGAATCCTGACTGCCTCGACCAGCACAGATCATGTTTTCCGTGATTCGATTAGCGCGATATTTCATTTTACGGCACTGTATTAAACTTAATATCGGCACTTGTACTTCATGGACTTGTCCAGCAAGCGCACCTCCTTCAGATGTCCGCCCCCAGCCTACCACGGTGCCTTCTTTACCAGCCGGATCGCTACCTGAAATTATTTCAATGAATTTTTGTGTTTTATAAGAGAAAGGTCTAGGCAATCCTTAACATTAATCAAGTTATTTTATTGCAATTATTTTGTAAATTTTTTTTGTAAATTTTTGTTTTTAACTATCAAATGCTAAATTTAATCACGAATAAACTAAGTTACTTTCCAAGTTCTTATTTCAATTGTTAAATCAATTCACTTCCCAAATTTGGGTATTTTAGAAAAAGAACGATGATTTAATTTAACAAAGTTAAATATTTATTATTATTTTCTAGTCTTTTTTATATTAATAAACGTGTTATTGCATCAGTTGAATTTTTGGGTTTGGCTTCCAAAAAAATTTAACTAACACTATACACTTGACGAAAACGCGTAGCAAACATCATCGGTTGCAAAAGTGCTAATCTCTTATGTTAACATGGCCCATTGTAACAAAAGGTGAATGCACTTGTATATATTTTTGGAACATCGCATTTGGAACAAAACGTTGTTAAAATTTCGATCTGGCAACGTAGAATATTTAATGGAAGAAATATAAAAAAATTGTATGTTCCGGATATTTTGTGTTTAATTTTATATTCTATTTAAAAATAGTACCGAGAGGAAATCCTGTTTTTTGTGCAACATTTTTCTGGACACATCGTAATTTTCATTCAAAATACTCTCTAATATCAGTAATAATTTTATTAAGGGGAATTAAATATTCTCAAACATTAACAAACGTACAATTGCTCATCTCTTTTTACCTTTTCTTTTTATTACCTTTTTGAGGTAAACATACTGGTTTGACAGTTTTAGAAAATTTCACAGATTTGCGAAGTTTCAATAAGGCAACGTCGTGATTGTACGAATTCATGTCGAAGTTCCTGTGACGAATTATAGCGCTCACTGCTCTCATTATGGCTTTTCCGTCGGTATTCACATGTTGGTCGTAATCACCAAGTATCACGCGGATCCTCGACCGTTTTAATCTGAAAAACAAGTGACATTTCATATATTATGGCGAGAAAAAAAATTTTATACATTCTTCAATGCTTTTTTATTAAGCGGAGACTAAAATATCGGAAACCTATTGATGAAATATCGAAAACCAAAGAACGAATTAATCTCTTTTTAATCTATTATTGATGACTAATTTATTTTTTATGATTTTTCGTTCATCATTGGATATATAATAAATTTAGTTTTTGGATAGATTTTATTCTTAAAAAGAAATTATAATTTGTTGTAGTACTAAATATAATTTCAAATAAATAGGAGTCAAGAATAAAAGTGAAGTAAGTTAAAATACTAAAACTTCTGGACAGTTAACGATCTCATTTCAAATAATCCAACAGAGTTCAACAAAATAACAAAGTTCAGAAAAAGAAAAGGACTGCTCATTCAGCATGTTTTTATTTCAATAACGGTCATACTTTACTTTATCCTACATAAAGACTTACACAAGAAAAATTATAGAAACTTTAAAACGCTATCGTTGAAACAATATTCCCGTATTACATAATATATTCCATTCCAATTTTAGCAAACTATCCTACGTAATAATAAAAGTTTCATAGAAAGGAAAGAGCTGACAATAATTTTTAACATGTTCTCTCTTGCAACAACATTCCGTACGTGGGAAGTTGGAAAAGCTCAATAAAGGTATCTACACAATTGCGTAGCAGTTATAGAAACCTTTCATGAACATACTATGTGTATTATAACATAGAAACATTTTGAAATTTTATTGGCAGTATGAAATACTGATCGCCTCATAAGACAGGATTGAATAACAGACGAACGAAACAAAAGATTTATAATGAGATAATTACAAAATAAAAATATCCAATAAAATGTATCCAATTCGTATTAACCATTGGCGCTCGTTCTAATGCTTTTAATTACTAGCAGTATACATAAAATAAAATACACATTATACGTAAAAACTTTTATACGATAAATGTTCAAACATTTTTAAGAGGCACTGTAATAATAAAGTTTCAAAGGGAGGAAAATAAGAACATAACAAAATTCTATGGAATCCAAGAAACTTACCTACGTACACAGTGAGCAGCGGTAAGAACGTAATCATTGTTAACGAGGCTGGCTCCGCAATGAAAGCGACCCTCGTATACGAGTCTCGCCACCCACGGATATTTGTTTGGGGTTGTTGGTTGCCCACCAACGATTCGGTCCTCCTGATTGGATATACCGCATTCTGAAAAGCAATTCATCGTTCATTATTGCTTGTTACGTGTCACCGTCAATCGCTGCAGGAGCCGGAAATAGTGAGGAACGCTTTCTACCGTAAACTGTTACATCGGTAGTCTAGCACGCAATCATATGTAGGTACCGACTGACGTTATTACACTGGACATGGTCAAGTGTAAATTCCGTCACGTGATGTAATAAGTTTGCAAAGTCGCGTGGGGGAAAGTGATTTTTCGATCGCACTTTCGTTCCTTGCCGATGAGGAAGTGGCAAGACAGATAGAACGCTGTGAAAACTAGTTCGTAGATTTCTTTCTTCTCCCTACCCACTTTTTTCTTTGCTTGTCAAGATCCACGGAAGTGAAACTAGTTTCTAGATATGTTTTATCTTCAGGTGAATCGATTTGAGATTTTACTCACGTAATTTAGATTTTTAATATTATTATTCTCTTTCTATTATAATGAAGATTTTAATAAGAAACAAGGTATACGGTTTTGTTTAAGTTAGATATATTTTACCTGTTCATTAAATCCTCTTTCTGTATCTATTTGTTCCGGACTTGATCCCTTCCTTCCATTATTCATCTTAATTTCATATTGTTAAAGTTACTATTTTATTTATTAATTCCTATTATTAGTATTTTCTATTAATTTTGTTATTTCTAATTACTAAAACTGCTCTCTCCCTCTCTCTACATCTTTTATCCGTGTAAAATCCATACATTTCTAATATATAGAATATCAATAAATCTAATGTTTGTTAGAATAATTTATATTTTTAACAAAATTATTATTATCGTAAAATAAATAGGTTTAAGAAATTTTGTTTCGTAACGTTATCATATATTTTTAAAATGATTTTATCAAACTGATATATTTAACATAATTTATTTTACAACTTTCTACTGTGCTTTTACCGTTTCTTGATTGATGTACAGCTATAATTCAAAGAACGTTGCCGAGAATATTTTCATCATTAATAATCTTTTCTGCAAAATCACGAACAATTTCTAAAAATGCGTAGTTTCAAATAGAAAATAAAATACACAAAAAGGAAGAAGGAGAAAGTGTCGTATCTAGCATACAGTATAACCTTACCGCATGTACAATTCCTTAACACAGCATCATCGTCATCCAAGCTGCTACTTATGTCAAGGCCGAATAATTCGTCAAACAGGAACTTGCCCTTTCGATTGCGAGTCGAATTCGTTGTCTGAAAAAAAATGCATCGATCATTCTTCGGCTGTACGTTCACTCTCCATTTCGAATAAGCAAGAAGAACGATCGGGGAAAGTGACCACGATCCGAATTATGGGTCAAGGCCTGCGTCGCTAAAATCGATTCTACACGAACAAACTAAAAATCTTGTATATTACTCATAAATATAATATTCAGAAAATTGATTCTAGTAAAAGTATCGCGAGTATAAAAGCGTGATTGAAAATTATCCTCAATTTCGTAGACATATATGTAATAATTTCTCAATTATATTCTTGGATCAGTAATGAAATATTTGAAATTGTTCATGAATGCATCGAATAATAAGTGTAAAAGAGACGCGAATTTCATAAATCTATAATTCCTCAATTACATTCCTCGTTCTACTAAAATATTTGAAATTATTCATGAGCGTCTTACACGAAGTCTTCCGAAGTACAGGAAGATTTCTAATAACTCCAACAATAAATGCAAAGGAGATGAATTTTATGAATATATAATTCGTCCATTACGTTCTTCGATCTGTACGTAGATATGTACCGAGATATTTAAAATACTTCTCTTCATTTTCATAGGCATGTTATACAAGTTCTTCCGAATTCAAATAAAATTTACGATAACTCCACCAACAGGTCTGAAACTCTAGTAACTCGCAACAGCTATTAAACGTCACTCGTAATCTTCAGTTTCACTATCAAATTTATTACTTACACTAAAATTCGACGTGGTCAACGAATTATTTTGCAGGAACTTCACATTCAAACATGTCACATGAGCGAAAAATAACAAGATTAATCCGAAAGTCCATATTTCGTGTGATATGGTTTGTCGAAACATCTTTCGGTTAGCGACTGTGAAGAAATGTCACGGTAGAAGGTCTTCCCATTCGTCGACGAACCTTCCTAGACACTCCATGTATTCACTGAATTTTCCATGATAGTGCATTCTATCGCGTACCGGCACACCTTCCACTGTTCCTTCGATTTCTTTCTCCTCCTTCTTCTTCGTCTTCTTCACATTTGCCCCTAGATTTAATCGAGAGGCTGCTGGAGATCGGGCGGACGTGGTGCAGACGCTTTCACCGCGCTTCCACGAAGACGTCAGACTGGCCGAGACCAAGACCAACACCGAGTGTTCGACTCACTCTCGAAGAAAGTTCTTTCACTATGTCCTGTTGCTCTTCCCATTCAGTATGCGATGCCGATCGCACATGATCCTCTCGTTTCGAAATTGGCAAGATGGACGTGAATTCGTGTCACGCGACTGCCCAGATTTGTTATATGGCACCGTGTCTTCCGACTATTCGATGCTGTATAACATTTGCACTTGATTCATTAAAAATATTGATAGTTAATTAAGATTTAGACTTAGAAAATATCTAGGTTAATTTTAATTAACGTGCGATTATCAAACTGCGGATCTTTATGTCTGCAATCTAAATAGAAATTTATTTCAAAATCTACCTAATTACGAGGCTGTAGGTAGTTATTTTAATTCATATTTTCACGAGGATGACTAAAAATGTGGGATGTAGACATGTTGTTTTACCTGCTAATCTTGTAACGAGTAATTTACTCTTGATAATTTATATTTTTATATTTTTGCATATTACGTGAGAATTGTGCGCGTTCTTGCACTTTCGAATTTTCTATGTATAGGTTGTGAATGTTCATATATTTATGGAAATTTTAAAAAATTTGAGAACGTGGAATAACATGCAACAGTATATAAAATATCCAAATATGTATAATAAAAAATATATATAAAATATCCAAAGTAGGAGAAGTGTTCATTTTGTTAATTAATTTATGATGTAATTAATTTTAAAACTTTCTATTTAAAGTCCCTTTTTTCGATTATATTCATGGAAATTTGCATAAAAATTTGCTGTTTACTAATTATGATATCAATTAAAATTAAAATTGTATCGATCGTTCGATTTAATACACAGAGGAACTTTTTTAAAATAGAAATCGAGAATTTGAAACTGTTTGATATTCCAATGGCAATTACTTTCGACAGGCCATGGAATTGTTTAACATTTCAGTTGTAAATGTTAGAAATTCGAGACTTGAAACATTTTCAGCGATCTCTCGAGGTTAGAATTTTAAAAATTCTAGAAATAAATTCTGCGAATGAAAGATATGCAAGTATCTAACTATCAACGATACTTTGACACCGATGTATTGAATTGTTGAAAAATTTCGTAACATTTTCGATAGTAAATATATTGTATATCGTATACGATATTGAAGGAGAATGATTTGTCAAAAATTTCTATTAAATACTAAAACGTTAAGTTGAAACTTATGCTACTCTTGGAAAGAGAAATCGGAATCGATTAATTAATAAGATTTCGTTCTTCAACGAGAAAACGTTGAACATTAGATGAATGTTTCACTCACTTCATGGAATGTATCACAGTATCACGATCATTTATTTTTGTTTCTATGCAATTTTTCCAGTGATGAAAAATTGCTGAAGAAGATAAATATAGTTCGTTGGAAAAGTGTGACTAAAGTCATAAAAAAAAAACAGACCTTATATTATTCCATAAAAAATTAATTCTATAACAATATATTGGCTTGAGAGTTTCTTTTAATTCTGCTACGAATTTTCCAAATATTCTAATAAAGTTAGTGATTTTTTATATTTACGTGAATAAGACGTTCGTGATGAAGAACGACGATCGTGATAGGTATGCTTAAGAGAGATATAATGAGGTCGGATATTAATTCCTGATACGAATCGAGCAATCTAGCTGTAGCTACAGTCGTGTATATCTTATATAAGCACTTTGATTTTTCCTAACTCCAATCTTTCATGAACCGCTATTGCAAAACTCATTCGTGAATCGATATGTCTAATTTCGTTGGAATATATATATACGTGAAAAATTCTTATTGAAGAATATGCTTTCCCGATTATGCATATGTTATATACAAATTTGTATATTTTCATATAATTTAATAATACGTAATAATGTATACTGATATAATATATTACGCTGAAAGAAAACAATTCTGAAGTATAATCTTCACCTAAATCTCGAACTTTATCTCCCGACATATATTCGAAATTATTGATTTGCCTCTTAAAATACAGGAATCCTAATATACACTCGATTTTATTATTTTACAACTCTTTCATCGACGGTACATTGAAAGCAACTATCTGCAGATATACTTTTAAGATGATCGCACTGTGGAAATCGGTTACTTTTGTTCGTACGATTCGATTTGACCATTCGGTGAAATATAAAAGAGACACGTTTCCGGTGCCCTTTCAAAAAATTTCTCTTCTAGTGGCTGACTGGACGGATGGCGACGTAAATGTGTTTCTATCCTTGACAAATGAAATCACGCGGTGAATATGAGTTCTGTCATGGGAAGATGTTATTAAAAAAGTTCCTTGCTGCTGGAACACTCAGGGCTTTGCGTTTACTTTATATCTGCCCTCTGACCGTCATGTGCTTTCTACGACGTATAATAAGAGTTCCTGTTCCCAAGAATTTCTACCAGGGTTGTTTTTCAATCGGTATTTTGTGATTTCGTTGACAACGACTCGGTTTAGTAGAACATTTTGTAGAACTTTTATTTAAAAATTATATTGTATTTCCTTTAAGTATCTTTTTTATTATAAATTAGGAGTATCTGTAAATAGTATAGCGTTTCTTAAGGCTTTTTAAATTGTTTTCTGAAGGTATATTGGTGTAAAAATTGTAAAATACATAAATTTTCTTACCAACCTTATTATATAGGTATTCTTCTTTATGATTTGTCTAATAAAAATCGGTATTTTTTATTCATCAGGTTAATATTCGTGTATTTTTTATAATGTTATATCTTTATCCTTCGTATAATAAGCAGTTAAAGTTCTGAAAGAAGAATTGCATCAAAATACAGTAATTCAAAGAATAAAGAATTTCTTATAAACTAAAGGTTATTGTGTGACCCGGAGTAAAAGCATTGTAGGAATTTCACTTTATGAATTACCCAACAGTTCCAAATATTTTACGTAGTATCAAGTTCCTAGTTCTTGCTGTAATAAATTATTGAAAATCCGGAGAAGAGACGCGTTAAAATTTAATAATTCACAGAATGAAAAATTTCTTACGAACTAAAGAGAAATTTTCCTTGTCATCGTTAATAAATATAAAACAATTACCAAAGATAATTCTACTTTTTACAATATTCTATCTTCATCGTGATACATGATTAAAACTTTAGGAACTTTTCATAAGGAAGCTTTAAATTATATAAAAGAACAATCTGTATAAATGACAATGATTAGTAATTATCAACTAATTATACAGATTAACTTTACTTTTTACAAACATTTTATCATTCTTATGAAATGTTCAATGTAACAAAATGTTTTGAAAGTTATTTTTATTTAATAAGCCCGAAGAGTTGGGATTCCTTGTTTCATTTCGGGAAGAATTAAGAGTCGTTGGTAACGACTGGAGGTTTCACTAACCCACATTCACCGTTGAAAGCAAAACGTTACTGTCTACTGACCCGGTTTCTGTTATTGCCTGTTCATCTCGATCGAGGACTGTCGTTTATCTGACATCTCGTTGCGATGTCCAGCCTTTTTTTCGAGCCATTCTTTCAGCAATCGTTAGGATTTACCGGTTTGTTCCTGACGGAGCTTTTGTTCTCATAATTAGTCCGCAAGTACGATCGATGCGTTCACCGTGATCAAACTTCGGATGAAAATTACGCGAAGCTTAAGAATTTCTAATTATGATCATAATGTTTCAATTATTTATGAATTTCTAGAAGAATTATTTTCTCAATTCCATAGATTCGGATTGATTACATCAATGACAACACGGTCAATAGTAAAATATGTTATCATTCTAAAGTTATTGCTCAAAGATATTAAAGTGGTATAAGAGCAGGAGAAATATTATGTTTACGAAATTATTCAGTTTTGTTCTTCTGTAATTTCATTATAATTTTATTTATTTTATGTAATAGTTTGAAGCATTAAATGTATAATAATTTAAATTCTTCGTACTACGGTTTACACTGGAAGGCTTCAAAAACAATATTCGACTATTGATAAACATGTTCTTTATTCAACAACTGTTTCATACAGAAAATGCGACATCACAGAAAATCGGAACTTCTTCATGTATATATGTATACACTGGACTAGATCACCTCAGCTACATGCAATTGAACAAACAATTGCAATAAATTAATAATAGGCTACGATGGCTCGATTGTACATATTCTATAACTATTTGCAGTCAGGTCGCGAGCAACAGACAAATATGCAAATATTCGTGAACTTGTCAGAAGAAAATTAATTACCGAATGTTCTTCTACTTCGTCTTAATACTGACCGTACTGTTTGAATGTCTTAATGCGATTAAAAGCGTCGTATTAATAGTGTTCGAAAGGCATGTGTGTCCCTAAGATAATATGTATATACTTATCATATTAGTAACTATGTTTAAAGAAGGAAATTAATGTCGACGAGGTGGTGGGCATACGCATTCGTCATCTAAATGATCTTTAAGCCACCCGAGGTAATTTGTTAACTTTGTGTAAATTCCTGGGAAGTTTGGTCTTGCGCATCCACGACCCCATGAGATGATACCTGAGCAACAAAAATAATTTATATATGCGATACAATGTGTATTAATGTATTATAAATTATAGACTAATATAAATACGAATAACAACAGAGGTAGTGGATAAGTAGCAAATAATTTTGAAATTATAATAAATGATGAATAATAATATTACCAATTATTTCTAAATGTCCAAATGTTCCTTTTACATGCAGAGGACCACCGCTATCGCCCTATGACATAACGTTATAGTAGCAGGATAATTCAGATTATAAAATATTGTTTCGTATGTTCTTTTTATATATATTATTTCGCAATAATTATGATAAATATAATATTATTTTGCAAAAAATATAAACATTTATTTGAAATATGCAACACATATGCCATATTTATGAAATTTGCAAAGCATTTAATATGCGGTACGATTTTTGTCCAATCGGATACTTACAAAGCAAGCATCGAGATCACCCGCTAAATATCCTGCACAAAACATATTTTCACTGATTCGATTCTTCTGGTAACCTGCTTGATCGCATTCTTCCTGCGATAAAATTGGGAGATTGACTCTTCTTAATTCATTGCTCACTGGTTCGCTCTCTCCCGTTCGACCCCAACCAATCACCGTGGCAGTTGCACCAGTGTAGTCGATAGCTTCTACAAGATATACGAATCTTACGTTTATTCAGTACATGATACCGTGTATTTTCACGAAATCATGTTTCCGCAAGTCGACAAATTTAATAAAAAAATTATTAAGCAGAACCATGCAATAGTAAAAGTAAATAAAACTAAAACAGGACAATATTCGAGATTAAAAATGAAAACTAACGTAATGAGCTAACTTTTGTCTTATCAATTTTTTTACGCTTAATACAATTTTATATTTATGAAATATTTACGAAGAATTTGACTTGTTTCCTATTAAAATGCGAATTATTCAGAAAAAATAGTTCGATTCCCTATTTCCCATTTTACGTTCTTGTAGTTATCAGTAACTCGCAGAAATGTTATTTTAATTTGTATGTTATATTTCATTTTAGTATATTTTTCAATTCAATATAAATCGTTCGTCTGGCTATTGCATGATTTGTTGAATCCAACGACAGAAGTATACTTACTGTCTTCAGGCAAACAGGCAGTACGCACGATACCATTTACATTCACTGCTCGATCCATTTCGATAATAGCAATATCGTTATTGTACGTGTATGTATGAAAATTTTCATGTATAACGACAGACTTGATGCGGCGAATTATGGCATTTTTGTCCAATTTCGTCCGATCATTGTCTACCAGGACGAGTTTGATACTTCTTCTGTCGAATCTGGAATTTATTAACACAGTTACGGAAACATTGAAAATACAAATTTTCCAATGACGTTTCATTAGAAAAAGAGAAGAGCATTTTAATCTTATCGCTGTCAGTTAGCATTTAGTACATATACTTTTAAAATTAAATGCACCGATGAAAGTTGAAATGAAAGTATCATTTCAACAAACGAAGTTAAATTAGTATCATCGTAACGAACTTGAAGCATCGTTACTGCAAACAGAGAGAGATAGACAGAGAGAGAGAACTGACGAAGAACTTTCAACATTTCTTCGCCTCATATTTTGCATTAACAAGATAGACAAGAAAAGGGAGGAAAAGTTAAAATTTCATTTCCAAATCGTATTAGCTTGATAAAGAAATTTTTACACGTTTTCAGAAACAGATGGATTTGCGAAAAGCAATCTACTTTATGTAATTTAAGATCTAATGGAATTGACGAAATTTTATCGAATTTCACACATTTCCGTGCCATATATATCACCAATAAACTCACGATAATTATCACAAGCATCATTTTCACTACACGGTGAACAACGTTCTTCAATTCAGCATCTAAGTAAAATAAAAGCAAAGTGGGTAAAACGTATGCAGGAGCACGTACTGCTAAAATTTAACAATCCGTTTAGTTTTGTTTAATTTAACAAACCGATTTACTCCGTGTAATTTCTTTAACTTCTTTCTTTTCTTTAAATTAATTTGATAAATTGACTAAAGGGATTAAAGCGAATTAACGAATACATGTATGCAGGCATATTATAAAATATTTCGCGTGAGAGAGAGATGATACTCACCCAGATAAGCAGTGAGCCGCTGTGAGTACGTGTTTCCGCGTGATTAAACTACCGGCACAGTAAAATGTGCCTTGTTTGCTCAGGCTAACAATCCATGGATATTCGTAAACGCTCGTCACGTTCCCACCGACGATCCTTGTTTTCCGACCGACGCCACAAACTGCAACAGGTACGTAGAAATCGGTCCACAGGCGAAATGTGGTTGCTTATTTTTTTACGCCATTCCAAATACATATGTTTGTATCTTTCTTAATCTAATATAATATTTCCGCAATTTTTACATTCATCGTAATTATTGTTTTACATCTATGAAGATGTTACATTAACTGTTATAATGATTTTGATCGATACTGGCTGGATTAATATGTTGAGAGAATTTAAGAAAACATCTTGTGTAATATGATGTAAAAATAAATTCTACAGCATGCATCGAATGAAAGTTGTAAGATATGTAAAATAAATGTGAATTTATATTCGTTATTATTGTTGCTATTTTAATATTGACATTTGACTAATTCTCATAGTAATCGATATTGATCCTGTTTTGATCCTGAGTTGTATTTCATGTGATTTAAAAACTAATTCTGCGATATATGTAAATTATAAAATTCTCAGGATACAAGTAAATCCATAATAGTTATAACACAATTTTTATATAATAATAATCATCCTACGTGTTTAAGTAAAAATTGAAAAACGAATTTAGCGTGAAATAATTACGATGGTTTTTTAATTATTTAGTCGCTGACATCAAACATTTATACGTTTTTTAATTGTTCTTTTTTAGGAAATTTCTTGTTTATTTCCATCAATGGTCTTATTGAAAGTAGTCGCAGACATTTTCTCCTTTTAAAAAATGTGGGATAAATCGTGCCATGGCACTCATACAGTCTATCGCTCTTATTACAGCGTTCTTAATTACCACAGTCGTTGCAGATGTTCGGCCTCTTTGATGGAATCGAAGAAGTTGAATTGAAATCGATGTAAGACACCTCGTCTATCGCCGATAGATCGTCGACCTCGGCGCTCGTAATGTTGTAGTGTGTTTGAACGTTTGATGCTGGCAGGTTCTTCTCCTTGTTCCTTGTCACCTAAATACAAAAGTTAAATAATTATGGGATTTCATAATTGACATGCCACGACATCAAAACAATCTATTAAACTTCAATTAAAGTAAATACATCATAGACGACCTATAAGTGTTTAGCAGAAACTAATTAATTTGATGTTTCATTTAAGACAGACTATCGATCGTATTTATCGTGTAAGACATAGAACACCATTTAAATGACCCAATTCAAACCTATGGTCAATTTAAACTGGCCATCTACAACTAAACTACAAATGTTTATGCAATTTCATATTTCATATTTTTATCAATATAATTAAAAAGCCAGAGTCTATATAAATATTTACCTAGCGTATATTTTTTCATATTTAAATTTCCTCTACACGCATAATCGTCCTCATTCTACTTATGATTCAACCTACTTATGACCCAACAGAGTAGCGTATCGACTTATGATTCAATACGTTAGTAGTATGCACCGATTGAAGATTAATGTGAGAAAAGCAAAAAGCCCAAATAGGAAATCATTTCAAACTCATCATGAATAGGTAGGTTACTTTGTTATAACTAATTATAATTAATATATAATCCATTTCGTCACGGATAAGGATAACTAATTAAAAGAAAAAAGAACAGAATACAAGAACGTAACTCACCACTCGCGGGAACGCATGGCTGCAGCAACTTATCCAGAGGAAGATCACGACGAGTGTTCGTTGCATTGTCGCGTGGTTCGACATATCGCGTGTCCCGAATGGCATATGCAGCGTGCGTTCGGTTTGCTGGTAGTCGACGAGCGGACACACACAGGCGGGATTTCGATCTCTCGTGTGCTGTACGATATCGGTGTAAGGTACTTACTGCTCGTGCACGTGCCTATGCCAGGCGTGAAAAGTCTAAAGGTACCGTGGCCGTTTTGCCGTTTTATAGTAAATTATAACTATTGAAGAAACCGACCTACGCTGGTCGGTGGGGATCGTCAACCTTGAGTGGTGCGTTTGCATTGGCAGATGTTGCATGTGACAGCGTTTAAATCAACCGTAGTATTCGTGTACGCGGCGTTGTCTCACCTGCACACTCGCTTATCACTGATACACACGCAAAAATAACAATGTCCCATGAGTAAACGAATAAGTAGAATTTATGTGTGCGAGAGACCGAGTAACGACCAATGTCAATCCGCACCACCACCACCGCAACAGTTTCTGTCTCCTCCTACGTTTCAGACCCTTTCGTACCCGTCCTTCTTTCCTTCCTTTCGAAGATCCGGTAGACTGGATCAATGTCACTTTCGTCAGACGAAATTCTTCACGACTCGCCGTCGCTATTGTTTTCCAACGACCGAACACTGTCAGACCCGTGTGTAGTTGAGACACACTAATTGGAAGGGTTTCGCTTATCAAGTGGAGCAGGTCTTTTCATTGATCGTGGGTTCGTGAAGATCTTCATGCTGTAGATTTTTCATGTTAATATCGATAGGCAGAGATTGAGTGTTACTGAAATTTTGTGTTTAACGGTAGGACAACTGTTGGTATAGTTGAAATGACTAATTTAATAATTAATAATTTATAAGTTCAATTTATTTTTCACGACAGGAATTTTAGAGATATTATGCATTTTGGAGGATTTGAACGATCTGTCGTAAAATGTATGAATAAAAACTTATTTTTCACCTAATACTATATATTCTTTTATGCAGCTTTCGTTTTAATTTTTGACATACGTTTTATGATTCAATCTAATAACTACAACTATAATTTTTAATACATTCAATTCACCATCTTGTTCCACGAGTTCCTTTTCCAGGCAGCTCCTCAATTGTGAAAGGAAACAGTGTACCATCATATCCAAAAGATATTAAAACTATCTAACCTTTCGTTCACGCAACATTTACATGTTATTCGACATTTTCATTTTTAATGAAGGGTGTTTTATGAATAACGTTATACGTTAACCGTTAATGTAAGAATTAAAATGTAACGCTAGAAACGAATCTGCGTTAGAAAACTATATTTGTTAAATGAATTATGCATGAATTATACATTAAAATTATTCATTTTGACAGGAAGTCAGAGTTCATGTAGAACTTTGAGGCGGCGACAGAAATTATTGTAGGTCCATGAAACAGTTTTGCCCTATGCATAAGTAGTAAAGATTTTACTAGGCGAGATTCTAAGAAGTTTGTGAGAACATTACGTGGGTTGCCGTTGCGGTCTGAAACCGGGTCAATGTAACCAGTCTTTTGCCCTTGTCTTCAGATTCGTAAGGCTAACGCAAATGTTTAACGAGTTGCGACTTAGTCGGAAACACATCGTATCTTTCTTCACGCGGAATCTCAGTGTTCCGGAAAGAGTGTAGTAACTCCATTGAAACAATTATTGCAGTCGTGTTTGATTAATTATACAACATGTGTTAGACTGGAACCTAAACATTATTCACATAATTGCTCGAGTAAAATCATTCTTGTTATCTTATGTAAATTCCAGGCATTATGCCGGTTTATTCGTTGCCTTTTAACGGGGTTATCACTTAAGTTTCGTATAATAGCTTTTGGGCTATTATCTCTAAATAGGTTTTGATTATCTGTCTGTTTCGAGTGGATAGTGTGAACGTAATAGATGAAGGAATTTAAAAAAATTTTTTTTTTGATGTTTAGGCAAATTGATATTTTCGTGATAATAACTAAAGAAATGGGAGCTTGTTTCACGTATTAAGTATTATAACAAATAATTTTGTAATTTGCATATTTTGTATATATATTTCACCAATTTTATATATTTAAACGGATAAATATTTAACCTATTAATCGTTAATAGTAATATATATTGTTTAAAGAATTTCTAAACGTGTAACGTTTTAAAAATACAACGAGATATACTATAGAAAAAGAAAATACTACTTATACTCTACTTGGGGGAAGCATGTTTCCCTAGGGTTTATCAACTCGAATCGTAATTTTCACGTGGCTATTGATCGCATGTGGTCCAATAATTATTGTCTCTTGCTGATTTCGCCGCAATTCGTCCATGTCGATTGGCGTACCGTTACGTTCAATACCGAACAAGTTTCGCTGGTAATGAGGTTCCACCATTTCGACATTGGAATTCAATTATTCAGGGTAAGAAACTGCGCACTCCCTTGCCACTTGGTGTTGGTAACACACAACGATGCACACGTATTTTACAGTGAATGGACTTATACGAAGGAACGAGCGCAATTTACAGGATGATTGTGTCGTTTATGGAGCAAGAAGTGGAGAAACGTTGATTAAACAGAGAAGCAAAACTGCAAGATCGTTCCCATGCAAGAAAGTGTTCGATAATTTATGAATGCTCCTGGTTACTTTTAATGGCCCTAGCATGTTTTTTAATCAGAAAATTAATCGATCACGTTCAGAAGATCGGTAAAGGATGTGCCTTCCGAATGTAATTTAAATTCGAAACGTAGCAAAAATTTTCATATTTCCGCGACGGTATTTGTATTTTTTATTAATTTTGTCCAAGTCCTCTGAGCACTTCCTTTTTTAAATAGGGCTTAGGTGTAGGAATGATCTTATTCAGTCTTGACAGTAATGAAATATCCTGTCAAATATTGAATGTACATTGCATCGTTCAAGAGAATTTTAGTAAGAATTTGGTAAGGAATCTGATCATTTTTTCGTAAGATAAGTAGAATGTAATTGAAAAGAAAAGAGCGATAAAAATATAAAATCTTCGATTACTGGTAAGTGCAAGGCGTGGAGAAAAAATTGGAGTTAGTGGAAGTAGTTACTGAAAGCTATTTATTTGAATCCTCGTAAAAATCTACATTGTCACCTTCGAAGTAGTCCCCAGGGAATCCATACACTTAACCCAACGTTACTTCCATTATGCAAAACATTGTTGTATGGTTTTTAAGACTGGGAGATCTCGTTGTGCGATCCCCTTTTGGGATATATCAAGAACTATATTATTAAAATGTGACAGAAACTCGCGGATGGCGAACGAAATGTGGGACTGAAGTCTCTGTGGTGGAGAATCGTTCATATTCATTTTAAAATTAAATTATCATCGTCAGAAAAAAAATAAAATCAACACCAGAATTACCATATTCATTGAAATGATGGATTTCAGAATACAAAGATTTAATTTTTTCTAATATATTCTCTCCATATCATCTTTCCTTCCAGAAGAAGATTACATAATATTTTCGCTACTCATAGAACTATATAATTCTAGAACTCGAACGTTCATAAAATTTACAATTCTTCTCGGAATTTTATACTTATGCTATAACACATTTATCTCTCTATTTAAGTATTATCTATTTATGTAATTATCTATAATAAGAAGGTATTCTTTACGGATGAAGATATTATCATTCGTAGAAGCTACAGAAGTTAGCGTTCTGCGATTAATCAATACAATGGTATTCTCTTTGCATCGGAAATATTTTTATTTGAGGCGCTAATATTTTAAATAATATGTACCTCGTATCAGTAACAGGTGCTTCACGCAACAACTGTACCATTAGCAGTAAACATCTTAATTTAAATATATCGTAAAAACGTAAAAAAATGAAATGAGATTAGTAATTTAATTACATCATGTCCTGACCTAGAACATGCCCATTATTACCACACAAAGATATGCGATAAGAACTACAGCGATCTATCACAACCTTATCTCATATGCCACGCAATTAAATTCATCATGAGTATGACCCAATACTAACCGGTCGTAATTTTCCTAGAAAATTTATTATTACTACTAATATGTACATAGTTGCTTGATAAGCCGAAATTAGCCAAACTTAAACGTGTCCGTGAAAAAGTTGAAATCAGGGTGACAATCTGACCTTGACGATAAGTATAAATAAGGCAAGGCTGTTGATTACTTTAGTCATCGAAGCAAACAATAAAGCGATGTCTCACCCGCATGAGGGTGCTGTGACCCATATACCTTGACCCACTGTCACGGGCTACAGGTGAAATACAATCCTATGTCCTACATCATCTTATCGTATATTTCTTGGAATGTTAACTAGACTCTTGATAAGACAGTCATACACAGTAAATCGCCCACGAATAAATAAACTGCAGTTCACGATGAAACTCTGTCGTTCTTTCAACTAGTTAATTAATATTTTTTTATTGTGAAAATAATTTTATAAATCGGATAGCAATCGAAGGACGCCATTTGATTCGAGGGCAAGATGAGGCCTACTCGTCTTCCAAAAACAGATAATATTTTAAATGCTGCAATATACGATAACTTGGTGCATCGCATAGACCATAAATAAATTTTCAAAACATAACAATTCTATTTGTAGATGACAATTTTGCTGAAAAATATGACTGGTTTGGGACATGGATAGTGATATTAGAAGAAGCCAGCGGCAAGTGACTGTTCAGAAGAACACTCGTTTTATATTCTGCATTAACAAGATCAAAGGAAACAAGAGCTGAAACTTTCTTTCCAAGACGTGAAAAGCTTAATAAAGAAACTTTAGAGCTCTCCACGGAACAAGTGAACTTGTAAAAAACAAAATTGCTTTATATACAGTGACTCGTGAATGTATTCGAATGTCTTACAAAACGAAATAACTTTTTCAGAATCGAATCAAACAGCTTGAATTTTGTTTAGAAGGGTAAAAGTATTAGTTGATTAGACGACGTGGAAACAAAATTTATTTTCAATTAATTTGATTAAAGTGACTAAAGGCATTAAAGCGAATTAAGGAATCTCTGTTATGAAACTATTTCGACTGAGGATAATCACCCTTCCATGTATTGTGTTATGTGTTTCCGCATGATTAAACTGCCAACGCAGTAGAATGCGCCTTGTTTGCTCGTGCGAGCAATCCAGGGATGTTTGTAAATGTTTGTCTCGTTTCCACCAATGATCGTCATTTCCCAACGCACGCTACAGACGGCAAAAGGCATATAGAGATAGGTCCATAGACAAGCTGAAACGGCTACAGAAATTATTGTAGGTCCATGAAACAGTTTCGTTTGATGTGTAATTAGTAAAGATTAGACTAGGTGAAATTCCAAGTGGTATTGTGAGAGTGTTACGTGGGTTATCATTGCGGTTTGAAATCGGGTTAATGTAATAGTCGTTTGCACTTGTCTCCAGATTCGTAAAGCCAAGGCAAATATTTAACGACTTACGACTTAGTCGGAAACACACCGTATCGTCTTTCTTCATACGGAATTTCAGCGTTCCGGAAAAAGTGTAGCAACGCTACAATGTTACGATAAATATATTTCTAAAACAATCTCTTATTTGTTTGTTGTAATATTAGCAAAATTGAAATATAAAAATTCGGAAATCGTAACAAAGAAAGAATTCTATTTACTATATACCATAGACAAATATTTATCTACTGATCACGTTTCAAGGAAAGAATAAAGCACGTAGGAAGGGAAAATTCTATATCTACTTGGGAAAATCATGTTTTCCACGGATTTATCGACTCGACCCGTAATTTTCTCATGGTAATTGGTCGCGTAGGGTCCAATAATTATTGTTCCTTTCTGATTTCGCCGTAATCCGCCCACGTCGATTGGCGTCCCGTTATGTTCATTATCGAACAAGTATCGTAACGAGGTTCCGTCACCTCTACATTGGAATTCAGTTATTTATTTTACAGTGAATGGGTTTGTACGAAAGGACAATTGTAATTTGTAGGACGAATGTGTGGCTTACGGAAGAAATCACGGATAAAGGTGAGTGTTGATTGGACAGAGAAGATCGTTCGGATGCAGGAAAGTGTTCGATATTTTATGCATGTTCCTGACTTCTTTTAGTGGTTTTGCCTCGTCCTCTGATCCGGAGATCAATTCGATTACGTTCTGTAGAATGACAAAGAACATGATCTATCTTCAGAATACAAACAAAATTAATATTAGAATTACCCAATTTATCAAAAAGACGGATTTCAGGATATAAGGTAGATTAATCTTTCTTCTGATATATTACTTCCACGATACCATTCTTTATAGTAAAATGTTGTGCAATATAAAAAATTACGCGAGATTCAGTTAATAAATGCCTTGTTCTACCTATTCTTGGAATTACGTAATTCTAGTGTTCGTAAAATTTACGATTCTCTCGAGATTTTTATCTTTATACTATACATTATGTTTTCTTTTCATTTAATAATTGGATTATTATGTATTTAATTATGGAAAATAAATATTCTTTACGAACGAAGGCTATAAATGAATTACCAGTGGTAAAAGTTACAAACGTTAGTGTTCTGCGATTAATGAATACGATGGCTATCTATGTAGTGGCATTCTCTTTGCATCGGGAATATCTTTATTTGAAGCTTTATTTGATATCTTTATATCTTTATTTTTAATGATATTTGCCTCATTACGTTATTTTGCTGAAGTATACAAAAACTGGAATGCAACAGGTGCTTCACGCTACATTTGTATCATTAGCAATAAACATCTCAATTTAAACATATCGTAAAAACATAAAAGAATTAAATCAGATTAGTAATTTAATTATACCATGTCCTGACCTAGGACATGCTCATTATTACCATACAAAGATATACTATAAGAACTATAGTGATTTGTCACAACTTTATCTTGTACACCATGCAATTAAATAAATGCATCGTAAGTACGACCTGACACTAATCGGTTTTATTTTTTCTAACAAATATATTATTACTACTGATATGTACATGGGCGCACGATAAGTCGAAACTGACATACAGAACTTAACCTTACCCGTGAAAAAATTGAAATCAAGGTATCAATCTCGTCTTGGAGATAAGTGTAAATGAGGCAAGGCTGTTGATTATGTTATTTGTCAAAACAGACAATAAAGTGATGCCTCACCCGCATAAGGGTGCTATGACCCATATACCTTGATCCACTGTCATATATATATACAAATGTGTGTGTGTAATTTATATGTGATAGTGTTTAATCAATCAGTTATACCATTGATATCTTGATCTATTGTAACATAAATTTAATCCATAAATTATTGGGACAACTAGGAGCTAAATCTTTCGTCGATTTGAATATTGAACGACAGGGATTCCATAAACATAAAGCGCCGAGAATTTAATGCGGTACAAATTATTATACATAAGGGTTATTCACCGTCCAATAATGACAATGACATCGCACGCCTGAAACTGAATGGCACCATTAAATTCAATACAGACATGAGGTTTGCTTGTCTGCCACAACCAGGTAACGTTCTAAATGTTGTATTATACAATGGTACGATAGCTTTATGCATGGCATAATCCAGAAATAACTTCTCATTCCTTGCGATATTTGTTTAAGATACGCTTCCGAATGAGAAGTTTGATCTAATTCAAATTCGATTCATTTCAATGTAAATTCGATTCATTTCAATACAAAAATACCTATTTTGTCTAATAAAATTTTATATTCCTTTTTTTGATAGACATGTTTAAATTAATTTGCTATACAATTTTTAAGGGAAATTTCACTTGTTATGAAATTGCTATAAATATTTTTTTTCTTCTTTAAAAGGACGAAATTGTTAAAAATTGAACACTATTCTATGAAAGAGAAAATTAAACTTTATGTGCTATTCCTGATAAAAGTACCAAACCTTTCGATCTTATTGTACCTAGAAATATTTTTAAAAGAGAAACAGAAAAAAATGTCTATTTTATTAAAAAAAACATATCAAAATCCATTTGTAGAGTTATATTATGAACAAAAGAACGCAACTCAGATAGTATGCAAGAAATGATGCTTTGGATTTGCATGAAGAACTATTGTAAAACCAAGTATCCGTCAAGACGATGTGCTGTGCGCTGGTACCGACAAGGAAGGCAAGAGTGTGCGCAAGATAATGACAGGTAAATCCCTTCCATCACTATTGTTAACATCTCGCTTTACAATGCATATGAATGAAAGTATTACGTCATTGTACATTTACCTTTACACGACCGTGCATCAAACATTTATGTATCTATACGTGTGTCACTGAATATTTATCAGAAAAATGTGCTATTTAAATTTACTATTTTTATTTCTTTCATCTTTATTATGGTGATCGTGGTGATCCTCTACATATCAGTAATGACGACGTTTATCGAGTAGTTGATAAGATTTATGCTCTAATGTTTCATAAAAAATGGAATTTTCGGTGAAACAGATATAAAGCGAGTGTTTCATAAATTTGAGTAATAGGTTTCAATAAATTTAGGTACCATATCTTTCTAAAAAAAAAAAAAAAAATAATAATAAGGAGATTACGTACTAAGATAACAGTAAATGATGATTATGCTGACAATAAATAGGGAAATAAGAAGATAGTTAATAGGTCTTAGTAAATTACAAAATTTCTATATATTTTGTTTATATAAGCGGTATACCTTTGTTTAATATCGAATGGACAAACAAGATTGGCGAACCGTACAATCGACGTTGCAGGATTCCACCTATACTTGCGTCGTTTCCATACGCGATGTTGTTTGCCTGCGTCTGTAAATTTACATACGGTCAGCCTAAATTTTCACCTCAGCTACTCGCCAGTCCACTATTCCGTATAAATAAAGAAGTGACGAGCATCGTCGAAGTGTTGTGTGAAAGTGTACGTCGACCTGGTAGGAAGTGTAGATTCCGAGTCCGATTCAATCGGTTGCTCCCTTTTATTCAGTGGCCAAGCGGTACAGAATTCATAGTATTCGTTCCGTGACAAGATAGTATTCGTTCCGCGATCGACGCGAACATGTGGATCCGTACGATATTCTGCGTGATCGCTGTGTTCGCAGCAACGTGTGCCGTTAATTGCGAGAAAGTAAGTAACCGATTAATCGTGGTACATCGTTTACAAAAGATCTCGACACTTTCCCAAACTGTGCACGAATAATTGGATTAATTGAGTGAATTAACTTCTTATAATTAATTAAAAACATATATAATTGAAAACTAATTTATTGGTGAAATTTCGCGAGTCACGAGTTGTAAGTTATTCGTAGGGTTTACAGATCATTACACTCTGTTGTTATGGATTATTTTACATAAATATGGATTATAGATACGTAAAAAGTCTTTGTTCCAATATTTTCTAAATTTAGAATTTATTTCTATTATATTTATTTTAAATATCGCTAATTTAATACGCGCAAGAGTAGAATATATGAAACACTAATTGAAACTTTCGTACGTTACTACATGTATTCCTTTAATTTATTTTTTATTCATACACGAAGGTAGAAAAATACATTAACTACATACAGGTGCATGATTGTACCATATACCCTGAAACATTTCATAATTTAAAGATATTTTCCGACATTACATATCTATATTCTTTGAACACATAAAAATGAAAAATAAAGAATAGCCTTTCCCTTATCTGAAGAAATATTTTACCGTCCTGAAGTAAACTCGTCCTTGGAAAAGTTAAGGTTGATGTTTGATAAAATAGGGGTAATGAAACTGAATGGCTGAATTGAATCACGAGTGAAGAATGATAGTATGAAATTCTTATAGGGTCATCCTTTCCTCTTGGGGAATCAAATGTAAGTTTTATCTTACGATTTATTAGAGTTTTGGTTTTATGTGAAGCGTTAGAGCTAATTTCATGGCTTCTTTTTTGCGAAGAACAGAATTTGTTATAATATTTATTGGGTATAATCTCTTACCGCTTTGCATATCTAATGAGAATTTTTATTGAGGACACATAACGGCAATGAAAGATGTTCAGATCAATGCTCTATGTTTTTACAATCGTACGTTCGAATTTGAAATCAAAGATTGAAGTACGCGCTTGCGTGTTGAATATTTATCGACTTCAATTTTTAAACATAAATATTCAAAATATAAATGTTGCTCGATAAAATAATCCTTGTTCTTCTGAGGATCGCATCTCTTTTTAGCATGTGCAAAATTGATCTTTCCTTAGTTATTAAAGGTAGAAACACATTTTTCAGATAGTTTTGTGAAAAAGACATAATACACTAAAATTTGAACGATCAGTTTTATAGAAAATAAATACATTTATCGCATTTAGTTAATTAATAATATACTAAAGCATAATGTGTGAAGGCATTAATTATAACACATTTATATTAATATCTTATTCTGTATATTATGCAATTGGTTAATCATAAGTAATAATAAAGGCATTTTGCAATAAATATTAGAGATCTTGTTAAAATAAATATAAATTTTTCGCTTAAGATTTACGGAAAGTACAAATTCTTGTTTCCAATATATTGTTCCTGCAAACAACAAAAGGTGACATAAATATAAAAATTTATAGTTACGTTCGCCAATCCCCGTTGAAGAAGTTGACTTAAATGCAACGCAGTATAATATAGCAGCTACGGATGATAAAAATTTCTGGGAATGGCTGTCCAGTTTAATATCCGCTGGTGGATCCATAACAGTACCCGTGACAACAACTGAACTTCCGAGACCAGCGACTGAATCGTGTTTACCTTGCAGTGAGTTTAAACTCGAAACGAGATTATTTGTTCAATATTAAAAATTTGAAGATGTACAATAAATACTCTTTATGTCTTATTTAATAGAGATCAATTTATATAAGTTTTTCATTTACAACTGTGTGATACATTAACATTAATATTGTTAATTAGGACTAAAGTAATGTTAAATAAATTCAATAAAACAACAATAATGACTCAGATAAATTAGATTCAAATAAACCAATGAATAAAAATTGGTATTATTTTGTTTTTACTTATGCCTTTATTTTGCATTTAAAGAACATTACTTAATGAAATTAATTAAACTTACGTAATAATATGTTATTTTCTAGAATGTGGTTTAACGAACACACAGAAACGGATCGTAGGTGGTGTTGAGACCCAAGTTAATCAATATCCATGGATGGCATTAATGATGTTTAGAGGACGATTCTATTGCGGCGGATCTGTTATAAGTTCTCGTTATGTATTAACCGCTGCTCATTGTGTCGACAGGTGATTTCGTAATATTATAGTATCCATATAGTAATTTATTATACACAATAATAATGTATACAGTATTATATAGTACATAATTATATACCGTAATAATGTAGCAACATCGGCAATGGAATTAGTGACATTAGAACAACTCGAATCATTTCGCTGTATCGTATACGATAATAGTTATAATAGGATTGTTACGCTACGTTGTTTTGAGATTATTCTCCAATTTGATGTAGAAATTTGTGACATTTTCGTTTCTCTTAATTTTAAACGATTTTTCTAAAAATAACAAAATAAAGAATAGCAATTTTTCATTACATGTGGTGTAATATATATAACAATGACAGCACACGCGTGACACTATTTAATCGACCAATAATTCCATTGATATCTTGATCTATCGTAACATGAATTCAATCCATAAATAATTGAAACAGGTTCGATCCGAAACTCATGTTAATTCGGATATTAGAGCACGATCGCAATTCTACCACAGAGACAGAGATTCAAGAATTCAAAGTCGAGAAAGTGATCAAGCATAGCGGTTATTCGACGTACAACTATAACAATGACATCGCGCTCGTCAAACTGAAGGACGCCATTCGATTCGAGGGAAAGATGAGGCCTGTTTGCCTTCCAGAACGAGGTAACGTTCTAAATATTGCGATAGTCAATGGTATAGTAGCTTTGTGCATGATATAAATCATAAATAAATTTCCATTCGACGTGATATTTCTTTAAAATGCAGATTTAACAATAAGACGTTTACTATAATTCAAATTCTAGTTGCTTTGTTTGCTATGATTCATTCCAATGCAAATTCAAAAACATCTTTTCTTTTTATACTCGGGGAAATGCTCATAGACACCCCGCC
>NT_176521.1:3821718-4104404 GCF_000188095.3 Bombus impatiens | reverse complement strand
GGGGGGGTAGTGTCGGACTTGCCGACTAAAACCCTACGGTGGCCTACCTAACGCTTAACAGGAGTGCCCCGGGACCTCTTACGAATTGCTGCGGGAGCACTCCTGCGTCTTCTCCCATTCTGAGGGAGCCATTCCTTAAGCTTAATTTGGGCGTTGAGAGAGACCACACTTCTTAACACCATCCTCTGGACCGTCGTGCATGCACGAGGAGGACCCAGAACCTCCTCGGCATGACGATTATTATGACCACCTAGGGCGACGCAAAATCACCCTTCGACGCGGGACCGTACAAGGATGAGAAGTACTCACCCTCTCTTGCTCTGCCCGCCCCTTTGCGAGCATCATTTTTATGGAGAAAAATTTCAAAAAAAAAAATTCAGAAATATTTATTTGAATTTGAATTAATATTAATCTAGTAGAATTTGAGATGAATTACTCGCAATGTATTCATATGTAATGTATATTCATATCTTTTTCTTATCTTTGTTGGATAGATTTAGATTATTTTGATATACGATATTTGAGGAGCATTCCACTTGTTATCAAATTGTTATATATATCTTGTAATCGCAATAGAAGTAAAAGGTTAGATTATTAGAGATTAAAAGTAAAAAATGAAACCAATAAAGAGTACAATACTAACTTCCGTACTATTGCTAAAAATATAGTATTGTGCCTGCCCTTAATGCACCTACGAATATTAAAAAAAGAAACGAAAATAAAAAGTTCTAGTGTATTGAAAGAAGCACATATAAACTCCATTTTCAGCTAAAACATTTGCTGGATTAAATGGAACAGTAACCGGTTGGGGCGCATTAGAAGAGGCTGGCTCGATATCGCAAACTCTGCAGGAAGTGACGGTTCCGATTCTCACGAATGCCGAGTGTCGCGCAACTAAATATCCGGCGCGGAAGATCACAGACAATATGCTGTGCGCAGGTTATCAAGAGGGAAGCAAGGATTCGTGTCAGGTAATAAAAGAAAAATTCCTTTCGTTGTTGCTTCTAACATCTTTTCGATTTACAACACGTACGAATAAAATTATTACGTTTTTATACATTTGCATTTACACATATACATTGACACATATACATACATCAAACTTTTGTATACACGTTCGTCACTTAATATTAAAGAGAAATATATGTTGTTTAAAATTATAATGTTTGATTCCTTCTTTTTTTATTAGGGAGACAGTGGTGGCCCCTTACATGTTTTTAATGACAACAGTTATCAAGTAGTTGGTAAGATTCGTGTTCTATCGTTTGATAAAGAATAGAAATTCGGTGAAAGAGATACAGAGTGAGTCATAAAGTTGCGTATTACATGTCAATGAAAATAAGAAAACTTTTAATATTAGTAAATAAAAATATTTTTCCACATTCCTATAACTGAGTATTATATACAAACAGATTAATTGCTAGTGACTCTGGAGAAAGGAAATCTCTTATATATATTTACTTCAATTAAAAATATTTAATTAATAAACACCAACTTTCCAAATTCTTGTCCCAATGGCAATTGCAGAACATTGCATCTTTCTTAGTAAAATTACCAATTATTAATCTCAATCACAAGAGTAAAATCACAATAAAATTATCAGTGAGAAATGTGTTGATTTACAATCATATAATCGTAATGCAAAACAAATTCTTACTTCTCGATATACTTCCGGAATTCAGATTAAATTAGGATCCACTTTGTATCTCGTCCATTGTCTGTTTTATAGCTAAACGAATTTACACATCTAAATTCGCAGGAGTGGTATCCTGGGGCGAAGGATGCGCGAAGCCTGGCTATCCCGGCGTTTACAGCAGGGTGAATCGTTACCTCTCATGGATAGCGAATAACACCGAGGACGGGTGTTATTGTTAACATTGTATAACGATGAATAATAATCGAAAGGTCACGATACGTGTACAAGAATCTTGACTCATGTTTCGATTATTTTTCTATTCATCGTCCTGGCCGACTGAAAACTTAATACTCGCACGATTCTACGAGTGTATTTTTCAAAAGACTAGAATTCGTCCTCGTGGAATATTTCTTCCAGGAATTTAGGATTTTAACGAATTTTTATAGTCGACCATGAAACAATATGACTACAAGCTCAGCATATTTAATCTTGGTGGTCTTTCATTCAGTACTAAATTTATTTATCAACTATACATATATAGATTAACCCTCTATAATGTCAAAATTACGTATCTGTGTTTTTTAAATATTATTTTTCATATTTATTGTATCCTCTTATTACCAAGTAATCTATCAATAGCTATTGTTAATTTTTTGCTTTGATAAAAAAATTTAAGATTTTATATCTTAGAATTAAAGTTATGTCGAAACTTTACATTATGGAATATGAGAAAATGATCAAAATTAGTAAATAACGAAATTTCAATATATTTTCATGGCTAGGCCGAAGCCAAATGAATTAATTATTAATGACTGTGGGATGAAAAGAAAAGAAAGTATGTAATCATATGTAATTCTTAACTTTATTCTCAACTGTAGAGAAAGATAGAAGATTATAGAGGGATGAAATTAGTTTCATGGAGTTTACGAGAAGTTAAAAATAATAGCTAGCTTCGCGATCCGTTATTCTACGTCGATGCAGGCGAGACAATTGAAAATTAAGGCACGTATCGAGCGTCCGACTCGTACATAACATCGAACGCACGAGAAAGAAAGTCACCTGAACTTTCTCTGTTTTTTTTTTCAACGTGGAATTTCGGTGAAAACTCACGTACCTGCTACCCAATCGCAGCATGATTTGTCGTGTCACGAAGAAATCAAACGCCTATCGTGTCGTTTGCGTTACTCGTTATACAGTGAAACGTCGATTGTTCTTCATTTAATATAAATTCGATTATTTAAACGATTGATCGATCGATTTTATTACATTAAATTTGTAATATTTTCCACATTTTAGGTAATTTAAATATTTATAACAATCTATACGTAAAATGTTCGATGATACTCAACTTTTAACTTGATTGTAATTTTATCGTTGTAGTTTATTTATATTTGCGTTACAAACGAACTTTTTATATTGTTAATATTAAATAAAATTATTGAAATTTTAATCCCGATTGTTTGCAATTGCTTAATGAAATATTATCCTGTATAGCAACACATAATTTCTTTCTCCTCAGATAATTCTTTAAAATGATTTTTCTGTGATATTCTGAGACATAAGTTAATAATCTCCAAATGTTTTATTATATTTAACACAAACCATGCATTTAAGGTCTAACACCCATGTGTGCATCTTTTCTGTATAAAGAACACTGTTTTAAATATGTACTAAAAATGTTATCAGTTTTTAAGATATTGAAGCTAAAAGGTAATAATAGTAAAAACAAGGTACTACAGATATAGGTGTGAAAGAATTGATGTGGAAACGAAGAAAATAAAAAGAAAAGAAAATGTTGCGGGAGGAAGGATATAAAGAGCAATTGAGGAAGCTTAGCTCAGCAAACAGTCTCTTAAGCCTATAATATACCGGAGGTAGCGAGGAAAATAAGAAAGGAAAAAAGGGAGGAAATAACTAAAAGTTCGTTTACTATCTTTTTGTAACTAAATTCCGTATCTTTTTCATCATTCGACGAATCATTGTATAAAACATTTACATTAAATAACATTGAAATCTATGAACGAGTAACACCTAAAAAATATTTGAGTAAACGCATATGCCACGATTATTCACGAACTATCATATCTCTATACATCACCATAAAACTAAAACAATCTAATCAATATGTCGATTGTACGCGTGATTGCATGTTAATAAAGTGATTCTGATTGTTTCTAACACGGCCCCTTTAGTCAGAATATCCTATGCAGTATTTTTTCATTTTGTCAAAATATTTCATATATTTAATATATTTGAAATAAATGACTTTTGTTTCTTCATCTTTCAAGTGAAATTACTCTACAGAGGGTGTTATGAATTAAATGTTTTGAATTGAATATTTTAGAATGAATAAAAAAGGAAAAAGATATTTATGGCACAAAGAAAGTAATCAAACTTTATTTTCCCTCAATTTTTGTATGATAGAATGGATACTTTAACTAAGAGGGATCCAATCATTGAACCATAAAAAGAAGTATAATTAGTAAATAATTAGAATTATCTAACTCGCCATTTGACCACGTTTTAAATATCAGTGACTAGAAGTCCTTCCGGCTTAGTAGCTTGTTGCTCGGTCGATTTACCGTCCGTGTCTACTTTGTCGGATAACCAATAAGTTTCCATGTTACCTTTACCCTGCACGGAACAGTAAACCAACGAATTATACAACACGGTGTGCGGGAATCCCTAAATTAAACTTGTTGCGATACGAACCTTGACCCAAACCAATCCGCGTGATTCAACGTAATACCGATCCGGTGGTAATAACGCTTTCACATCCGATGAGATCTGCACCTTTCCAGGCTGAATCGTGAAAATGTTTAAACCACTGTGTACACTGATAAATTTGAATTGGTCGAACATGAAAATCGATTGTGTCGTAAACATAGGCAATGAAAGGATAAGAATTTTTATTTCTTTTAAATTATGACAGAACAAAACGCAGTATAGAATAGGGTCTAAAATAGTATGTGTTGAATTATTAAGTGAGAGTACTAAATCTGGATAAGTTGTAAGTTCGAAATGGCTATATATGTCTCGAAATTTAATTGTGATTAGCTTGTTTGTAAATTGTTAGAAATAATATTATGGAGTTTCTACGGCTGTATTTACTAGCGAGGTAAAACATAAGATATTTTAAAATGTATAAAATTATATTAATTCAAGTAATTCAATTTTGGTAATAGTAGCACATAAATTCAATGATTCTACCGCGTTCAATCCCTTCGTATAAAAAAGATTCACTCGTCTATTTAAATTTATTTTGCCTCGTTCTACTCATTCAATCCTTTCGCGGTGGAATTGACCATAAATAAATGAACTTACCAGACTAGTCGTTTGCATCCTAGAAGCAGTATTCACAGTGTCACCGAAAAAGCAATATCTAGGTACTTTGATGCCAACTACACCTGCTACAGCTGGTCCAGAATGGATTCCTAGGAAAGTAGAACACACTTGTATTATATTATGTTCGTTCTCGCTCAATTGCTCGAAAATATGAAAGAAAACCAGACTATCTGTCATAAAAACTAAGTCTACTTTGATGCCAACAGAAAAAAAAGAAAAGAAAAGAGGATAAGACACTAAAAAGAAAACGAAACATAAAAGATTTATTTCAAATGAATCTCGGGCTAAATTGTTTATATGACTTTTATTATCTGGTAAAAAAGAAAAAAGAAAGAGAGAAAAATAAAAAAGAATTGAATTATAAAAATTGAAATATATTGGAAACAAATCTCGTGTTAAGTTACCTATACGAATTTGAATATCGACACCAGAGGGTAACTTAAGGGATCGGACGTGTTTCAGCAGCTGCAGCGAAACGTCTGCGATATTTTGCGCGTGATTTTCCGTTCTATCCGGCGCACCACTGGCTGCCATATAGACCCGGCCGACTGTTTCTACCTGTTGAAAGTCGTGAAGGTAAAATATCTTGCGTTGAAACGTCTATAAAACTATCGGTGCATTCTGTTCTCACGTGTATTTTTATTTTATTTTTATTCTGACAATAATGCAGTGGAGTGCTTAAATTACATATGAAACTCACTTTGTATACGTTAAATTCATCCATCAGCGAGTCGAAACAAGAAAAAACAGCGTTCATCGACGAAACAATGTCCATTGCACCTTCGATCGTTGAATAATCGAAGTCGCAAAGCTCGCAGAATAAGACGGAAATAGACTCGAATGACTATAAAAGGAAAAGAATATTGAAACACTAATCTATCGGGCATCGAAGATTTTGACTCCTTGCTTTGTAACAATTAATTTTTTCTCTATTACAAATTTTTTATATTTAAAGTAATTAAATATGTGTATATAATAGCTTTCTATTTTAAACAAATTCTACTCTGTCATTTCATCTATTCGAAATTTCTACTCTCATAGCTTAACCCTTACACTGCATAATTAATTGCTCTAATTCGAAGAATCTCAATTTTAGAATAAAAAGAAAGTTCTGTAACCTTCGCTCTTTTTTATATCTTTCACGTTGTCAGCAGCTATACCGTCGTCAGCATCGTCACAATGGAAGAAAATATATTCTAATAGCTCGAGGATCAAAATCATATCCCTTCATGAATTATGGACTGACGACTACAGTAAAATATGGCAGCGTAAAGGTTAAAGTTTAACATGATCAATTACCATAATATTTCGAATAAAACTGATTACGGTACGGTAATATTTCGCAGAGATAACGTCCAATATTTATACAGTGTCCGTTATGCGAGCGACAATCGTGACAAAATCCAATATATGCATATTTATACACTTTGCTACAAAGAATGATAAAATATATTACAATAATATTTCGTAGACACATTACAATAATATTTTACGAGATCTTGAAAACGCTAAACACTCAAAATATTACTTTACTAAATCTTCAAATACCTCGCAAGTGCTTAAAGGACAAGCTCCAGCACGCAATCGATCAGCAACCGTCTGTGGGATCATGGAATACAAAAGCTCGTCACTCTTATTCTTCCAGCGATCCAGCAACGCGTAGCTGTTTTCCAATTCGGTTGATCTCTGCTCAGCTCTCTCAAACATCATCTCTAATCTGACATAACGCATCGAAACATATATGTATTTTGTCGATGACAATGTATCTAATTGAAACGAGTGGAATTATAGTTCAGTCAATCTTACCCGTAGTTAAAAAATAATATTGTACCTTCCGCAATGTTGCCATCCGGCGAGTACTAACTCACGACTCAAGCCATGAGGATTTAGGTCGTTCAGGTACAGGCCCATGTTAAGCAATTCGTCTAAACTGTTAATTCTGTCGAAGATATTTTGATTGCCTTATATTCTTACCGGCTTCGTTCTTTGGTATTTTGAGATGAGCAACTCAGAAGCCGTATTCATCAACTATTATACATGGAATATTAAAAACTCATATAATAGAAAAATGATATGTCATTATTATCTAAAATTAGTTTTCGAATTATCTTATTTTAAATTCATTTAGAATTTTTTATTATTAGATATAGGATCAAATATAAGGATAAGAAATTAAGAATATTATATCAAAAATTAAATTGTCAAAAAATACAAAGAAAAATATGAGCTAGTAATTTTAATAGAATCTTTTCACTCTTTATATAATTACGTACTAACCAATATCCATCCATACTTTTCCATTAAAAAATCCAATTTTCTTCTCACCATAAATAATCCATTTTAAACTTTTGAGCGATAGCGTAGGCCACTACCTTTGTAAAAGTTGAATATCAATCACATAATCATAACCAATAAAATCAATAAAATCGAGATAGATTACATCAAGTTGACCAATTTAGCTTCTGAGAGGCTCATATATACATATGTTCGTCAACTTACAGGGGACTACATAAGAAAATAATTGCTTTAAGATCCTCGATATATCTCATTTGACCTTTCAATAGTATGCTCCTGGCTCCTTGACTGCCTCGCCTATCCAATCCCGAGCTGGAGCTTGGGGTATTGTCCGAGTTAGATGAAGCATCGTTATCGTTTAATCTGATCAGCTCCAATTCGAACATCACAGAATGCAAGTACATCACCTGTCCACATGCAGGTAAGTTATCACTTTGTCAAAGACTTTGATAAGTATGGATGCCAATTAAGGAATAAATTGTTAATGAACTTATTAAGGAGGAATTAATTACGATGGTTATGTTGCGAGAGAGTAACTAAGACGAGCTTTTCCTAAGAAGATAGTAATGAAATATTATTTTCTTGGAAAGTAGGTAGACTTTTATAAAACTGATAAAATACGTAATCAAGGTTCCTTGTTGATCAATTTATTAGTTAGTACGCGGAGTAATGGCGATGATATTGAGAATTTCTACTTTAAATTTTACGTATGAATTTTTATATATATTGAGAATTTAAAGTAGAAGTTTACAATATTAATGAAAACTTTATGAATGTTTAGGTAAATTCATAGTGAAACTTAAGCAGAAATTTTCTTCACCCATTAAATATTACTCCTACGTGTTTTTAGTGTTACTTGGAAGAACTATGCTTTATAAAGTATGTAAAAATGTAATTTAATTTAATGTCCCATTTCGTTTGATAAAATCATTAATTTGTAAAACAATGTAGTATAATAGTAATTAAAATAAATATAAGTTTAGAAGCGTTGAGAATTATTTTCCAAACGTGTAACTTTTCGAAATAGAAAGTTATATCAGCTCAATATGAAAGACCCTTATACAAAAAGACATTTTACATGGATATGAGATATAGTTATATAATGCAATATCCTTATCCCTTAAGAAAATTAGACACTTTCTGCTTCATTTGTCATAAAAAGCTCCCTTACATTTCCCCACGTGAAAGATATCCCTTTAGGCCTACGGAATTTAAAAACATCCGTGACGTGTTTATTCAAAATGGACGAACTGCCACCCCATGCTTGCAGGAGTTTATCACCGGCCCCCAATATCTTCATGTCTTTGTTGATTACCACTCCAAATGGGAAAAGACGTAAAAGGAACGATATTGACACCGGTGCTAATTCACGGCCAAGTGGAGTTTTCATACTGTTGTTCTTTGCGATCTAAGAACGTGAACATGAATAATTTTAAAGTTTAAGTGGAGATATATATGTAAATACAAAGAAAATAAAAAATAATTTTATTTTATGAAAAAGCATGGAAATTTTATATCGAGTATGGCGATGAACATTGTAAGAGCTAGAATAATTTATTCCAATGTTCGAAGCTAAAATCTTAATAGTTTTTTAAATTTACATTTTATATAGAGGTTTTATATTGATTAAAAATAATTCCTTTTTATTAGAACAGATAGTTAGTAAACGATACAAAATTTTCATTTTAACTCCCCGCCAGCAATATAGGTCGTCAAGGTCCAGACGAAATTTTTATTGTTTAATTTCTCCCAAACGAAGGTGTCAGATAAAAAAAACTTACATCTACAGGACTCTGACTGAGTAAATACTGTTTGCTTCAGTAGCCCCGATTCAGTTCTAAATACTACGAGGGTAATATGAGCACCATACCTTCAACGACTCATATTGCCGCCCACGTCATTTTAATGTCGCGTAATTTTTTTTTCATTTCCATATACAATGTACTAACCTCTTAACGATCAGTGTTTCATCTGGCTTTTATGTTCCTTATACTTTAATAAGTATGAGATACACAGTCTTTCTTTCTCAACGCGTGTCTCGTGTTATTTTTTAATAATAAATAATCCACTCAAAAATCTCGCAAATATAGATCTTAAAATGATTATGCTTTTCTAAGGGTTGAGAAATTTCTTGATATTTTTTCGAACGATCATAGTCTTATCGGTAAAATCCTATAATAGGTTCTTAAAATATTTGTTTATTACGAAATTGTGTACTTTCAAACAATTTCCCATTTTTTTACAACTTTGTGTCAAATTTTTATTTTTATTGGAAAAAGATTTAAACATTTGGCTGAAGTATCACTTGTATGGTAAATTAAAGACTATGATAAGTATCTGAGAATTTTTTTAGATATTTTTAAAGTTGAAAATAGTAAGAAATTAGGTCAGGGATTGGAAGGCCCATAATGCCGACCGGCTTAGTATTGCCGACGAGGGGTTAATTATTAAACTATAACTTATACGTATACCTACTCGTATATCATGGATTGAAATATTTCTATGTAATTACTCACGTATTCACGATTGTCGAAATCAATTCTAAATTTAACCATTACACTTCTGGATCCAGGGATATTGTTTGAACTTCCTAATACTCGTATGACTAAATCTGTTTCGTAAAGCTCTTTCGCTATTTGAAATAACTGACCTAAGGAAAAATATGAAAGTGAACCTTTGTTGTATATTTTGTAACAAATTTATATCGATTTTATCTTGTGAAAAATAATTTCTTGCATCTTTTAGATATTATTATATATATATATATATATATATATATATATATATATACATATATAATATAATATATATAATATTTATATAATATATATTATATATATATATTATTATATATATATATAATATATTATAAGCGAAAGTTAAAGTAGAAGCACTCGTAAAGAGTAAAAGACTTATCTTAAAAAGTTGTGTTATCTTACCCATAAGATAGTGCGTAAATCCTTTCCTGGTGCTTCGATAAACTAACACCACACCCTGTGGGTCGACGTGTGTAGTGTACATCGAAGGACTTTTCATACGTGGATACGTGAATCTCATTTGCATGTGAATATTGTCGACGTTTTGTAGAAAGTCACAAAAATAACGACCAGTGGCTTTTATCATGCAGGCATATCTGTGACAAAGATAATAATTATTATCGAATTTTAATCCAGAAGAATCTCAATTTTACTTTTTGAATATTTTGAAGAATGGAAACGGCAGTGACACGAAACAAGGATTCTTATACAATTCGAAAGAAATGTTTTATCAACCCTTGCATTATCAGAAATTCACATCAAAATAAAATTCGTTTAGTTCCACTAAAAAAAAAAAAAAAAAGAAAAAATAAATATATTTCGAATGAATTAAAATGAATTTCTTGTTACAATATATTTCTTTAAAACTTTCTATACCAATATTCTTTAGTAATAATTTTAAAGCTTGATTGATTATTCGGATTAAAAAAAGATTTATGAGTCACAACCACGTTCTATGTTCCATATTCAAATAATTCTCCCTCTTGAGACATTGAAAATTGATAAAACAGTACACCACATGATTCTGGTTGCATAAACTATAACAAGAACAAGTATATTATAGAGACAATCTAGCAAATAGTTTTCAACTCTATTGCAACACATGGTTCTCTTTATTTTCATCGAGTAAGAACAAAAAGCACAGTAAAATAAGATGAAACATTTGATGCAGGTAGTGGTAAATACGCCTTTTGATTGCCTGAGGAGTGGTTCGCTAATGATGCCAACTGGAGTATCGACTCAAATGCAACAAAATATTAATCGAAGCTTTTAATTGATCTTATGCTCGTTCCCACAGGTAATAATTAATTCTACATCACGTAGTTCTCTATGTATAATAGTAATTGGTTCGTTTAATTAGCCAGAACCTAAATTCAATATCGTGGTACGAGCTCTATTCAATCAGGCATGTGTTTCAACTTGTGCGACCGTAAATGTTGATACTTTTGAAATGTTGGTACTTTGTTGATATTTAAACGTCACAATTACCTTCCATACTTCCAAATTTGCAACACACCAAATATGTTTCTAAGAATTTCTTTTTCTATCCACATATTATATTTCCTTCATTTTTAACCTATACATTATTTTTCTTTCTTTATGTCTTTCTTTGGAGTAACATAAAATTGTTTAGTACAAACTAGACAAACAATAAAACAAGCATTTTCACACATTTTATCTACATATTACGTTTTTCTAGGTTTCAATTATCAATCATACATGCTATTGATATTTTTACATTTATCATTAGAGCAATGTAGAATTGTTTCACACGAATTAAACAAGCATATATTTCTTTACTCTAAAGGAACTTTTTATCCCACACTTGGTATCTTTAGATTGTACATGATTCATAAAACATCAGAAAATTCACTTACCCTAAGTTGCTAAAAAATCTAACGAAACACTTCCCAAAGAATTGCATTACATCCTCCACGGATTCGCCATTGCATTCGGCTAATGCAGCAGCTAAATTGGTCATAAGCTCGTCGGGATACGTTTGTCGTGTGTTGAAAACCATATGTTTGCAATCAGCTCTTTCCAGGAGCTGAAGCCACACATCCTCGCCGTATTCCAACTGTAACGAGAATTTGATGGATTTGTCATTATTAGCATTCTTCCTGAACAAACTTTTTCCATCCTGGTTATATTACTTTCCATATTACTTTCTTTCACATTTTTCTTTTTCTTAGAGAATCATTTTATACCAGTCTTAGAAATTTTATTTTAGAAAGATTGTATTACGTAATATAACGTTATAACGAAAACCACGTAGTGTGAAGAGAGTCAGTGAAAACGTTATTGTAAATTTCATTTACATTTAGAATTTCAAAATGTAATACCATAGGAAATTTTAATGTTCTAAAAAATATAGAAAACTTTTTATCAAAATGTAATATGTTATAAAATAAAAATGTCAAAGTGATATATTAGTTTCTCAGACAAATGATCTTTCACGGTTCAACGTGTCGATGAAGAACGTGGAAAAAATTTTATTTTTTTCACGCAGATTTTTGTGCCACCAGATGATTGATTTCCGATAAAAATGGCTCAAGAACGGTGAGAAAAGACAATATAAAAGGATAAAACGTTTAGCTGTTTTTATTATGCTCCGGGGAATATTTCACCCTTCATAGTTCCTATTGTTTCCACGTCACGAAAAACAAAGAGCGAACTCTGTACTATGGAACTCGTTACGTCATTTATAAGTAACGACTTTATATTCGCTGTACTTAATTTACCATGAATCAAGTTGCGGGACACGTATATTTCTTATCCTAAAATTAATAAAATTTTCTTCATTAGTTTCTTTGAAAAATGCTGTTGGACATTATTTACATGAAACTCATTTATAAACATAGAGATATTGAATTTATTAGGTGTAAGAAAGAATTCTATACTTTTATGAATACAATGTATCTTCATTTTTAAGACTTTTAAAATTTCAATCATTCAAATATTTTTCATTTAAGTTGATAACTTTTTCCGTTCGTTACATGTATTGATTAATTCTTTATTGTTGCTCTTTCACGTCGAACTTTTAAAAACATTGACACGTGGCTCATTTTTAAACTTCCTTTCCTTCCTCTGATATCATTTTCACAGACTATTACTTTTTATGTGTATTGTACTTTATCGACTATATCTTTACTGATATCGGATGACAAATAAATATGAGAAAATATTAAAAGATTATAGTTACAATAAGGACAAGAATAAACTTTTAACCGACTATTTACATTAAAGATAAAAGAAAATAATATTTCAACAATTTCAAATCAATTTTTATTAATAAAACAAAAATTTGAACAAGCACATTTACTGTCATTGTTTTCTTAATCTTTTTTTGACTTATATTTTAAAAATTTAACGTCAGCCGTACACATATATGTTAAAAAGTTTTAAAGAATCTCACTCTGTTTGACTGCAAAATTAAAAGTACAGGCAGAACCTTTTCTGCACCTAATATTTAATATTGATCATATCTATAATTCTATTCTTTCCACACATTGATAAGTTACAAAATCAAATAAAATGCACAATTTTATTTATTAGGTCTCATTATGTGATATATGAACTCATTAGTTTAATTCGTGTCTGTTCTTTTCTACAAGTGATTAATTTGATATGCACAAAGTACTTATAAATTGAACTACAATTCGTACGCTTAATATTAAAAATTCATTACTACATTTCACAGAACGATCACTTAATACACATGTGTATGTCGTTAAATGTACAAAATGTTGTTCATTCTACATATTCACAAGAAATTGATTCGCGCAATCAAGCCAATTTCTAGTTCCCCGTAGAATAATCAATGCTGTTTCCGACATAATGACTTTAGTCACGAAAATTAATATCGTCTTCACACTAATGAGACCTCGTGAGATTTAACATGTCAAATGGACACGCAAATTTTTCAAATAGAACGAATCGTCAATGTTTAATTATCAAATATCAATTAAACGCTGAGTTATGCACAAGTACAACTTTTATCGTATATTTTAATTCTATCAGCCCTCGTTACAATAATTACTTTGCCTCATAAATTATGTACAAACGATTTTCTAAGTTTTAATGGGACGATTTTCTAATTTTGCGATCAAATGGTTGTCTACCTTTTTAATCAAACGATTCTCTGATACTATGTCCAAGGGACTTTTAATTTTTTAATTAAATGATTTCCTAACTTTCAATCGATCGATTTAATACCTCTAAAGATCGCAATTACCTTGTAGAATCTCTTCAAAGGAATTAATCAAGACGACGCGACCCATGCATGCTAACAGAGACAGTGTAGCTAGCTTTCCTCTTACATAAAATTTATTCCTTAAAGTTGCCTCGTAGTTGCAGAAACTTCAAACGAGATATTCACTTTCGTAGATATTTACCGAAGGACAGTGAACAATAAATAATAAATTGTTGACTAAGCGGTCGTCATTGATACAAAAGTTATTTAGAAAAACAAATTAGCGTCCTTAAGTGACGGAAGAACGATGCTATTTTTAAATCTTCGTACAATTAAGGCGTCTTACTGAAAGGAAGTCTGAATCCATCCATATTCAGGTAGCTCGTTTGTTGCGTACCTTCAAACCATTTCCTTCGGCCACTACGTGACTCTTTTTGCAACGACTGATTATTTTCGGACGATACAATAAATCAGCCACTTGCACTCCGCTTGATAAACACATCGATATACACGATCGTTCAAAAGTATCCAGACACTTGCTTGTTTTTGACACAATATATTTTCATTATAAAATTATAGATAGATCGAACTGTACTGATTTTGTTCTTTTTGGCCACCATACTTACGTGTAATTGAGCTATTAAATTGCCCAAATCAAAAAGTTAATATAATAATTAATAATAAAACTATTGTTTATGATCGTCACACTTTAAACTATTTTATTATATAACAATCTTGTGCCTCAGGTTCTTTCATTTATAAATGAAGGATCATAGGAGGAAAACATAAGATAAGTATCTTTTCGTTCATTTTCTGATCTTTATCTTCAGTCATTCATTTATAAAACTTTCGTTAAATTTAAATATGGTTACTGTAAATCGACTAAGTATTCAAATATTTACGAACTGCAGTGTAAGGCAGTTTCATTTTGTTTGTATGACTGAAAAGGGTTGAGATTTGCAAAGGCAACAATTGCTGAACAAGGAGAGGCAATTTTTCCAGAAGCACAATTCTATGGTCGCATTCGATCGTTTTGCTCCGGAAACGGGGAGGATTAAAAACTCGTGCAGGAATCAGGATATTTATTTCAGTCGTCGATACTTAAACAAATTGGGATACTTTATCAAGATGATTAAGAACGGACGTAAATCGCCGAGACTGAGAAAAGGAGAATATTGGAGAAAGCTATCGCGTTGCAGATCGGATCATGTTCCTTTATGATTTCTATTCCCAGAGAAATTCTTTTCGATTAATTTCATATTCCTTCAAGTTGTTCTATCGAGCGACTTTTAGTCTGTATTAATTAGTTTCCAATTATATTTGTTAGATAAATGTAGGCATTAATTATACACACTATTGTTTGCGAGTACTGAGTCACGAATTATGCTGTATTTTGTAAGAATTTAATTGTTAAATAATCTGTGATAATAAAACTATTTATGATCTTTCGGTTATAAATTATATTTAGAGGATTCAAGTAAATTGTACAGATATATAACTTTGAAGGCCATTTACGTATCCATTCAGACTTAAAAGTTTAGTTAAATTAAATTTAAAAAATGAAATTATTTTATAATCTATTCTAAATGATGATTACATGCGATAGAAAAAATTTGTAATTATTAATTACTAGAATGCATAACTATTCATCTGCTACATTAATTTAGGAAACTCTTTGCTTACCTCTTGGTAAGAAATAACATTTAGCGAAGTAGAAAAGACTGTAAAGGTTTATTTCGAATACTAAAAACTTTATAACGCAATGCGGTATTTGTAGCAGTAATAATAATTCTATAGAATGATATACAGTCGTTGAAGAAGGTAGTAGATCTCTAAAAGAAATTGATAAAAGAAAATTTATGTGTACCATTAACTGCAAAGTAAGAACTAAAGAATACTTTCTTTCATTTTGTATAATAAATAATCGATATGATTTTGCTTTGCATTTTACACGTTATTTTATAACTATAAAACTACAATAATACGTGAAAGATTTGTTCTCGACCTGACATACAGATTCATTGCACATACTTTCAAATACCCCTATGTTTTTCTTACAAAATTGATGTACATATATCTACTAAGATAACAAAGTTTGACATTTCATAGCAAAGTGGTACGCGCATGTATAGGAATAAAAAAGTAATGACATTTAATAAGGAAAGAACTATTGCATTTAGAGGAACTTTCATTATCAGTTTAACTGGTACGAATCGAAGTGATCAACATCAAATGTACAGGGTGATGCTAAAAATCAAGATGGGTCACGTTTCTTTAAATATAAAAACGAAGTACCATAAAAGATTTTGATTATCGGGAATTAGATATTATTTTTATAAGTCATCCTATTGTTACTTGTTAGAATTGTGTTTAATGTTTCATATTTTTGTTTTATAGAAGTGCGGCACTTACATTTAATACAATTATATTTAATTATACTTCTAGATTTTAAGTTATTCATCGAACTAGGAAACAGAAATGAACCTATATGTATACTGCATACGTTACCAAATATTTACATTCATGTCTGCAACAGGAAATATTTAAACACGGACATAAATAACTCGCGAAATATATAAAACATAAAACAGGATATTCCTCACTGACAAAGTATTCTGTGGATTTTATTAAAAAAAAAAAAAGATACAATCATAACTTATGAAAAATTTGGACGCAAAAATGCACATAATACGCAGAAATATAGAAAACATCCAAAGCAGAATAGTCGTTATAATATTTAATACACAACATGAATCACCATTTACGTTCCACCTTTTTTAGGTATGTTCACAAAAATAGGAATTTTTATACGTGTATATCCGCAATTTATAAAGAGCACGTTTATTCATCTTACTGTTGTTACGTATCTTATTAAAGAAATAATAACAGTTCAGAAGTGTCCTTCTAGCAATATTCTGTCCCTAATTTTGCTCAACTCTCACAGTCCTCAAGTTTCTATCACTGAATTTCGTTTTAACAAACAAAAAGACTTCTAACATATCAAATAATTCTCAACAAAAAATAAAAATTAGAAACCACGCGTATCAACAATTATTATTCAATTTCTTCCTGAATCTTAACAATAATTTCTTAATAATAGGAAAGCAATTAACTTTAAGAATAACTGAAAGAACACAACAGGGTTAAAACGCGGGCCCAGTTATCACACTAATCCTGTACAGCGGTGCATGTGCTTCCTGCCCTGCTATTTCCTTCTTATCTCACCATGTAATAACTACATTATTTTGGATCAAGGAACTATACCGCTGATTGTATCAATTCTCTTTCAACTTTCAACTCACGCACACCGTTTTAACTGCCTGACACAATCGAATACCTAAACGTAATCGAACGCTAACACACGTTGATTCAGGATAACAGAGGAGGTACCATTCAAACACGGATGAGGAACGAGAATAAACAGGATCTTCGGGTACTGGTTTAGCGAAAAGCGTAGCACTCACACACAGAGTTGTCTATCTTTTTCTCTTTCTTTGTACATACGTTTACCGACCTGCACGAAGTGCTGCACACTCTCCAACAGCATACCGTACATTGTTCCGGCTGTTTCCGCGGTATTACTTCACCAAGTGACGTACGCATTCATAAGGAAGCAGCTCGTGCCCGGAATTGGGAAAATGCGATCTTTCGCGATCACGACGGTGTTTCTGAGCGCGGAACGTCGGTTGCATCGTCGCGGCGAACGCGTCGCACCGCCGTCTTCCAGTCAAGTGTTTCGCGCCATTACCATGCCAGTTGCCATATCAGATTGCGCTTTTATTATCTCTCTTTACGAGAGAGTGAACACAGAGAGACTGGTCCGGCTCGACGGCGCGCTTAACTTTGAGTTTCAACATTGTGCCGACGGGGGTTCAGACTCGGGAAGGGTGGTTAGGATTCACGCCGACTGCGTGCGCAGCATGCTGGTTCTTCTGCTTGCTTCCTAGCACCTTTGGACACCTGTTCATCTTCCGATAGCGTATGTACACCTGGGAATTGTTTCCCTTACTTGTCAGAAATTCTGACGTATGCGATGACAGTAAGTTATATGTATGTAATATACGTTGGTCTGATCTCATTCCTGTCAAGGTAGTACGTGAAATGTCAGAGATGATAGCTGAAAACGTAGTTTTTGAAGCTCGATGCCTTTACATTTAACGGGTGAAAGTGATTTCCTAAATTAAGTATGTGGTTGGTTCTGTTGAATGGTTTTTCTGACAATGAGAAAAGCCTTAAGAAATTTAATGGATGCAATTTATATATAGGCTGATCCAATCTTCTCTATTTTGTAAAATATGTAAAATATTGACTAGCGATTTTTGGACGTTGAAGTTTTTGAGTTCAGCAGGCAAAAGTGAGTTTTAGGATTGATTCAATTTGAAATTAGTGGAAATTTGGAGAATTCGGTTGTGTAGTATGCTTGATAATGAGAAAGGTTCCAGGAAATGCGATGAATGTAATTTACACGTAAATTGACTAAATCTTTTTTCTGCGGAGCTGATATGTAGGGTACGAAAGACAAAATAGTGACTGGAATCCTATTTTTTGAAAAACAGATGAAAGTGATGTTTTGATGCAACTTTAAAAGTTGAAAGGTTAAGACAGGGCTAGTAGTTTAGTCAAATAGCAAATAAAGCCGAATTAACACTGTTGATTCATCGAAAAACATCGATTGCATCTTTGTTTCATCCGTAGTGATTCTTCAAAGTAAACAGTGTATGTTTACCTTTGCATGCTATTTGACGAAACTGCTGACTGTGTTTGAACTAGCCTTTAAATTAATGAAGATTGAAAGAAGTTGATTTGTTTGAATAATTTGTCTAACAAAGAAAAGCAGCTGAGACGTAGTTTGTAAATATTGAAGATTTAAATTATAATAGCAAATAGTGACGTAGGTATGTGTAATGCATCGATTAATGAAGTTTAAGGTTAGTAAGAATAGAGGAAAGTTCATTTAATTGGATTATTTTTCTGAGGAAACTTCTAAGAAGTATGATAAAAGATTTACTTACTTACGTATATCTATATATGTATCTAATATTTCTTCTCTAATCTTCTCTAATCTACCTAGTGAATAATAACTATACGCTAATCTGACTTTTCGTGTCAAGATATTTCGTGGAGAGCAAAGATTTCAGTTAGAATATAGTTTTTGAACTTTGAAACTTTCAAGTTGAGCAATTGGATGTGTAATATTTCGACTGAGAAATTAAGTTTAAAGTTGGTAAGAATGGAGAGAAGTTGGTTTGTCTGGCTAAATGAGTGGCTTATTCATTAAGCATTCTGTCCTTTGTCCTCTCTTGAGACGATTCGTATTATGACTTTGGGGTTTAGTCCCTCTATTTTAGTAAATAGAACTCAACGTATGCTTCGCGTAAACGCAATCTCATTATCAATTCAGATTAAAATTTAATCGAAATTGCTACCTAAGGTGAGCTTGACGCCTGAGATTCGATAAATTATTTAGCTTACCATGTACTATCCAATATAAAGTAGTTCATGCACGATGAAGACACAGGCTACGTAATACATACAGATCTATTTAACCTTATTCCAGCTAATATTTAATATAAAATCTAACGTTTAATATATTTTCGCTATTCAGAATACATTTAACGCATTGTATAAATTTTTACACACTAAATTCTTAACATAAGTCTAAGATCTAATATCCCTAATATACAGATTCAGATTGAATACGTTTAACTAAAATTTGATGTATTTAATCTGTCTAAACTACTTGCGTTAAATGTCTTATTGTATGAAATTTATCTATGTTCTACAAGTAGTGTTTTACGAACAAATTTTTAAAACATACACTTATCTTTGTGATGGATATTCGTTAATGCATACGTGCGAGAGAACGAAATCGTGCGTATGATAATGTATGTCACAAAAACAAGATGTACAACTCGGTATGTAGAAGATGTACTGTTATCTTTGCTATACACGTGCCAACGTTTTATTGTGCGTAGTAGCGACATACACGGCATTACAACTCGTTTTCGAAAGTGGGAATTGAACGTGCGAAGATGGCAATTTCTTTTATTCCTGCTACAGGAAATTACAGCTTATACGAAGAACTACATGCTATAGTACAATAGTCGTACTACGAGATTGCTTCGTACCACGGAAATGAAAACCGATAAAGTTCTTTTTAAATTAAATTGTAAATTACAAGTAACTATAGAATAATTGTAAAAATTCAATTTATTTAATTTTCACCATTGGTATCTTAACAAATCATATATTACGTACTTTTATACTGGCAAATAGATCATACCTTCTTTATTTTATTAATTTGAATTGTACTGTTAACTATATCAATTAAGTAATTAATACTATTGGCAATATTATTTATAACAATACTAATTATTTAGTTATAATGTATACCATGTATGAACAATTGCAAATCACAATCTCATTATCTTATAAATTTGAAATGTACGATAATACTGTCATTCATACGTAAGTTTATAATACATTATAGTATATCGTTATAATAGTGTCTATATTAAATCTCTCACAATAATAAATTGTAATTAATCACATTAACAATTAACTTTAATTGTTTTTATTTTCATGTTTAATTCAACACGACACATTTTGTATCTCCCATTCTTGAATTTCGATGATTCATCTAATAGACTTTAATCAGTAAGTTGAGAATCAACAAGTATATAATATTTTTTGTCATTGAAACTGATTCTATGACAACTCGAACGTACTATATTAGGATGGGTTCAATTCATTTGATATTGAAATATTTTAATTTGTTGAATGTAGGAGATAACATCATGTACGTTTACTGGCTACTGCAACATATAGCAATAACTACAATAAATCATCGTATATCTATATAATAAATCTGATATATGCAGCAGTCATCTAAATCTTCATAATTTATACTAATGTTTTGTAAATATTATCGAATCCATTATCTCAAATCACATTTAACCCAGATAAAAATGCACGTTTAACGGCATAGAAAAGGCATACGGAAAGTATCTTCTCCAAAATATAATTGTAACTTTATATTTAATTCGCTACAGATTATTCTACAAAAGTAAATAAGGCTAACCTTAAAAAAACACGTTCTTCTTACGTATTCTTCTTACGATCTATAGGTTGGAAGAATCTGAGATCGATATATATACATACATATATCGATACATGTTTCTATAGATAAACACCATTCATCAAACATCATTCACTACAGACAGGTTACAATACGCTTCAAATATTTTGATATACTCACAAATGTCAATTAACAATCAAACAACAATCAATAGTAATCGTACACGATTTACATCAGGGTCGTTCCTGAGTTTACACAATGTTATTCAAATGTACAACGATTTGAATGAGCGTCGTTCCCATCGCTGACAGTGGGCGCGCTCGAGAACGCATGACATGGGCAGTCGTTGGCAAGCGCGCGCGCGAGCGTACAGTGAAAACGTAAACATGGCCGCGGAGAGTAGCGAAGGTTTGCCAATATCTCCGTCCGAGAAATCGTTAACCGGTAGCTTAGTGTCCGAAGAGAATGAGAAAAGTGTATCACGATCACCGTCGACTTACTCGATAAGGGAGGACAAGTGGCCGGATCTGGTTGTCTCGAGGCCCAGAAAACTAGACGCTTGGTGGTTACCGAGACGTAAGTACATAATACGATAGGTGCATGTTTTCGATCCGTTTTCGGCGCGCATTTCAAAGTCGACGTTTCCGTCGGTGCAAAGTGCGCGCGATTCAACGTCATCCGACGATGCGTACACGAATCAGCGCGCACATTCTAGATCTCCATTCTTTATCGCGAAACGCCTACTTCGCGAGTTGACACATTGTCACGTGATCATCAATGGCAATATTACACGTGTTATATGTCCGACAGCTGACCAGATTATAGGTCGTTTACCTTTGTTAGGATGAATTATTGTGTGATTATATACTATGGTTTAGATTAACTGTAAAACAAGATTATAAAAAAGAGGATTATAAAAAGAACCGCGGCATATATATAGTTCTTAGTGAATTAGTATGTGGTCCTTATGACCGATAGTAGATTTGTTAGTGACATCTGAGGAGGAGTTACCGCTGACTAGCAATGTCAAGATGAATTAATGTTCTTAAACATTATAATTATAAAATAAAATATTTAGATCAAAAGTAGTATTCGTCAGAGTTTTAATAAAATGTAACAGTACTACTTTAAGTTGTTGCTACTGTTGTGTAGTTAAATAATTATTTAAATTTTTGATAAGGGATTCCGATAAAGCGATAAGTATTATAATGTTTCACGCTCGAAACAAAATAATATTTCGACACTTTAAGTAAGACTCTAGTAAGATATAAAATGCGTGTTGCAATTAACATATTTATAGTTAGTTAACTAACTAATTGCATAATTGTTTGCGTAGTGAAAGAACCTTGATAATTTTGTTATCTTTGATCAATCTTTCAATTTTCAAAGGATTCTTCAATTTTAGATCTGTGTCATTTTAAGAATTTTTAATATCGTACATGGAAATAAAGTTAAGAAGCTATTGAGAATGTAATGCACAATAATTTAAAAGTTTACAGAATAAAAGTAATATTTTACAATCTTAAAAAATAATATAATACATAAGAATAACATTATCATAGAAATATTTCTACAGACAAACGAAATGTTCCATCCGTTTAAGTTAAATAAAACTAAAATTACACGATCTAAGTTATAACAAATATATAAAGTATAATTCTATAAAATTATTTTATTTTAATTGCATTGCGGCAAAATTTTCACCAATATATATATACGTACAATTTAGATTTTATTTTTATTACGTTAGTTTTGTATTATATTCTGTTTTATCGACGTAGTCGAACCGTGATAGATGGCAGTACGTTCTGGACTGTCTGCTCCAGCATGTATATTGATTATCGTAGGTGGAGGTAAGGTCGGCGGGAGAATCAATATTACTTTTCGCCGGCGACTCGCCATTTTCGTCGTAAAATTTTTCGTGAGCAACGGAACACACGTCATACGTAGTTTTCCTCGACAGTGAACCAGTCTCTGCGATGTTGAGCTCTTAAGAAATCAACTGCCGTAACGTTCAGCTACGATGTAGCACTAAAACCGAGTGCGAACGGCCGTCTTTCTGCTTTAGCCAAAGTTTCTTTTCATCGCTTTTACCGCAGTGTCTATATTTCATTTTCTCCATATCACGAACTAACTTTTCAAGCAATTTAACCAATATCAATATCCTACAAACATCACGGATTGGATCTATTAAAACAGCAAAAGAATTATTATTGCTGTTTGTGTAAACATAAAGTGATCGAAATAAGTAAAATCAAATTATCAATTCGACCAATACGAACCAACTAAGTTACATCAGTGAAACACATCAGCTGATTGAAATTGTCAAGAGCAACGTCGACTGGAAGAACTCTAGTGACATCATTGGAGATGAAGAAGAGCTTTGTTCCAAGAGACAAGTCTAATTAATTAATATCAGAAGAGTTAAACCACAATTCTTCAGATATCTTTTCTCAGGGAAACTGAAGTTAACAAAACAGAGGAGACTAATCTTTTGAAATATTACATTACTTTAAAGAATAGTCACTGAGAGGATCGATAAAGAGGAAAAAGGTTCGGTTAAGGTAAGAACTCCATAGTTGGAGTGGCCTAAAACAATCCATTGTTACGAACGATCTTCTATGCGGCAAGAATCCAAAAACGGTCTGAAGATCAGGCCACCGGGTGACCACAGTGTACATCACAGTGGGGTCATGCTTGAAGAAGACATGGCTGGCGCTCAGGATACGATATACCTGTGCAACTTCCGTGTTTCTGTCGACGGCGAGTGGCTGTGCCTGAAAGAGCTTCAGGATGTCGAGTTCTCGTTGCAGGAGTCGATGCAACGTTCACCATCGCCACCGCTCGCTCTCAGTGGTATTAACCATCATCATCATCATCATCATCATAATGATCATCATCGTCAGCAACAGCTTCCCGATCAGCGAGAGCTTCGCGATATAATGCCGCCAAGCCCACCGCCATTGCAGCACGTTTCCAGCTTGTGTCTGTACTCGATGTTCTTGCACTATTCGCTCCATTCTATTTTCATTGGTTCATATATAATTGGAAATCGGGCTGAGAATTTTTGCACCAGTCAATGTTGACTTAATTGAGGTTTATTGTTTCTTACATCTCAGTTGGACGAGTTCAAGTTTTGAAGCTTTGGTTGTTCTCTTTCTCTTTTTTTTTTTTTTTTGCTTAGGGTTAGTTGACGTTGTTCCGTGGAAAATCGATCCCTGGGGAAATTTATTCCGGCTCGTTTATTATTTGACTTCGCTTAGGGATTTGGATGCTGGTTGATGTTAGTGAAAATAGATTAAAAAGTGCCAGATCATTCCATAAGTGAAAAACAAGGAGAAAATAAGGAATATCACATCCTACAGGGAAAATCGATTTATGAAGAGAATTGATTTGGAATATTTATATATTATTTATATAATGCAATAGTAAAGAAACTAGGTTCGGCGAATTTAACTGTATTATTATTCGTAGTATGAAGTTTATATATTACGCTATACATAGAATGAGTAATTCTGTGTGTATATATACATATAAATACAGTTATTACGTACACGTGATGTCGTCGTGTTGTAATGTACGAGTGAGAAAATTAAAATTAAATACCTTAAAGTTAAACAGATTTAAGGATTAATACCACTGTCTATAATTTTTGTCAAATCAAATTAATAATATGATTTTGTCAATTACTCTAGAAGTTTAAAATAAAAAACGAAAGATAACATTACTTGTGAAATTATCCGGTGGAAGCTATAATTAATATACGATATTTATCGTTTAACTCTTTCTTGGATTATTTCTCGTTAGAACGCATCGTTTCTTTTAAATGCTGTTACCAGATTTTCGAATTTAGAAATTGCTGGAATTAGTTTCCTTGGGGACTTCTTTTTATTTACATATTTTCTATTTTTCTATTCTATCATGATTTTTGAAATAAAAAATCCTAAATCTTCTTCCTTCTAAAATCGAAAATAATTTTAATCGCAACTTTTTGTTTGTTAATAATTTTGTGTTGCGCTTCGCTGATATTTCCATCCATACCATCATCTTCATGCTTTCGGGGAGAATGATTTGTTATATTTTGTAATTATTCAACATCAAGAATATGAACGAAACCAGTAATTATCACCAACAGGATGATTTATTTTTTCCCGATCCCAACTGGAACAAGAAACTGTTGTGTTTACAGCACGCGATCCAGTCATCATCGAGAGGAGTAATCTTGTGAATATTTCGAAATTAATCGTGAAGGAGCTGATCGAAACGTCTTTGAAGTATGGTCGGATGCTTGATTCTGATCATATGCCATTGCAACATTTTTTCATCGTTCTTGAACACGTGCTTAGGCATGGTTTACGACCAAAGAAGGTAAACAACACCTTCGAAATATCTAAACACTGATTTATAATTAAAAGGAAAAGGAAATGGCACTAATTGCCTTCGATTTCAGGGTCTACTTGGACCCAAGAAGGAGCTTTGGGATATACTTCAGCTCGTTGAGAAATATTGTTCCGAAGCACAGGACATTACGTCCAGTATTCGTGATCTACCTACTGTTAGGTATAATTCTGTTTCTGTCTTCTCTCTATTTTCTCATGTATAGGTATATAAGTTGAAACTTACGATTGGTGATATTAGTAAATTAAGAAAATTTATAGAAACTTTATTATTTATTTTTCAATATAGAAATTTTCAATGTTCGCTATAAGTACCTACGATTTATGTATTTAACTTAAAATAGTTTTAATATTATTTTGTATAAACATTTTATGGTTCCCAATATTTATCTATATTTGAGTAGAAATATTCGTCAAAGTAAGCTATTATTTTCTTAGCGCTAATCGAAGAACAGAATCAGACTAAATTTAGTACCTTGATCTGTTTAAAAAAAAATTACACAATATTTTTTATAATAATACTTCTAACGTCGATAAAATATATGAAATTGATTCTCTGCTTCTTAAGCTATATTTCTGTCAAAATTGACCGAAGCTAAGAGATCTTTCTATTTCTACTCTTAAAATAAATTGTTTAATTTTCTTTGTAAAACTAGATTTTGTAATGTAATATTCAATTCGTCTAATACTTTATGTACGATATTAAATAACATATTCAAAAAGAAATTAGATCAGCTTTGTCAAATCACGTCTCTAGCGATTTCTATTTGATATACGGTCCGTTGACCGGGCTGACCTTTTCAGGACTGCAATGGGTAGAGCGCGAGCATGGTTGCGTATGGCGTTAATGCAGAAAAAGCTAGCGGACTACTTAAAAGTTTTAATCGACCACAAGGAAGATATATTGTCCGAGTATTTCGAGCCTGACGCTCTGATGATGAGCGAGGAGGCAATCGTTATAATGGGCTTGTTGGTGGGCTTGAACGTAATCGACTGCAACTTCTGTGTAAAGGTCAGTTGCGTGTGTTTTTTCCACGCTGATCAGGATCGTCTAACGGGGTTAAAACTGAATGGGGAAATTGTTACGGCAGGAAGAAGACCTCGATTGTCAACAAGGTGTGATCGATTTCTCGCTATACCTGCGAAACAGCAATCATATACCTGGTGAATCTCCAGACGACGAGCTTGAAAATGATAACATGACAACTGTCCTCGACCAGAAAAATTACATCGAGGAACTAAACCGACATTTAAAGTAATTGTGCTTTCTACAGTTACATACCGCGATGATTTATTTTAATTCGAGCGAGTTACAAGTTTAGACGTTGTACTGTACATCGATTTCAGCGCAACTGTAACAAACCTACAAGCCAAAGTGGAATCCTTAACAACGACAAACGCTCTTATGAAGGAGGACCTGTCTATCGCTAAAAATAACATTCTGTCGCTTCACGAGGAGAATAGACAATTGAAAAAAGAGTTGGGAATCGAAATCAAAGACACGAACGAGGTACGGAGATTTTGATGTCTAACATTCTTTCTATCGGTTCATCCTTCGTCAAAGAGAAGTTTCTCTGGTTTCAGAATGGGAAACCACCAATCAAAATTACTGAAACGACGACAGAGATCGAGGAGTTGAGAAGTAGGCTAGATGCTGAAAAGAAATTACGGCAGGATGTAGAAAAGGAATTAGAATTACAGGTGGATTCTTCTTATTTATATTCTTTCTTCCAGTTGAATTTTAATAGCTTCAACATGTTAAATATTGAAAAATGAATATTGTGGAAGTTGAAATTAAGAAAATGACTGAGTAATTTTTTGTGAACAGATTAGTATGAAGTCAGAAATGGAAGTGGCTATGAAGTTGTTGGAGAAAGATATTCACGAGAAACAAGATACGATCATATCGTTACGACGACAGCTCGACGAGATCAAGTTAATTAACTTGGAAATGTATAAAAAGCTACAGGTGATCAATTGTATTTCTTGTTACGCGCTAATCGCGACGCAGGATGCTTCATATGAGTAAAATCAAAACCATTTTACTCTCTCGAACTATTCGTTTTAACATTACAATGTCTTTTTCTACATTTATAGCGAAACGTTTAATCAGTAAATTTACAATTATGACAAATTTTTTCGACGTTTAAGCACGAGGCAGATCCTCGTCGCGATTATGATTTCTTCCTACATGTTTTCTAATCTATGTGTTTTTTCATCGCATTTCTCTTCCTTTTCGTTTCTGCTTTAATCCCAACAGCTTTTCAGATTTTTAGCGAAATTTGATTCCACTCAGACAGTTTCTAATTCCCTTTTGCCATGCTGGGGATGTTGGGTAGCTTTCGAAATTTCTTGTTTCTGGGACTATTTCCATTATAGGAATGTGAGCACGAACTAACGCAGAAAGGAGAAATGGTGAGCCGGCTTCATGCGAAGACGAATCAAATCGGCAAGATCCTGAATAATCTTGAGAAGTGCAACCACATGAAAAAGGACGGGGAAAATATTCGTAGTCCAACCACGCCGAGCAGTATCTCGAAATCGATTCTTAATAAGACCAGTCCCACTTCACCACGATGTTACTCGTCTGCAGACAATGTATCCGCGATTGATTATCAGCACCCTCCTAATAATCAGCAACAATCAGCTAACAATCATCAAAAACCGACTAACAACCAGCAAACTAACAATCACCAACAATCCACTAATGCTCAGCAGCAATCCCTCACTAAGCAACCATATTCTCCTAATAATAACGGACAAACAAGGGGTAACGAGCAACAAAATGGCGCTAACGAAAAGGAAATGGCAAAGCCTGATACCCCAGAACAGAGTAAATCGAACGGTGAGGTTTCTATGGAGGCGGAGGAACAATCGACTGCATAAAAGAACACTGTTTCTAGAGAATGGTTTTTATACTATGCATCTTCATACTCCGTTTAATATTTCGACTAATCAAGGGCGTATAAATGACGGCAAATCCTTTATACGAACGTGTTCCTGAAATGTCCAATGACATTTTAAAGAATGTCGATGTATATAGAAGTACTAGTGTATTTCAACATTTGTTAATTGACAATTCTGTACATAATTTATGAAATGTGATTTTTATTTCATTTTTTGTATTTGACAATAGATTTTCTTAGGTACTTAAATTATCTCTCTGTTTCAATTTTTAGTTTCAATAAATTCTTTAACTCATTAACTGGTTGCTAATCTCCTGTACATAATAATTTCTTTATTTAGAGACCACCTGTCTTTCTTTCTTTCTTATCGGTTCTGTTAAAAATAAATTACATCATAATTATATTTACAAGGATTAAAATCGATATAGCTGAAACTGATTTGTCTTTATTAATTTGTCATTTTTTAATTATGAAAGTTTCTAACTGAAGGATGCCCTAGTTAATATATTAATAAATCCCCTACGTAGAAAATCTGTATTATTCTGAAATAAGTTGAAACAGAGGAGCTTATACATTATTTAAGTTAGTAGACATTGACTGTATATCGTGTAACTGTAACCGGAGCCTAAAAGTATAACTGTTATGATACATTTGTGGATATAATGGTTGTTAATGAATAGAATTTAATCGCGAAAAATGTTGTTGGATTATTCAGAAGCACTATTATTATACATTTAACGCTAAACAAGCTATATCACTTAGATCTTTCACAGGACAGGACTTTATATATCCAAAATGCGTAGAATATGAACGAGAATGAAATATTCGATATTTAATTATCCAGCAATCCATGCATCAATAAGCTTTTAAATGCAACACCTGTCGTGGTGTGTTTCAATCGAGACACTTTATAAATGTAACTGTGCTTTGTTACGGCATAGTTACGCTATTTCAATAAAATTGCTATTTTGTCCACAGAACTATCGACGACAATAACATTATTATACACATGTTTTTCATATCTTCATCACATTCAATCGAAATGCGTTTTATTGTTCATCAGATTTTGATTATAATTATTATCCACTTTTTGTAGAGTGTCTCGGATATTTAATTTCAATTCATCGTGGAAACATTGTATTTTAACGAATATTAATTATCCTGTCAAATTGATAGCAATTTTTCTCTATTAAATAATTTATCAGTAGATTCTGTTAACAGAGAAAGTAGATTCATTTATATTTATCGAACATTTTCACGGATTCCCGATTAATGCAATGGAAGGTAATATCAATTGACAAATGATTAATATTCCATTCGAAACTCGACGAAAAAAATCTTTTATTCAACCTATGTTTAATGGGATTAAAAACTCATGTTGCACGATTTTCCATTAATTTCACCATACATTAACGATTACGACGTCTGAATCTTTTAAAAAACTGTTTTACATTTATCATATACATATTACATCATCTACATTGGTACAGGATGAGCTTGCAGCTATAAATTACACAATGTACATTTTACTTCTAAGGATTACGTGCTATTTCAGGGCTCTTCCTTTAATCGAGAAACAAATGAAACGGTTCTTTCCATCTTTCACTGAAATAGGGTTTATTTCAGGAGTGCGAAGGCTCGCTTAAGCATAAAACAGAACTGATCACTAAATTGGAGGCTAAGACGCTATCGATGACTGAAACCATCCAGAAAATGGATGAAAAGTATGTTTATTTGTCTTTCATTAGTGTTAATTACTTTGTAAGCGCGACTGATCCATCGGGTTTTAGATTACATTTCGACGCGATCAATATTTTATCGAAGCTAATACTAACATTCTATCATATATATACTTTATCTAGCTTTCCGAACATAGGTACACGTGAACTCGCAGCTTGAAGCTATTACTGTAAGATTTTGTTGTCAACGTCCGCGGGGCTTCGAATCATCGCGCGACTAATATAAAAAGACTTTGGCATTACAAAAATTCTGATTTTAATAGAATTTTATTAATTTGCAATGTAATATAATCTAATATTTAGTACAGTTATATAATACTTCAAGAATTCGATGTGATCTAAGTATAAGACAATTTTTATTTAAAATTATTTTATTTAAAATTACTTTGAAGTTTTACAAAATCAAATTTTAATATCACGAAAATTGTTCAATTATAATTTATAAGAGAATGTAAAGTATTGTCTGTCGATTAAATTTTAATCCTAATTGAAATTTAAAGTAAGATTCTCTATCGTAGTACAAACTTTGATGACAAGATGAAGAATTTCGAATACCAAATTCTTTTTTCAATCATCTACGCTTTTAATTTTACAAAATCTTGACACTTCGATTTCACTCAGTCACGCGTTCCTCGCGTACCCTCGTAAAAGGACGCTGTATAAAGGAACGGCAAAATATTACTAATATTATCTTTACTATCGTTAAACATTTTAGCATTTACAAACCTAGTCGTTGTGATAAAAGATTTTTCTATAGCTCGTGGCTCTCGGCGATTATCGTATGACGATATCGAGAAATGATATACCCTCGACGGCTGTAGTTAGAGGTGATTTATTTTTTACTTAGGCGTCGCGTACGCGATCTGACTTAGGGTAGATTAGCCGAGGCAAACATTATAGATACAGATTCGATTTATCGTTAATGGAGATGTTGGCAAACCTTCATTTAACGGCTACTCGATCTAAGATTATTAGGTCTATACATATATAATATAATATAAATATTAATGTTATAGCGACAAATTCATGTTTCCCGTACTAATTGGTAGATTTATACCTCGAGTTGAGTAAACGAATCGCTGAATTAATATCGATTGCTAATCAGGGCAATAACATGTAAATGTGTTGCCCTTTTAAATCTATTGCCTTGCTCGTGCGTGAGAAGTACACTCTTTTTTCTTGTTAATTGCTCGTCAATTATTATATTAGATTGATGGTATCTGGTCAATTAGAATTATAAATTATAAATGATACCTCAGTATTTCAGGAACTGACTTGCGATCATTTTTATCGTCGTTTTTTCTTTTCTTTATTCCACTTACTTTTTCTGTTTGCTTTTATATCGATCAAATTGTTTCTTACGATCGTATATATTCTTCGTCGTTATATATATATAAATACACCTACACTCACAGACACGCATATACACACCGTTTGTGTCGTTCACGTTTATCGAAAGACTCACGAAACAAACGTGCCATACATATATATATAATATCTTTATATAAATATAATTATGTATAAGCAATCGAGCAATGGTCTTTATAATGCACCCAGACACTTGTGTGCTTGTATATCAATGCAGCGGAAATAAATTCATGACAGAAGATAGTTTGCATTTAATTACCCTCAGATCATCATCGTTTAGACGTAAGATGAGACTTTTCGTTCGAATAATTTCTGTAGTATAGCCTTCATAATAATAATAATAAAAAAAGGAAAGTTATGCATAGCTTTCGAGTTCTTTTTCGTTCCGTTATTTAAATTTCTTGTAATTTCTCTACGTCATGATTAATTATAATTTTGCGTGGAAATGATGAATTTATATTGAAGCGGAAGGTAAGTTGAGCTTTTGCACCGTTAAAGATTGGATTACGAACTCGAGGAAAAATAGATGAGTATGGAGATCCGACATTTTGCTGAATTCGCTCGGGGATTATAATATAAAGTCTTTAAAAAAACAACCTGCCTGTTTCTTCGGCTGGATAACGGTATTCGGTCATGAATAATCATGGCGAAAGTTTCAATGAGAACTCCAACTAAGTTACAGATCCTTGCTTTTGTAACTTCCTTTCGTCGAGGAGCTTAGTGTTTCTGTAAACTCGGCCAACGAAACTGCGTACGTCGGTTTCTCGAACGAATTTTGTTTAAATGGACGGCTATATCGGTTATTATAATAATTTATTCGTCTCTCAAAATAATCTCTTGAAATAACAACGGAAAATTCTGACGAAGTTTCGTCGTTATTTTGTTCGAATGTTACTTCGCTGCAATTTAATTAGGTTACTTACATTGTATCTTTATTAAATGATCGCAAGACAGTGTCTTAAATACGTGTACTTTCAGATAAATCGTAAGACTGAAATTACGAGCGTAATAACTTCTGAGGAATCAAGAAAATTTGTTAGCTCATTCACATTTCAATTTTAATTATAATATCATGGTTGATTCATTATTTCCATATAATGTATTAGATCATTTCATAAATAACGTGTTTTTTTTTCATAAACTAAATAAAAATAAAAAATTATGTAGTGGTGTATTTTTTCTCATTTTCTACGATAATTTTCCAGTTTTTTTTATCTAATTTCTCTTTTTATAAATTATATTTCTTTCTATTATGACAAATTCCGTTATTTATGAAATGGCCTAATTACATTCTAGTATTAGACTTAAAAAAAAAGAATCTTATCTTAATCTTAATTATCTTTACTAATTTCAACTGAATCAAATTCAACGTCATTTCTCGCTTAAATGCCAATTATCTCCACGATTACTATTTTTTTAAATACTGCAAAAATTATCGAAATTTTGCATACGATTATTCCCATTACAACTTCAGCCGTCGTACGTAGAAAATTGCCGCGTTTGTCGTATAGTATTGTGTTCGATTCTTTGAGTACCAGTGATTTGACTTAATCAGGTGCAAGGAAATGGACGACGTGAAATCAGATGCAGTAGAGAGGGTGAGGATTTTGGGAGCTGAAGCTGCCGAGAGAGAAGCGAGGGCGAACGGGGTCGAGAGGGAATTGCGACTCGAACGCGAATGGAGAACCTCCTTACAGGAAGCATCGATCTCTAGCGCGGAGAAGATCTCTCAATTACATCAGGAGATCGATCAGTTGAGGCGGGTGTCCGAGGTACGTTGCATATCGGCCTCAACTTCGCCATATTCGCGCATACCACCAGCTTCCAAACTGGATGATCAAACTTGAGATGCTATCTTGGTTATATTTGAAAATGCAAATAATTTTCTGCAATATAGTTCTAGTCATTATCGACCATCCGATGGCATTGTTAATTTTTCTTTTGTTTCATTGTGAAATATCATTGTGATGTCGTACGAAAGGATACTGTAATAATTGGTTTGATATTGTTAAAAACAACATTTTTCTTTAATGTTTAATGGTTTACTGAAAGCTTTTACGGAGTAAATGCAATAACGCTGCTAAATTCCCAAGTGTAGCAAAACGACTTTCTTATCTGTTTCTTTTCTCTCTATAATAGATATTTTCTCCTTTAATAGACTAGTAATAGAATACACCTACTATTTAAGAGAAGCTATACGAACGTAATATAATAAGATATAGTATTTTATAACGAATTACTTTATATTGCTCCATTTTTAATTTAAAATTAATGTGGAAAATGCGGCCTTGTTTTATACCATTTTGGCAGAAAATCAATTCGCGTTATGTAATTTTCTGCTTCAAAATATTAATTGTATTAAATAGAAATTTTGGAAGTTCTGAATTTAGTACTTTATTTAGTACTGTATTTACTACACTTCTTCATTTTTTACAATATAGAACATCAACAGCAAACATAATTCGCTAGAAAAAGATCTGATTGCACCTAATTTTTTTTTTTGACCACAAAACAATTTGTTTATCATCTCAATGTCTCGTATGAAATAAAAGGAAAATATCTTAAAAAAGAAAATACCTACAATTCTCACAGTTTGGTTACCCATCTCGGTATCCTTTCCAGAACAAAATACTTCCACAATCTCCCAACCCAAACCCCACAGTTTCAATCACCTATTCGTTCCCTACCACAATACCTCGCACGCCTTCCTTCAACCTCAAAACACTTTGCCTTCGCCGATCGATTTTTCAAGCAACCGCTTCCTTCTCTCTCCTCCATCTCCCTTCTCCTTCCCTTCATCAATCTTCCGAAACTTCTTCGGCTCTCGCGCAATCGAATCTTCTCACTAATAGTCGACGCAACTCGACTCCGCAATCGGCCCTGTAACAACCGATAACACGGGGATAGGGAAACGAATGGAACGTCTGGGACAAAGTTTCAAGGTGTCGAGGCGTAATTCCAGGCCATGTGTTGCAGAAATACCTGGCGCTGCAGGAGGAACATTACGCGTTGAAGGAGATCTGCACCGAACAGGAACGGACTCTGGAGGAACTTGGGGGACAATTGAGCACGGCGAAATTGGCGGCCGTGGAATTACGCGAGGCCGCTGACAACGCTCACCAGCAGCAGAACCAGCAGCAGCAAGAGGGTGCAGCGACCTGGGCGAACGATCGACTGGTCACCCAATGCAAGAGCTGCAACCGAGAGTTCAACATCACTCGTCGCAAGGTAATCAAACTTTTTAATTGCCCCTACGCCTTCTACCTCGATTCGGCCATCTCTTTCGTTTCTATCTACTCAGTCGTCGTCGTTATCGTCCTTGTCGTCGTCCATTGACGTCGCGCAAGGATTGCTCTACTGAAAGGCCGAGCCCCGAGTTCGCTTAATCGTTCAATTATCCTTGCCACCCTGAAAATTACCGGTTCCACGGTCCAGATTTCTCCACGGGCTCTATCTGCACAGGCTGTTCGAATCACTATGCGCGCGAACATGTTTTCGAACCAAGCTGACACTGTCGAGAGATTTTATTCCTGACGAAGTTACGCCTCTCCTCTCGACCTTTGCTCGTCTAGACGGCTCGAAGATCCGAATCGCGTGCACCAGCCAAGGAGAACTTTGATGCATGACAGTTCTGTTATTAGAGATAACACGGTGTATCGGGCTGTGTTACGGCTTGCAATTACAAGCGGCCCCGATCCTCGTTTGTTGGTAGTCCGTGCCCAGTCCTTCCTTCCTTCCTGCCTTCCACGACCTACGGGTAATTGAAGAGATTTCGGAGTGGATTTTTGATTAGATTTTATCTGCATCCAGAGAGTGGTATATAGATAATTCAAGGCTCAAGGAGTTTGTATATTTATATACTTCTTGGGTGTTTGTAGTGTCTTTTAGCGCAAGAGATACCAATTCCAGTAATTTTTCATGGAAATTTTATACATCGACAACAATGTATTTTTTAGGTTTTAAATAATTGTTTGTAAAATATGCGGATAAAGATGTTTTCTTTTATCATGACTTCTTTGGTACTAGTATTGTATTTTAGCCATCCATAGATTGAATGTTAAATATTAGTTGATCGAAAATTTTGGGAAACCAAATTTCGTTACTACAACACAGTGCATTTTATGTGATTGGAATCTATGTTTTTAAAATCAAGGTTTTTCATTCTATTGTATTTTTTATTTGTATTGTATTCCTCTTTTATACGTTGTTATATTTGCAATGCTCAACTCTTTTTACAAGTCGATTCAAATTTTAAAGGTTGTCCTTAAATAGTTAATGAGATATTTTACACTTACAATATGAAATATACTTTTGTCTAGTCTTATTATAATAATAATGTCTTGATTTCTTCCAAAAAGATATCTATCCTCTTTAAACCTGTTTCAATTTCCTATCATATTTTCGGGTTACTTACAAATTCCATTAGCAATGCTTGCCTTTATAATGAGAAAATTCAGCTATACGACTGTTGATATTTTCTATTCACAGATAATTTTTTATTAAGTGGATTTTAAAGCAGGAAATGAATCCAATGTTGTGCGGCACGAGGGGCGTATTAAAGATGCCAAAGTTGTTCAGAATTCTCTCTTATTCGGATATTTTAACGGAAACCGGAAAAGTGCTTTTATCGTGTAATTTAAATTTAATTGAATTTACTGCATGTTATTGGATCAGTTTTAATACAAAATACAATATCGCCATTTAAATTTTCAACACATTTGTGAATTTTAATGCATATGTATCTTGGAATTTCAAATAGAAAAAAGATCGTTTTCTTTAAATATTCGATTAAATTATCGATTTAATCATCCATAAGCAATAAGATGTTCAATTTATCCCATTATGTTTAGCGTTTAGTTGTACGTAGAAAAAATATTTCCACCATTAGAAAACTATTCTTGCTTTATTGGGGAAACCTTATATTGGGAATTTTCAATTGAAAATGATTTTTCTTTCTAAAAGGGAACAATTAGTTCTTTCAAACAAACTTTCATATTTTAAAAAAGAAAACCAATTGTTAATTATTATCTATTAACTACGCGTTGATTTGACATGTAAGTGTTAATTTTTGATCAAATTTGCGTTATATCTGCAATTTTCTAAGATTTAGCAAGAAAACCAAATTACTCGATAAATCAGTATAACATAATATTTTGTTAATATTTTACACATAGTATATTCTTTTATAGCACCGTTAGTAATTTTCTAACTGTTGCAAAATTTAACTACGGCTTTAAAAAGATTCTTTTTACAATAGAAAATATATTTCTGTTTTGTCTTTTTTAAGTTTTTTTGAGCGGAAAAGTTACGCTTGGCGTAGTTCTTTTTCATAAGACACCCTATATACACACTTCCTCGAAAAGTAAATATTCAGTAACAGGACCTTACTCAAGCAAAGAACGATCAATCGAGAATACAGTGTCGACGCGGCGCGAAGAAAAATAACTGGATTTTTGCCTTCATTTTCTTCTTATTTTTTCGCAGTCGAATCACGTAGAAGCACGACATATTTAAAGTATTCCGCCCGCGATCAGATTGTTTCAGATTGTTGAGCTGCTCAGTTGCGTGCATTGATAAGGAAAACTGGCTGAGAGAGATCGGCATTCGTGCATTCGTCATACGAAATATATTTCTATGGCTAGAATTTATGCACGATCCGACCTTATCGAAATTTCGTGAATGTGCACCGGACGTCACGTTAATGGCGTTGTTGCCCTTCGCCCTCATAAACGCAAGCGAAGAAGAGTTTGAGTCGTTAAAAGACTAAAGATTCCTCTAGTCTCGTCCAATTCTAAGGAAGTTGCTTTGTAAGCAGAAAACAGATTTTTATTTAAAAATGTTCGATCAGCTTTGATAATCATTCGAACGTTTTCAAAAGGAATTGGAAAAGACAAGCGTGTCTCTGGTGAGATGAGATGAATATCGAACAGCTGTTGATTATGAAACGCGTTCATTTTCATTTTAAAGAAACATTTCTATTTGGAGATAATGGTTGATTTTAAAAATAACACCTGTAAGTTCTTTAATTTGAACGATAAGATGAATCTTCGGTAATTTTTTGTTCGTTCTTGATTTTGCACAGATTCTTTTTGGGAAATAGTTTCTATAAAGTAAGTTCTCACTGCTTTCTGTAAATGTCTCATTTGCCACATTAAAATTAAATGATGTTCTATGCTCCTTTCTTCTACATAACTGTTTGCATTGATTTCGTGATAATATATTATTTAGTAATTTATCGCGTCACCTGCTTATTTATTAACTAACCTTTAATAAAAATTATCTTGTACAATCGCAATTATTACAAATGAGCATTTCTGTATTAATGTTGATGCAGCGTATCCTATTACCGATTGGGAGAAACGTCATATTAATATTAATATTATCGTCAGTAATATGTTAAAGAATACGCGAAACTGTGCGAGTTAAATGATCACAACAAATATTTATTACCTTGCTCCATTTGGAATACTCGAAAGAATTACGTGGGATGTTCGTTGGTAACACTTATAGCACGATCGTAAAAGAGGCTATTTTTGGGTAGGATTCTTAATCCTTTTAAGGAAAAGGAGCAATAAACAGTACACTTTTTAGAATTCTAGTTTATTTCGCACTCAAATAGCTTGAGACGTGTTATAAATTGAGGATTTCCTGAAGAGATAAATTTAAGGTAATTGGAAAACAGATGTAAGTTGATACAAGTTGCCGACGATGTAAATTGATACGAAAAGCCGAATATCTCTCGTAAGTTCAGGCAGCTTTCCACCCATACCAGAAAAAGGCGTATCAAGGGCGCGTGGAAGGGAGGGAGCGAGACTAAGATCAGATGCAGATCAACCATCATTCAGCAAGGATCGAGTCATTCCGTTGCAAACAAAACCATTACAAAATTGTTAAATCTTACTTCTGTCAAATATACATCGAACTATTCATTGCTATTAACTTGCGAGCGCATTCAGTATGCGATAAGAACAATTAAATATTCTGCGTGTGAAGTGAACAACCACAGATAGCCTTATCATCGTTAATGACTTTTGAATAGCGTAATAAAGTATTCTTTCTTTAGTATTGGTGAACAAATTTTCAACATTACTTCGCTGTTACCTTGTATGTAGTACATCGTCATTTCGTTGTAATCTTTACGTTCACGCACGTTATAGTGTATCTTATATTTTCCAAACAACGTAGTACGATTCTACTTTTACACGTTTCGATTGTTTTCTAATTTTGTATGTTTTAATAAATATTACATTATGCATTTAATTTTCAAATGCAATAAAGTTTATACAAACCTTATCTTATTCCGAACTACTTTGCTCGATAATCTTTGCATAGCAGCTTATGTATCTGAAGCTTTTTTATTCTTAAATAAAAGGTACACAAGCTTAAGAACGGTAGAGAAAAAACGGAATTCCTGCTAAGAAAGATGCTTCTTTACATCTTGGAGATAAGCTGGATGAGTCTTGTATACAGGATGATTCTAAAGACTTGGCTGCAAACACAATCTAGCTCCAGATAGAGAAAATATTCAGAAGGAAATGTTAAATACCTATGATGATGATGAGCTAAATTTACATCGCGAACAAATCTATTGTTATCTGAAACAATAAAGTTAGGTAATGAGTATATATTAAAATCAAACGATTCTTTCTGTATACAGAATGTAAAAATTTTCATTCTATATTTTCGACTTCTTTTTTCGCGTAGAATCACCCCCTTTCCGCTTGAACCAGCAGTTACCAACCACCCTGTATACATAAGACATGTTTATGTTTATTTCCAAAATTCATGCAGAAAGTCTCATCAAAAGTGTACATTGGATTTGAGCTTTCTGGTGTTTCATGATTCCTTGCTTTTGTCGTTACAATAATATACATTAAATATCGCAATTAAATATCGTTAGAAACGTTCCCTTAACATTTTAACAATAAATTAGTAGTAATTAAAAATGAGGACTAAACCTAAAATCAGAAATTTTCTATATATTTTCATCAAAGATGTATTCATGCTTCCTCAATCGAAAGAACACCGTATTTATTGTACAAATAATACAAAGAATTACTCCAAATTTAAGAATACATCACACAACTTTAGCAAAATCAAAAGTTTCTATTCCATAGATAATCATAGATAATAAGCAATGTCACATTACGATTCACCAAAAACTCCACGTTCACCTCCGCTTACAGTGCAATCACATTACTGCACTATCACTCGTGTCTCTACATACACACACATATACACGCGAGAATACAATCTAGCGTGTTCAATGCATGTACGTTCGGCATGCATATTCAGCGCTTTGGCGTCCCGATAGAGACGTTGCTTGGTCCGTGAAGCACGTTTAGACCATGCTTTCCTCCGCCTCTTTTCTTTTTTCTTCTTTTCGCTCCCTCGTTCGTTGTCTGGAGCAACTCCGTAGAAGACACGGGACATTACGAAGGGGATAGCTCACGGGAACCGGTTGGTAAGTTATTGCATAATAACAAGCCAGACTCGGTATATCCTTGTTACTCATTTTTCGCGCCGACCGAGTATTACCATACTGTTTAATATAGAATAGGCCAGCCGACCGCGTTGCCGCGCAGGTGGACAAGAGCTGTCGGTTGGCCACCGATGATTTGAACCTTCCGCATGGCTTTCGAAAGACGGCTTCCTGGGAAAACCGAAGCGAAAGAAGGCTTATGTATTTCGTATATGCAAACTGGTGCAACGATAACGTTTTGTAAAATTGTTGTTAACCTATTAAGGACGTAAAGAACGCAGACACAACATTTCATTTGCAATTTCTTTTCAGTCCATTTGAATTACTGAATTCTGTTTCCTTTTTTTTTTTTTTTTTTAATATTGTAGCGATGAAGGAGGTTTGGTTAATATTTATAAAGTTTGAAGAGATTGAAATATTTATAACACTATGATTTTTTTTAGAAACAAAAGTACGTTTACGCAACTTTTATGGATTATTTTTCTATTCAATGCTTAATGGATTAGCAGAATTGTTGCTCTTTTGTGAAGCTGTTGTATTACCCTAGTTTGTCAAGTTATTGTTTGTGAGTTGCATTCAATATTCTTTTCCTCTCGTTAATAAAAAAAGAAAAAAAAACATTTACATGGAGATTCAAACAAGCTTTATTAATTTCTTTTACGTATATTTTGTTAAATACTGGTTTCCAACAAATTTCTCTATACGTTTGATATTCCTGAATGGAATATTTTTACGTTTAATCGTTCAGTCTAATATAATCGATCGTGTATCTATCGCCGATGCACATGCGTTGCAGCAAGCAGATGTTAGAATGCATAAATTGCAAATTGGAATAAGGGGCTAGCATCGTTTGCAAGACCAAAATGGCGACATATCTTTGCATTATCGATGATATCGATTCGAGCACAGATGCTAATAATTGAAATACCTCGAACTTCTTATATAGATTTCGTAACATAATTGAAGGAATGACGAATTTTATTTATACGAATATTTTTAGAAATAGACGTATTAAATTACCTATCCTTAATCTTGTCTTATCTTGAAAGCAGGTCGTTCTATTCCTGTATGTTTAGTATAGCGGATATATCATTTTCTGATAGAATATTTAAAACACCGAAGTAATTTAAAATAAATTTGGGAATATTGGCGTCGTAATATTAATTAGATATGCGAAAAGTTATAACGTTTCTAATTTGAATATATCGAATCTTTTTTCGATTGTACTAGTTTCATAAAAAATGTTTTTGGACCTATCACTTAATTTGATTATAATTAAATTAATTAAATTGAAGTTTCGCGAAGAAAGATTACAAATCTTTTACCTAGAGTAAATATCATTTTGTTTATGAAAATAGTTGCGGGATATATTTCTGGATCAAACAAATTATTATGAAGTGTTTCCAGAAATATCATTTTAGAGATAACGATTTTATTTGTTTTAAAATTAAATGAAATACGTGGAATGACCATTTGATATGCTATAAATATTTCTTGAACGATTGTCCTTCTTTCATTATAAATGGAATAAGGTATTAATTTTTTTCCATTTACAGATAACTCTCGTCAAATTGATTACACGTACTAGAAATACTCATTTTCTATTCTGCATTATCATTTGTTTTCTTTCCAATTAATTAAGAAAAACACGAAAGATAATAAAGAAATAAGGAACTTATTTGTAATAGATAACTGAATTTCCTTTTAAGCTCGCGGGAAACTTTTTTTTATATAGTATAATATCAATAATAAATACACGTCTCTTATAAAGAAGACATAACATGTAAGATCAGATTTATCACAAATCAAACATATCTGCCGCTTGCATACTTGATAATCTCTTGATAAACATTATTGCAACGTCAAAGAGTTGGTTAATAATCCTTGTTTCGGGACGCATTTAAACAAATAAAATAATATCAGAATATACACAAGTATAACAAACTAAAATGAATTCCGGAATAAAACAAATTTTCTAGAACATGAATTGCGTGTCATTTCCCCGAATCGCAAATACATAACTATACAGATATTAATCGTAATTGAGCAACATAAATCTTCTCTCTTAAATTTGGTATTCAGATAATCCACCGAGAAATTATAGCGGCGCCGGTGATGATTATTAAGATTTAACATAAACTTCGTAACGAACGTTCATTTCCTGTTTCTCGATGCACGAATATCTCTGTTTCCGTACTGGAAAACAGTTGGAAGCAATAAGATACGCCCAATTAGGTTAACGATCCTCCACAGGAAAAAATCGTTGGTTCGTTCACGCGATCGCATGGAAAATGACCGAGATGGGTTTCGTGGTGCGAAGTCGAAACAACCAGATGGTGGTGGGTTGTTTTCATCGTTTATCAGTTCGCATTGCAGCTTCCCCTTCTACCTGTTCGTCTCCCCGGAATCTACTGTTTCAATAACACAAAGCTGATTAACCGTATCGAGTGACGGCCTCATGTTTGATCCGAGTGCTAAACTACAAATATGACAAATTGATCCCATTAAGATATGGTCGAGATGTTGAATATATAGAAAGGTGACGTTCCTGATAATCCCATCTTGTATAGTTGGATTAATGTTATTTTAGTAGAGTTAATAATGTTGTTTATGCGGTTTCACATTCATATCAACATAATTAAAGCAATATAAGGCAATATAAAGTATCATCAAAATATAAAAAAAATAAAGTATAATCGTTTATTAAATGTTGCAACGATTATTTCCTTCTGGATATTCTAATTTAAACTGAAATTCAAGTAATAGGGGTTCGCCAATTTTGTCCACTATCTACAATATTATCTTTCGTTCCCGTCATATAAGAACTCGCATTTGTATAAATGAATTGAATCGACAGAATTTCAATTAATCATTAAAAATTAAATTTCATTAATAATTGATAATATCTCAATGGTAATCTACTGTCTGATATTACACAGCTAAATCTACTGATCCTCTAATTTTTCTGAGCAACGTATCATACATCAACGTGATCAAATCTTGTAGAATTAGGCTGATATTATTAACGATATTTACAAGTCACAAGTTATAACTTACTATTAGTATTGTAAATAAAAGTTTATAAATAAACATTCTATAATAAAAATATCTTTCGTTCAAGGATAAATGATAGAGTTGTAAGTAATGTTACCATGTCCTAAATATTAGAAGAAACTACTCAAAGTGCTTATGATCAGGCAACTTTGTATCAAAATTGTGGTGATCCTTCTAAATTTGCCACCTCTGGGATTCACACCAACAGAGTATTCTCCCGAGTCCTCGTCTAATCATCCCGCTCGTGCAAATACGATCTTTGACCTGACCTCCCTGTGTCTGAGCCACAGGCCTGATGATGCCACTAGTACAGTCCAAAATGTATCTTTCTCCCTGCTTTCCTTTTTCCTTCCTTGTTTCTTTTCCTTTCTATTTTATGTATCATTACACAGGATCAGTCTATGACCGTGGAAAGAAATTTTATTTTTAACGATTTGTTAAATTAATTTATTGATGAAATTTATAGCTGGAACGTAATAGTTAAAATCAAAAAGTGTATTTTAATCTTCAGACAACAAAATTTTCGGGTCTATTCTTGCAATTACGAGCAGAAATATAGTTTAAAATTAATATCTGTAGAAATATTAATAACAAAAGAAAATGAAACAAAAAATCTAAACTAAGTAAAATCACATAACATCTCAAGAACGTAATATTATATCGAATTTTAAAATCGCTTGTCCATAAAAGATGGAAAATATCATTTATCATGTTTTCCATTATATTTCTTGATCGTAAACAATTATGAAAATATTATGCAATAATTAATACTAAATATATTCTTACATATGCATTTCATTTGTCACCAACATTTTATTTCGATTTTGAAACGCCAATCTTATATCTTAATCCGTACGTCAGAGAAGTGAGTTATATGTATTTCTTACTACATGATCTTATCTTAGAATTACATACGTGGATATACATATGAGCATATATGTAGAATAATCTTATTGCGATTCTGAATTATTTCAGGGAATGTTGACTGTTCTCTCGATGAAAGACATTCTTCGCTCAATGTTTATTAGTTTGATATCGAACTACGGATTTACACAAATTACATAAATTACAATTACTTCCTTACAATGTCTAAATAGGCACCACAATAACTAAACAAAAACTTAATGCTCATTTAATATCGCTAATTTCAAATTATCAAAACCAAAAGGTAGAGAAAGCTCCGTGATAGATCATTTCACGATATCTTTCACATTCGATCTGCAAGCTGATTTATTCCTGCTGGAAAGTATCTATAAGTAGGTATCTATCGCGAAGGAGATCAGATGAACTGGAGGCAGGTCCATAGTCGACGAAAGTCGTGCTCTGACCAATCTAGGTTCGTAGGTTTCTCTCGTAAGTCATATTGATGGGACGGTTCAATAATTAACTTGGTCTGGAAATCGGTTATCGGGGTGATATTATTCGGCCTCTTAGTTCCTTGGTAATAACTGGCAACCAACGTTGAACGAACGAATACCGGACCACCGTCATCTTACTTAAGGGATTCAATTTAGATGTAAAATTTAGAGTGGTGGTCGCGCCAGATCCCGCCGCCTCGGCTCTCTTTTTCCTTTTCAGACGACGAATTCCGCATTATTATAATAGACCGTTGGTAATGGCTTGAAAATAAAGACCACCGAGGTAATGGAGAAGCCGGATAGCAAGAGGAGAAGCATCGCCTAGACCTGAACGTACATAGACGTCATAAACTTCCTTTCCTCGTTTCTCCTTCGATCCCTTTTTATCCTTACCATTTGCAAATCTTCCACTGTTTCTTATTCTTACTCCTCGATGCGTACTTGATGACGTTCGTTTTCATGCTCCGCTAAGAAATGAAATTTACGAGCGAGAAAGTTACGTTTGTTACTTCCCTGGATTTCGTACTCGTCGCTTACCTCGTATCGGGAAATTCCTCGTTTCGAGTTATGAGGCTTTAAATTTGTGGATACTGGCTGGAGTAGAAATTATGCTGCGGAGGAAATAATTATTGAACAAAATTGACGTTTAATAATTTATGTACATAAATTCTTTTCTTTTTACAGACCGCAATTAGAGAAGTGGAATTTAAATGACTGGATGTAGACATTGATGTAGTAGAATGATCTCAAAAATATTTTTAAGTATTTTTTATATTGTTGAAGAGTATACATTTTTTTAATGTAAATATACCTACATACATAAAAGTCATATGGTTTTCCCACATTTAAAACGCATGAACACAGACACACGTATTTTAATGAAGTGTAATTGTTTAAAGTGAAAATGCCATTAAATTGTATTGGTTTCGTAAGATTAGCGATATAAATATGATAATATAAATTAAATACTATTTTTTAATTTTCTTATTGGTAACTTGATATTTCAAACTATGAACATTTATATTTTAATATCACTTAATATTTTAATATCTAGTCCGATACTGGTTTAATATTTCATATATTATTTCTTATCTTTTATTCGAACTCTTTAAATAAATTTTATTCCATTGTTTCGTACGTTTTAAATATTACTTTCTAGCCAAAGTTTGCAGATTGTACCTGATCAGTATTCAGATATAGAAGGAGCTTTAAATACATTTGATACCGTAATTATTCTCAGAAGTTCGTGAATGATAATTCAGCAATAACAATGATAGAAGATTTAGTAATTGATCATCATTACCACCAATACGTAATATTAACAATTATTATATGGATATTATTCGCTATTCTGCATATCATTACACGAGAGAGAAACAAACGAATTTCGATGCTTTGAATTGTAATTTTCTGTTTGCCACTAACATTATAATGATGTATCAATATGCATAGCTGTAATTAGTTGAAAGTGTCTGATGCCGGAAAATATCAGTATTTACAAATTTTTTATAAATAACAAATGAAATAGATTTTTTGCCAAGAAATACATGAACATTTCTTTCCCAAACAAATTTAGTACAACAGACAAATCATAAATAAGAAAATTGGACATAACGAAAAATTTTAAATTTATATAATTAAAGTTAGATATAAATTAATTAGTTACATTGGCAAATTTCAAATTGTTTGAAATCATAATCTAATATGAAATATGTTTCATTTTATATAAATTTTCTTATCAATTAAATTTATCTACAGAAAGTTATAACTTTTAAAGGAAATGTAGTACAACATCGTTTCCATAAATTTGGATTATCTAAAATCATGTGCGATTATACAAAAATTTTATAGAAAAAGGCAAGGACGTTATACAAATATCTCGAATAAAAACAAGAAAATTTCCACCCCTATTCAATGCACTATTTTACCTCAATCGCTTCTTCATTTAAAAATACGTAGCATATATACTATAATATGATATAACATAATGAGATTTTTCTTCCTATTCCGTTCAACATTATTGTGAACGCAACATGTACAGACTAGTAAGGTAGAAATAGAAGAAAATGATATTTTACAAGATTAAACGTACTTTTCCCTGAAATTGACGCAGGAACAATAGGGTTCCTAGTACATCGGGTGAAAAAAACTCTGTTGTTCGTGTGCCAGCTTCAGGTGCAAGCCTGTGAACTTTTTTCGACTTTCACAGAACGTAATCCGCAACTGCGAACCGTGTTGTATGGCTCTTTGGCTTCGACCATGCAGACCACGTTGAAAATTTTTTCAACAATCTGCTTTGTTGCCATCCGAAGGAAATATAGTCCTAGGTAGATTGTGGATCCTTGTAATAATGATCGTTCCTTTAATGCCTAATTTTGGTCGTGATTGCATCGTTGTTAAAGATCCAAAACGATCCATTTTTTTAAGCTTCATCGACCGAATTTTGGGACACGATTCGAGATTGAACTCTTTTGGCTTGATGGATCACGATGTAGATTATCATACGTTCGCTTGACCCACGCCGTTCGCTTGTATAATATGTATGTATGTGAAAATGTTTGATCGTGGCACCGCACCGTGATGAGTAGCAAAAATGTGATTAAATCGTGTAATTTTATTTTCGTCGAGTTTCGAAATTTTCGATTCAACTGGGTTCTTGCGTCGCCATTAATTTTCGTTATTGCTTCATGAAAGCACCAATATATTTATTATTTATACGTTAGAGATAATGGAATTAAAAATTGATTTTTTCTTGCGATATATACGAGAGTGAATGAAATGTAATGTTTTTGATCCTTAAATCATCAATGGTTGATAATACTGATACGATGTAAATTCTGCAAATTAATGACTAAAAGCTTCTTAATATTTTACAAAATCTTATTAGCAACAGTGAAAATGTGTATAAAATTATATTCGACTAAATTCGTGTACCATATATATTTCCATGGAAATATAGAAGAATATTTTAACAGCTAAAACATTCTATCTACCATTTCGAAATTGTAGAAAATTTATTACGTTTATTATTTTCTTCTGCACCATCTTTGTTCCTCTTCCTTCAATTCAAAATATTAATATAACAGCCTCTATAATATAACTTTATTTGAAAGATAAAAAACACGGGGAACTTCAAATATTTCAGCATACATAGCTTAAAAATGAAGGAAATGCTAGATAGGACATTTTAACTGAAGAAAACAGAACAATTAAAGGAGAAAAATTGATGAACAGGAGAAACAGACTAAATAAAGCTACCTTCTCTTTTGTGCGAATTATAAATTCGAAATCATTATTTATTAGCAAATTTGTTTGATTTTCGAAACAACTCGTGGGAACGATAAAACAGGCAACCTGATTTATCAATAGCGAATTATAAAAGAACTGCTGCTCGAGATTTTTATTCCTTCGCGAGCGAGCAAACAAATTTATCGCAACGAGGAATTGGATAGTAAACGAGGAACACGGGGAGAACGTACCGTGTATTAATTGGACCAAACGAATTATTCATAATTTGAAACACTGTTGTCTGTTTCATATTAAGCAATTAATGCACAGTTCTGATTCTCAACTACCTTTGCGTGCCAGATGTTCTACTTTAGTAATTACGTACAATTAGAGAATTACTATCGGTTGCAAGAATTTCCTGGACGTTGAATTTCTCCGTTTTTATTTTTATACCTCTCCGACGTTCCTGAATATATACTCTGATTGACAGAATATTCATATTCCTCCGACGTACAACTTCGTACGTTTTAGTTAATTAATATTTTTACTGAAAAAGATTTCATTTAAATGTCAAATGAAATGTTACGCTTCGCGATAAAAAATTACACGGATTTCTTTTTTATTTTCACAGTTATACAATTGGAGGTATAAGTTCTCAGTTTACCACGATGTTATGTGATTTTCACACGACTGGTTGCTCATCAAATTACATATTGTAATATTGGGCAACTTGATCCAATAACTTGATTCAATGAACATCGAGATTGTAACGAATGGTTGTACTGAATGTCTAATGAACTGGAATATCGAATGATATTCAAAGACCATAAACCAAATGTGGTTGTTAAGAAAATAGCATGAAAAACAGTATAAATCTACGAAACATTTTTCCAAACAATGGCATACATTTTTGCTCACAAGTGTTACGTGTCTCCTATTTTTAATAAAAATGGATTAACGTTTGGTGCAGACTATGAATTTTATATTTTATACATTTATTCATAAAATTATTAATATACGTATAATTATTATTATACGTATATTATACTTATATAAGTTATAATTATCGCCTAAATATAACTATAAACTATGTATTATAACATAGTTCATTCATGATTCCTTTCAATCTTGGTGCAAATATAATTACTGTTTTAAGGCTCTTGGGCAGAAGTGTGAGTCTAGGGAATGATACAAAAAATCGATATTATACCATAGGACTAAATTTTGTTATGATCTTCCAAATCATAATGTGAGTGTATATAGAAAAGTGTTTTAATACTTGAAATTTTTAATGAACTTTTCTTTAATTATAATATAAGTAGATCTAATTATTTTCCGTTAGATGGTAATCGGAGAGAGAAACTTGAGCTAGATTTTTCTATCGAAGCTTTATCCACGGTTTTCATAAATTAAGGGTCTTTTCATTCATTCTATTTTTCTTCTGAACTCCTGAATTTGTTTATTGGAAATAAGAAAAGATCAGCCTGATAATGATCGTTTTCCTGGTCTTAAATCTTTTAACTAAATGTAATCGGAGCTGAACAGGATAATTTATTTATTTCATTTTTAATACAGCGCTTCATATCCATCAAAAGTCAGGATGTAGTACGTATTTATGATCACGGGAATTAAAGTAGATCCAACGAAAATTAAACATTAAATGACATTTATTAAAATTAAATTAATATTTGTTACAGTCAAAAATCAAGACCAAGAGAGAGTGAAGTATTATCAAGTTTAAGTGGATATCGTTGATATCGACTACTGAGATCGCCGAAACGAGATTCAGGCATTTAATTTAATGAAATAAGCTGAAGCATAAATTGCAATATCGTCGAATACGATTAAACAGGGGACAGACATTAGCTGGCAATAATGTATTTTGAAACTAGTAACCATGCAGAATTTCAAATAAGATCTAGGTCAATTTTGTCTCAAGTCAGTTTCTTGACTCGAACCTCATTTCTACTTTCATCTTAGCAAAATTTCTGCCTGATCACGATTTCCTAAAATTGAACTGATTCAAAAACTAATAAGAAAGTTTCGTTTTATCGGGAAAGAGGAAGTTTGAAATAGACCAAACTGGCTGTGGAACGAATTGTTTATTCTTGCAAAGTTCGACCATCTTGCTTTGAAATATATAACGTATAATGATAATCGATTAATCATAGATCATGGCCATTTTAGGTATTTCAATGTGCCATATATGTAAACAAATAATTTCCATTTTTACATTGCATAAAACTAAAACTTCACATATATATTACGTGTTTCATATAAATTATTATGAAAGTCTTTCTTTTCAATTTCGTGATTTTTAATTTATATTACTTACTAATATTAATAACTAATACCTAATATTAATTCAATTCTGCAAAATCAAAATAGCAAAAAAAGAAAATATTTCTTTGATATTATGTTATCAAGAAATACCAATTTTACTTAATAATGATTATTATTAACGTAACAAGAATATTTAATTCGTAACTATCCCCATAAATAAATTATCTCTATACACACTAAGCATCTGAAAGCTTGCAAACTGTCATTCTATATCTTCATCGATTTTATCACTAAAAAGTTTGGACGACAACCTTCTCTCTTTGCTATTCTCTCATCACTAATTCGAATTAATTGTGTCTGTTGCAGCACCATTGTCGAAACTGCGGCAAAATCTTTTGTCATGCCTGTAGCGACAACACCACAGCCCTGCCGAGTTCGACGAAACCTGTTCGCGTTTGTGACGAATGTTACGTGTTTCTGGTCGGCCGTTACTCGGATGCACGCTAACAGTAACATCGTGTGACTGGTTGTCCATCGGTCAGGCAACACGAACTGTTCGTTCAAGGTAGCCAGTCGAGCAACGAAGCCGAGAACGAGAAGAATGGAAGAAAAAGATCTGTTCCACACATATACTTACATCACACACGTACACGATGCCTCGAAGGCTGCTTCCTTGGGCATCGAACCTTATTCGAAGCTGCACGAATTTTCCATTCGACGCACGCGGTTGTCCGAAAAAGCTGTCGACGCGACGCTGCCTCGCCTCGCGTCCAATTCCTTTCATCCCAATATCATCCAGGCGACGTTTTGTAAAAGATTTGCTTGACGCGCAGTGCGGAGCACTGTCGACATTTTGTTACCCAATGAAAAGCATAATTTTATGGAATGGAGCCTTGTGATTGTTTTTAAGTCATATTAGATGGAGAAAGTGTTCGCACACCGTTATTGTTTTGATATTTAAATAGTCATTTAAATACGCGGTTAAAATGAAGAAACAAACGGAACTACCAATTCTACTATAGCGTGGTTGTCGAATATAACAGGGTGAATCTCATACTTTAAGCAACACACGTGACGTAACTATGAATATTTATTTCTTAGAAGAAGCTGAGAATATAAATTTGCTGTGTCTGATACCAGAAATACTAGAAATCTTGAAGACAGAGAAACAATTTGTTTTTAAATCGTTTGTTGCTTCTGAATTTCCCATTGTTCGTTATTTTCATATTTCTCATTTTTTATACGGCAATTTCTAATCGTAATTATCGAATCGTATATGAATTGTAACAGTTTGGGTTAAATTATTTAACCCAAGGTCCATTGCCAGAAAGTTTTATTACTCCCCCTCTCTTTCTCCTGAAGATAAAAATGATTAAACTACTTGATAATACAAGATTTGTCAAATAAGCTGTCGTAATTACTCACGACTCAATGATAATGTAACAGTTTTAACTTAAAAATCGAACAGACTTAAGTGAGAGATTTAGAGGCAAAAATTGTGAAATGGTGGATCGGTAGTAGAATATAAATATGTGCAAATACTTTTCGTAATCGTTCAACTGAAAGTAATCTCCGTTCTGTTCGTTTGAAAGTACAGTCAGGAGGAGAAGGCTTGAAAACTTTGAATCGCCAAATCTTCGCTGTTAGCCAGATCAATGATAATCAAAATACATGCATGCACATGTAACATACGTTACTATGTTCTTCGGTTTCTCGAAAGTTTAGACGTCCGTTAGTTCCTTTCGCGGTGGACTGTTATCGAGAGACGCTCTGACGAATGTTAATAAACCGAGTATTTTATATTCAGATAATTATAAGTAAATGCGCCCTCGAATTCGAGTTGTGAAAAAGATTTTCGAAACGCGTGCCTGTACAATGATATTTTTTAAATGTTCTGTAGCGTGATGGAAAGATTTTATGCGAATAAAAGGCTGGTTTTATATTTCCCATATTATCAATTCTTTCTCCTCTCCTTTGTGTGTTCGCGTATCGTACTAATTTTCCTTTCATCAGTATAGCAGATCGGCGCAGACTTCAAAGGGAAATCGTAATCTCGAAAGAAGATTTTGCGGAGACTCTCGAAAGAAGACTTTTCAAATTAAAAACACGCAAATGAAATATTATAATGCGCTGAATCTCGCTTTATATGACTATGATTATCCTTTGAAAAATCTCTGACGAAACATTCTTAATTATGGTGAATGCTTATTGCGTTTCGTGCAATTCCTCGTTAGTGTTGTTTATATAAATACTCAAGATTAATTATTAACATTTTGAAATATGAGGATAATATAAGAAAAAACATTTCTAGTAAAATGAAGATTTGATCTTTTGCTGAAATTAAGAAGCTCTATGAAAATTGCAAAGATTAACCAATGGTTTCTTAACTATTCTTAAATTGTGCAACATTTCATACTGATTGTCTCGTTAGAAAGCACATTTTTCTTGATCGATCCTGTTTTTTAATAATTATTTATTTAACATTTTATTACTTGACAGAAGTTCATAATTAATAATCCTTTTTCAATCGTACCACGTACGTAATTGAATGTATCGGCTGTCAGAAACGCCGCGAACTTTCCGAACAATTCAATATCTCGCGAGTATAAAATTTGTCCAGCGTAGACCACAGATTATATACATATAATTAAATTCTCTGTACACTGGAATATGTATATGGATACTGAATTTGTATATCGTAATCAATAGACCTAATGAATTCATTTGCGAGCGTCAACAGCGAAGAATTCACAAAGGATCACGAGAATCCACTGCTGAAGAAATAATATGCTTTATTTGTTACTTGAAAACTCTACTCGCCACGTGTTAAAATCGCCCTGTATAACAATTGGACTATGATATATATATATATATATATTTTTACAATTTTACATCTATTGTAATTAGAATTTCGACAAATATATATATATATATTATATATATATAAATTATATTATATATATATTATATTACAAATATATATTATATATATTAAATATATTATATATATATAATATTATATTACAAATATATTATATATATATTATATATATATATTATATATATATAAATATATATATATATATATATTTGTCGAAATTCTAATTACAATAGATGTAAAATTGTATACAATGTACATGATACACAAAATTATATAAAATATTCAAGGTATAGCTCTTTCTATAATATTTGACAGATAAAACAACTTTCTACCAAGGCTTTACTTTTCTAATTATATTCTGAAAAATATAAATTTGCATATGAATCCGCAGGTTACTAATCGTATATTCAGACAATAGAATTATGAAATTGACAAAAAGTTGAACTGATCAATTTGTCTACCAAAAAACTAACGTATGAATCAAACTTAAAAATGTGAATATCATTGGAAACGTAGGAGAATGTAAGGGAATCTACGAAAATTTAGGAGAATACAGAGCAGTGGCAATCGCCATAATATCTCATTCGGTGGTACTAAAGAACAAATCGTTTTCGAGAGGAGCGTCGAAGAAGAAAAAGAAAGGGAGAGAGAAAGAGGAGCTTCCAGCCACACGGAAACCGTGCCCGTAGAAAATGTCGACCATAATGTGCAATCTACCTGCCGAACGTAAATCTGTTCCTCAGCTGCATACACGGTTCTTTCTAATCTTTGCGGGGAGAACCGCACGCCATACCATTGACTCGCCGTCGCCATCGCTGCTGGAAAAGCAGTAAAACAGTCCCTGGCCACCTTCCACGGTGCTCTTATCCTTTCTAGACGTTAACAATGCCCGCTACCACAAGATCGTGCGGTGTATCTATGTACTAAACTACGTACATATGTACAGGGTGTTCTATTTTAATAAGCACACATGGGCGGTCTATGAAATTGACCGAGACACGGAATTTTTCTTCGCAAATTGCTCGATTTACAAAGTAACAACACGATCCTTTAGAAGAGTAGAGTTTTTAGAGTGGCGTCGGAATAGTTGAGTAGGTTTAGAATTAATTCATTGGCGATTCATTATGAATCGGACACCATAAAAAGGAACTTTATAGTATAAGTTTCGCGATTTCTCTAATGAGAATCCTAAAAATAATTTTTTGGTCTTATTGTTTTAAGAAACATACGAAACTTAGATAAAAATTTATTGACCGCCAATTAAGTATTTAGTGAAACATGTACTTTATACATTGGAAAACATATTTGTGATTTGTTCCTTTTTATTTATTAATTTTGCATATTAAATAGATGTACCGATACTTTGACTGTATTTACTGAGATCTATAACTGGAGCTTATGGAGTTATATAATTTCAGAAGAACAAGTTGATAATTTTAATGGAACAAATGAATGTGACGATTAAATTTTTGTGATTGAGATATTGTGCTAGCTTTTTCCTTCTTGCAAGAGGACTTCAGCAGTTAAATTTAATATTCCTTTATTTGGGATAAGTGTGAGCATCGCCTTTCGCGACAGCGTAAGTAGTACATCTCGAGCAGTAATCTGCCAAGCATATGATACCTAAATAACATGAAGCGTATAATGTTCTACTTTCGTTTTGTGCAATGTTTTATAGCTTAGAAGTTAAATTACTAATACTTTTCTATATTGTTACTATACACTCCCTTTTGTCATAATCAAATAAACTTTTCGTTTGAAATTTATAATTAAATAATTCGAATGCATTTGATTGTAAATCGAGCATTGTTTTGTCAGTCTTTTCTATATCTTTTTTGAGAATAATATCTATAGTACTAAAGCATAAAATGCTTCATTTTCATAAAACAAATTCTACGATTGTAAGAATCAACAAAATATAAAAATCGATATTTTTAAGTGTAACTTATCTTCAGACCTAAATTCGAGCCTTTAACACAACAATCTTCTTCTACTCTACCAATGACATCTTTCATAAAGTACATATTACACATACACATGTTTTAGTAGATGAAACGTCATAAAATATTAAAGCCTGAATTCATAAAAATCAATGATTAAAACAATCCAAATGTTAACATATCAATCAGGTTCCATATTTGAATTAACACAGCTCTTTGATGGTTCTTCAAATCCACAGAGATCACAAACTATGCGATGTTCAATGGCTCGGTAAAATAAAAATTTTCAAGTCCTATCAAGCAACTCAACAAGATGTCTCCTATATCAGGCGTATGTTCGTTAATTGATTAACCCTTTGAGCGCTATGAAGCCATTTCTGTGCCCACATACATTCAATAAGCGCTATGAACTCATTTGTGTCTCCACGTACATTGAACGGCCGCTATGAACCTGCCTATGAATATTATCTTTACTTCCGTGCTCAGAGATAGAAAGTCAAATCAGTAGCAAAATACTGTTTATATGTCATTGGAATTTCCTCCCGCAAAACTACGAATTATTTCACGTGATCTAACGTACACTCGGAAGAATTATTAATTCTCATTAGTAATTATTATAATAACCTACCTTTCCAATACAGAGTTTTTCTCTTATCAGGCTCTACATCTCATTGCCATGGTACTAAACATTTACGGTCGCACGAAAGTATCACTAAAAATAGTACGAAGCATATAATATGCTTAGACTTAATTAATCGATGCATAAATGCTATAATAAATACAACATGATGGCAATTCTTTTTGCAGCCACTATACTTGTGAGTCATTGAAATCGATTAGCTGTATACTATACTAAATAATTATCACACCCTGTATATTAGTGCACTTACCTACTACATTCTATAGGTATGTAGAGGGAGTTATCGGTGTCGTGTTACACGTGTGCTCGCGATGCTTGCCGGCCGACTGCGGTAAGTTCCGAAGGGTGGTTCCGAGCCGCGGCCGTCCGTGTAGGCCAACTTGTCGGCTATCTACGACTTTCGAAAGCTCGTTAGCCACGAGCGTGCACGCTTAAACGGCCGCTAAATTGAAATCGATCCTTGCAGCTTTTGGCGTCGATGCCCGAACCCGCCGCGTCTCGAGGATCCGACCGCGAGAACACACTCGTACCGAACCACGTGCCTTGCACCAATGTGCACGCGACAATCTTGTTAAACTCGGGGGAACGCAAGCTCGTTGTTTTCGGGAAGAGGATCGTTACAGGTTCGAGAAGGTAGCACGAGGGTCGCTCCAAGATTTCCGCACAAATCCTCTCTACTCAACTTCGACTAAGTTACTCGGCGGTTAAGCGGCCCGATGCTTTTTCTTATGAATAAATTCTGCACAGTACGTCAAGACGAGGCGTAGGTTTTTTATTAAGCTAATTAGCCACGCAAGACTTGCAAGTTAACGTACAGTGAAACGTTTCGTCTTGTAAAGTTGGAATGTGTTCTACGTACGGTTTACCGTTTAAGCTTTCGTTTGTTCGTTTCTGTAATTGAAAATGTCAGTGAAAATAGAAATTTAGACAGGAAGAAAAGGATGTTTTTGGAAAATAGGTATTTTTGTCCACCGGTAGATAGATATCTAATTTCTAATTTTATCAGGCATCCAGAATGAAGAGTAATTTATTGACAATGACAAAAAATAGAGCCAGAGAAATTGTTAATGGTATAAAGTACAAAACCACTGGAATAGTCAGGTTATTATTAAAATAAACTGTACAGAGAATACTTGGAATTATTTTTAATGGGATAGGATAGAACTTTCTGTACAGTGGTTAGGGTAAATGAGTTTACTTATATTTTATTAAATTGCTATACCACTTTACGTACAGTCCAGAATAACGTATACTCTGGTTCGTTGCTTCGTTATAAGAGAGATTCTTCCTTAAAATCCATTATGAATATCGTTCCTTTCAAATTTTCACTTATTTCATTAATACACCTTGGCGTTAATTTCATTTAGAACATTAATATACTTTATGCTAAATTCATTATTTGGTTTATAGGTACTTAGGCTCCAACCCCTTCAGGTGACTCCCTTTACAACCCTTCATCAAAGTTTACAGATGGATTAATAAATCGTTTCCTCAGTACTTTGCTGGTTCTTTTCCATATTTATCATCTCCATTTTAAATATGAAATTATTTTCAACAATAGCTAAACGTGTCTTTCAAAGATGGCATCTCAAATTGGCATCCTTCAATTTTGATTTTATCTGCTTCATATCGAAATTTTTCCAGTTGTCGACTGTGCGATGCTATTTCCAAATAATTGTTCTTAAAAATAGAAATGAACTAGTGACCTTCTCTGCCTATCAGAATAATATGAAATATATTATTAAACAGATTAAAAATATATCTTCTATTATACAGATATATTTTCTTTAAATTTCCTATTCTAAGTAAATTTAAACATTTCATTGCGTTTCAAAACAATAATAAAAGATGTCCGAATATTTTTTTTATTTTTGATATTTTTTTGTTTTTGGAATATTTTTTTCCTCGAACTGGTTACCTGATTAATTGAACGTGATTTATTTCTAATAATAATGTAGCTTCCAGCTTTAGATTAAATCATCTGTACCTCGAAAGCAAGAAGTATACTTAAATAAAGCTAAAGTCAGCATAAACATCGTTGCTTTTTAATTAAACTTGTATTGCAACCGTCTACGTTCACTTAATTTTATCTCCAACTTCATGCTTTCTACGCTCAGTTTCTAAGTTCTTTTTAACTAGCTAACTCGTTGTTTTCAAGTTACTTCTAAATTTCTCCGACCATTTTCTTACTTCCCAAGGAAGCACGTAACATCACCGTATTTCCAAGTTAAAATTTTTTCCTTTCCAATATAAAGGAACATTATTGTTTTAGACTAAAAAATGCATTAGATCTTCGACTAGTAATAGATATTCTGGTAATGCTGCTTGCAAATCAATGGACACGGGAAAGAATAAATTCCCGATTTACTAAGTTGTCTGCGCCGAAATGATGAGTCAGTGTACGTAAGATCATGCAAATAAAATAATACCGCATGCATAACAGCATTAACGATAGTATGGCGTGTTTAGTAACTCGTGGAACGCTGTGCCTAGATCGCGAATGTAATGCCTTTACATCGGCATGACCGACACGCGAAATGTTTAAAGCTCACGTTATTATGTCATAAGAGCATTTTGTAGTTCTTACTGATCGCGGAAACTATAGGAAATGCGCTTAAATATAAATATGTTTATTTATTCGTGCTGGTTGAGCAAAACGTTGGATATAAATCATGAACAATTTGTAAATGTTTCTAGAGTATAGGACATATATTATCACGTAACCAGTTACAAAAGTTCATATACATTTTTTATATACAAATTTTTATATGAAACTTCCATAAGGCTTAAATAAACATCAGTTAGATAAAAGGCAACTATGTAACGCAGTAATTATAGAGAAATTAAATGACTATCATTTATTGAGGTGTCGAACATAATACCGGTTGAAATAGGTTTAAAACAATTTTGATTAAAAGTTTCTGCATTTCACGTAGTTAAATTGTTCTGCGTCCCATTCGATTTTCGTTAATGTCGATCTATCTACCTGTATACATAGAATGCTTGACTATACAACTAACTACTATAATCTATACTTGTTACATATCAAATACTACTTAAACAAGAAGTATTTATATCACATTAACAATATTTTTATATTAACAGCAAAAGGCAATTCTTTTAAATCAATTATGCAATTAAAGCAACTTAGATTTCCAGATAATTTAGAAAATTTTAATCAAGCAACTGGCAAACTATTTAGAGCGGATCAATGTGGCCTAAATATTATAGAATTTAACCTGTAAACAATGAAGTGAAACAAAAATAGAAAAAATTATTCTTTATTTCAAAAATACACATTTAAAACAGTCAATAAAAATAGTCGAATAGAACGAATATAAAAATATTCACCTCAAAATTGAATATCCATGAAATCAAACTAAGCATTGATCACAACACTGAAGGTAGACTGTAACTGAAGAAAACTCATATTTGGGGCGTTTTCCCTTTTACGGGAAAAGTACGCCACCGGAACTGTGTGCCTGTAATAAGTGAAAGCAATTGCGCGTAATAACATCTGGCCGGAGGTGCGATTCCATCTAGCAGCACGCGGACCTTGTATAGTATCCGTGGCGAGGCTGAATTATCACGCGAGGCTGTACTATTATGGGGAACATTTAAAAATCAACACTGCCGGGTATAGCTAGAGATTGAAGCGGGTTGATGACATAATACGAGAAATTATTAGGATTATTTATTAAGACCGGACTGGTGCACATTCGTTGCTTTAATCACACTAATGGTACGTAATGGAGTCGCGAATTCAATGTAATCCTACAGTACATATAGTGGCTCACGAAAGTACTTAAACAGTTGCTATAGAAAACTTTTATGTAATGTGTGACCTGCTCTCGTAAAATGTGCCTAAGGTGTGAAAAAAAATCGATTTCGACTGTTTCATATTCTTTTACAGGCAAACGTATGCTATTTACAATAAGACCAATCCCAGTTTCCTAGAATAATTGTTGCTTTCACAATCTGCAATTAAAATTGTGTTACTAATGAAAGTAGACAGTTATTACGTTAATGGTAACGTCTACACATACTCTGATCAATCTTGAATCTACGTAATGAAGCTGGAAACGAAATAAACAAGCCCGTCACAAATCGCATAATTTTAAACGCGTTTATATCGAAAAATTATTTCCTCGCGTTAACTTATTTTTACCAAGACATGTTGCGTCATATATTATATTACATTATTTTATTATTATTATATTATTTTATTTTTTTATTATATTATTTTATATTATATTATTTTATTATTATTATATTATTATTATACATTTTATTATTATATTATTTTATCTACATTATAAAAAAATTTCAAATACATTTTGTTAATGTATTTGAATATAGTTATGCATTAAAAACACTAACCAGACCGAGTGAATTGACCATCGAGCATAGTGTTAGTTATAAATCGAAACGCACCAACAATTGTGTTGACCTTGCCGGAAAACTGTCTATTTTTCGGCAGACTGAAATTCACGCGCAGCTTATTGTCACCGAAAGGATTACTATCGGTCGTGCACGATCCTCAAATCATACGCACGACTGGCTTCAACGAGACAAAATAGAACGGCGGCGTGCGTGTCACCGAGTATAATAGGTAGAACGACGAAAAAGGAAATCAGAACAAAAAACAGAAAATAGTGAGAGGGACAGAGAGAGACGGAGAAAGAAAAAAAGAGGTTGAAAATTCTGTGACACATCGAAGCGCGGGAAAGTTATGTGGAATAGCGAAAACAAATAATCGTTTTCCGTAACAATGCGCACAGCAAGCTGCTTCGTATTTTATTGTTGCTGCCTGCGTGTTTACCCCGGCAATTCGGATTTATCGGCAACAAATGGATTTATGGCCACGACGAGATTTTCAAAGGCCGATCAACAATTGATTCGCGTCTTCTAGTCATATTCCATTCAATGTGGGTCACGTGAATTGATTGCGTCACCGATCGAAAATATAACCAAACGAAATTTTATTTCGACGACACGCTTCGGTTGTGGTCGATTTTCGAGATCACGAACGCCCCGATAGTCAAAGAAAAAAGTAAAATTTAGGTACTGTATTTTTTCTACCCTGGTAACACGTTATATTTTATTGGTCCAATTTGATTTTGTATGAAAGTAAATTAAAGGATTTTCGAGCATGGTTTTTATGAAAAAAAAGAAGATATCGTAGAAAATGTTGCGATACATTTAACAATATGTACAGTGTATTCGTCGAACCTATTTTTCTGTTGTATTGCTGTTAAATGAATCGAACGTGTCGAATCATTAAACGTAAGCGGATATTCCGAATTTGTGAAGCTTAAAATACCGAACACGTGGAATTAAATGGGCGATAACGCGGAAATCCCGAATTTTTGATAAGAATAGCAAATATTGATTTTTATGTGCATATTTGATTTTCTGTTCTAAATTCTAGCTATAAAGTAACAGGCAGATTGTGCTGGTAGCTTTAAACAATTTTTTGGAATATTCTGCGAAAGGTTCGAATAAATAGGTCAAATTCTTAGCGAGATAGAGAATCTATTGTCTAGAACACTACAATTTTGCAAAGAGTGCGATCCTAGTTTCGGTAAAAGATATTTCTCAGATGAATTACTTGTATCTTGTTTTATTTGAGACATTGATTTCTAATAGTTTGAACTCAATGTTTGAACGTGTGTAGTGAGATATATAAAAGGAAGCAAAAATCGATTTTTAGAAATTACATTTTCTAGAGAGGAATACAATTCTTTTTTCATTTTTCTTAAAGAGAGAATTTTGCACGTTGAGTTTCATTGAAATCTTCGAGCAATTGTATAGATGCAACGTGTGAACAAATAAGGGAACGACGTGACTCGTACGCATTCATGTCCTTCGTTCAAAAATTGCATAAAGGATCTTTCCCTTGCGTAGTATATAAAGTGTTACTAAATATCAAGAACTGTACTTAGGAACTGATGTTGCTTCAAAAATCAATTTTCTTCATTTGCTATAATTTATTCATTTTTCGAAAACTTATGTTAGAAGTGAATATAATGTTTAATATTTCGTAGAATTTTAATGACTATTAGTACAGCGTAAATTGTCGTGCGAAGTTCATTAAACCCGGTGAAAAATGAAGTAATATAATGTTCTAACACATTACTTCAAACATGATAGTTGTATGGTACATGATAATTAATAACACGTTATACGAACTTTCACACTATATATTCTAAACTATGTTACTATGTCATTATTTTATTCACGCGTTCAATATCTTAAAAGTTATTTATGGACAGAATATAGAGCTCGAACGTTAATTTATGTCAGTTCATTTTATTATACGTAAAATTAATAGACTCTCGCTCAATCCTTGTCACGCACATTTTATTTTAATATGTATAGAATCGATTTTCAAAACAAGATACGTACATATCGATGGTCCTAATTTATTAATGAACACGAAGAAAAGTCAACAAATACGAGTAACGAAATGAAATAAAATCTCAAGAATACGTATGGCAAATATGAAAAGAATATTCCTTGCAAGAAAAGAAATTATTTTTTTGATTTATTTACGACTCACCTCGTATATCCGTATCGAGGATCGTCCTTACGGAGATTATAAATGATCGCGTTCGATTCTCTCTGATCCTCTTTTCCACGGACCCCGTTGCACGGCTGGAATGTTTCATTTTCCTCTGCAGTCATTACGATTTCTGACGCGATATACACGAACATAATCAAACATATGCTGCTTTATACGATACTGCAGCGCCTAATGCCTCGATTACAGCGAGATGAAGCGGCAAAACGACGCAGCATATTCCGTATAAACAACGTCATAAAAGCATTGTGGACGCATGGAAACTTTTTCCAGCTGTAGACAAGGAAAACAGGATGAAGAGAAATACATTTAAAAATGGTAGAAACGATTCTTTACTGTTTAATCACGATAAATAGCACTCATGGTAATTTATAAGAAATAATTATTATAACATTTGGTAAGGCAATATCTTTGATTATTTCGATCGTCTTGGTTACCTTTATTCTTTACAAAAATTGTATTTTTAACGAAAATTTCAAGAGGATTTTGTTCATAAAAATTATACGACCGAGAGAGCTGTAACGTTTCATTAATAATTCAAGAGATTTCGTGAAAAGGAGCACATACAACAAAATGGTGATTTCAGTACACCATTTAAGGAGTTTTAGCTCTAGTTTTTTCATAGCTACATTTGGATTGGTAAATGTAGTAGTCCATAAACTTCGTTTGTTTTATATTTACGAGGTGAAGAAAAAAATGATTTTTAACCTAAATAGATAGTTCTATAAATCTTTTTCTTAAAACCCTCTCAACTTTTGTTTTACTATTACACGGTTTTTAGAGATTTCGACATCACTTTTATCGTCTTAAAATGGAATTTCATACTTGTCGGTTCCTATTAGAACAATAGATGTTTAAATAATTTTAATAATCTGTACTATAACATCGTTTAATGTTACACAAAGGAATGAAGCAACGATTCTTGTGCCATAGAAAGCATTATAATCATGCGTCATAAGACGCATAGAAAATCCGACTTTCAGTCTGAAGTGTTAAAAGTGTGAAAGGAGAGTGTTTGGACCAAGTGCTCGAGATTATTATGTGAACAAAGGGTATGCGAGTGCGCAAGATTTTGGATGAACACTCCTGAATTGTAGACATTCTAGGAATTACTACATCGAGTGAAGAAGATTGAGAAGTAGAGAAAGAAAGGATGTGCATATGCAAGGAGAAATGGTTGGGAAAATGCATGCGTAAGTTCAAAGTTCAATCGAGACCAGAGTTGAGAGTGGAGTTTAGGATTACAGTTGGAATTTTTCAGTAAGAGTTTTGCAACCGTTTTATCCAGCGGACTAAAAGTTGCATTTTAATCAAGTTATTACTAGATATTACTAGTATTATTAAATTACAATTATTGTTGGACATATTATGAAATGTTACTGATTTATTTAAAATTGATACTAAATTTAGCATTGAATATATGTGCGTATTATTAACGTTTTACGAGTTAAATATCATTATTAAATGATATTATTAAATGAGTTCTGACGTGCAATGAGTTTGAGTTGAAATTTTCATTATTAAATTCTGCAGTTCAACATTTCTACACTAACATTAATAATAATGTTATATATATAATATAAACTCGATATTCATCAAAAATCGATTCTGTCACTATGGCCAATAGACGAAACGAGATAACTCGCGAAGCGATGAGTCGACAGAATAATTTCGATTACGAAATGACCCAGTTGACAAATTAAGCTAGGAACCTTGGCTGGACGAAACTATTCGTCTATTTGGTGTCTCCAATTCTTCGAGATCGGCCGATAATAGTGGCGCGAAAAGCTTCTCGTAAACTTCGATTAAACTTCTCAATGTACGGTGTAATTTATATTCATCAATGCATGAGTAATTCTTAAAGCTTGTTATAATAACTTTCGTCGGTAAAAGTGATGGAAGATAGAGAAAAGTTGGATTCGTGCTGTTGCAGTTTTCAACTTGATAATTAATTACCGCGATACGAAACAACGGGTGATCCCGCAGAAATTGAAGAGAAATTTCGTTACGTATACATGAAGGGATAAGGAAAACAGGAAATTGTACAACTTTATGCTTTTAAATCCTTCCTAAATGGCTGTTACATAAATGGATAAACGGTAACAAGGAGAAGAATTGAGAAGAAGCAACAAAGTTGAGATTAGGATTTATTTTATCATGGTGGTAATAGAATAAAAAATGACTCGGCGATGTTCACATCTTTATATCATTATATTTTAAACTCGTCTTAATTGCTTTTAAGGCAATTTCGGTTTCCATGAAGAAATTTTTTTGCTGCGAATATAATTTCTCAAACATATAAAAATTCATTAAAATTCAATCCTCCGATTCCACTTCTAGATTAAAAAAGGAAAGAAATCTCTAAAAATTCAACAAACTATTTCACAGCACATGTTACACGCAAACCCAACTTAGAACCGCACCAAATCTCATTCCCTAAATCAAATTCTCGCACAAGAGTCCCCCACATATCCCTTCCCTTCTCAAAACATCCCGTTTACACATCAGGATCATAGTTAGCCTAGCTCGTACTCGATTAAAATATTTCATTCTCGCGTTTCCATGTCACAACAGAAAAATCCGTGACACGGCCTTCCGACGCAATTAACCGGCTTTTAAGACTTCAGCTGATTTAGAACGTGGAAAGGCTGAAGATATAGAGAGGAAAATCTTAAAGCAATTACCGGTTGATGTAATTAGCATGAAAAGTTACTGGCGCGGTTCACAGGAAGACAAAGAGAGAGTTTCTCTATTCGCTTCTAGCAGACCTGAAGAGGCACTCGTGTCGGCGTGCCTGGTCGCCGGGACGATTGTAAACAGATATTTTTACGATATTTTCTTGGTAGAGTCTTACACAGGTGCGACGCGCATGCGTCATACTGTTGGCGGCAAAGCGTCGGGACGCTCGTCCTACACCAGCCAGTTGACGTAGCCGCGTCGTCCACGTAACAATATGCTCCCAGTTTTCGCGATCACGGTTCTCTGCATCGCGACATGGGCATCCGCGCTGAACGATCCGCTCTCAGGTAAATCGACCACATCACCTGACCAGCCGATACATTTTTGCATTAAGTTCTTTTATCATTATCAGTGAAATTGAACCATTTTTTCGTCATATCTTTCTCTTGGAATTTCTTTTAAAAAAAGTATTTGAGAAAATATTTTGATAACGCGTTGTAATATGGTTAAGTACGTTTACAAGCCAGTTATAAGAGCGCGCAAGTGTTCACGAATGTTTGCAAGCTACTTGAATAGTTAACGGAGACGTGCAATGTATACGAGCGGAAACCCTCGTTAATGTCTGCGAGTGTTCTCGAGGAGTGTTCCTATACATTCGAAGAACGAAATTCGAAGTAAAAGCACGTTTATACGAGAGGAAGAATCTATTGCCTTTTGTTGGTGGATTGAGGGGAGATAGAAGTGAAGAGATCCTTCTTCGCTGACATTTGTCTGATGGCGATGATCAACAGACGCTTGGCGAGAATGTTTGAAAAACATCTTCGAATGTTTATGCGCATTTTGTGCTTTTGATAGAGACTCGGTTGTAGACGTTTGGTATGACAGTTTCTTGGAAAATTGTTATCAAAACCGAAGTTGTTGGATGTGAGATGTGGATTTTTGAAAGATACGTTCTGACGCTTGGTTAGTGTTGCAGTTAACATTCTTAGAAGTTTAATGGCCTGTTGGTAATATATTTCACTCGATTCACACATGGTTGATTACCAGTATAGTACTTCGTATGTGTACCTATACATTTACGACAAGTGTAAGTAGGTAAAAACGAACAAGCAGAGGTATAGATTCAAAAATACATAAAACATCAAGAGTAAAATTTATGTGTGTATTATAACATTTGGAAGATAAAATATACTGTTACTCAAATTTAGTTAGCTTTAACACGAATTTGCATAAACATCCGCGATTTAATTATCAGTGTCGGGGCTCTAAATGCAATGCTAACGAATTGTTAGAATATGTACCACGCAGAAGCCAAATTGACCATCATCTGTAAAATTAGAGGCTAAATTAGATTCTACTAAAATTAAGGTACAGCTAAAAATTGTTCAAAAGTGCAGTTATACGATTTGGCTTCTTAACGTCTCATGCCTCTTTCAAAAAAAAAAACGCAGTTTACATTTAAAAGTCTCGATTGTGATAACATACTATAGGACCACGTGAAAAGTTAGCAATTTTTGGAAAATTATTACTGAATTTTTCAAAAAAGTATACTTGTATCCAAATAATCACCACAGAACAAGACTATTTGTATGAAAAGAATTTCAACAGAATCAATGTGTGTTCTGTGATATAGGCCCACGTGTAAAGCCTCCAATTTTTGAAAAGTTGTGTATTGAATTTTTTCACAATTTTATGGTACCTATAGAACAATGTGTCAGAGTTTTCAATTCTTGGAAAAGTGTCATTGAATTTTTTCACAGTTTTATGATATAGGGCCACGTATCAAAGCTTTCAGTCTTTAGAAACCTGTCATTCAATTCTTTTACAACTATGCGCTATAGAATCACGTATCAAACCACTTTCAGTTTAAAAAAACAAACCTATCATTGACAACTATCTGCACAGAATATTTCGTATATTGCAATATTATAGCGTTTCTGTTGAAATTTCATCAAAAGACCAATCGTAAAGGGACACCACGAACGTTTCCACAAGTCATAACGCAGTTAGGATATTTTAGTGTTTACGTCCGATATAACAGTGTTAAGTTCTGAATGCCAACTTCCAGCGAGCGTGTGCTAAATTTTACGTGTACAGGAGATACGTATCGTTGTGTGTCAAATCGTCTCCATCGTCCATTTGGTCACGATAGAGAGTGTCTTATGAACAATCTCAATACGACGATCGTAAACTGACCGTTTGTAGCTGGCTTGTAATGGTTTGTTACGGTACGTCTAAACGAAGGAGCATAGGAAGACGATGGAGTGAGTGGTTGGTTACTGCTGCTTGTATAATCTATGTGTCACGTTAGACACCGTATACATATTTTATGAAGTTAATCACCGACAACAAAGAGTGTTATTTCGTTATGGTCTGTATTCTATAAACTACCGGTGGATATGTAGAATTTTTTGTAGTAGTGAAAAATGACTTGCGGTATGTTGGTGGTTCTGAAAGAAGGTTCTGAAACTTTTGTGATAGAATGTTCGATGGAGTTAATTTATTCGTAAAGAAATTTAAATGAAATATAAATGGCTAGTGAAAAGAAAATAAAGAAATTATGTAGCAAGTTTTTTGATATAGAATTTTTCGAACTAATGAGCATTTACATACTTATGTTTGGAATCTTGATTGAATAAGATTCCAAAATATTTGTAAATAATTACGATATTTAGAGGATCTAATTTATTAGTAGAGAAATTGAAACGAAGAAGGTAATGGCTGATAAAAAGGAAGTAAAGGACTATGATAAAATTCTTACAAGATCGTTTGAAGCAATGAAGAACTCTGTGTAAACTTTTAAATGTTTTCAGATGTTTTAAAAGGTTTTTAAATGTAGTTATAATATTCGGTGAAATTAATAAAAAGAAACATTTAAAAATGTAGGATTTTTTCAATTCTCTGTTGAGGAGGATTTTAATATATTTCTAAATGGCTATGATCTTTAGTGAACGTGAAAGTAATGTAGGAATGTTTATTATAAATTAACAGAAAAGAACAGTATGATAAACACAATATTGTAACACTCTCGCAAAATTGAATATAATATCGCACTTCACGAATTCGCTTAACACTATTTCTACGTCTCAGCAACACGATGAACTTCTCTCGATCACGATTAATTCAACTCTGACCATTACCATTACTGTAACAAACTCTGGCAACGGTCATAACACTCCTTGACAACATAACATATCTTAACAACGTTTATAAACAATCAGCCACGTCTTTCGCTAACGTCACACCATCCCACAGTAATAATTAATAAAATATGTATGTAACGCTGTCTTCGTATTTTCCGAAACGACGAAAACTTTTGGGATTTTAATTGAATAAAATTTCAAATCTATAAATATTTGTAACATTTGACGAATTAGCTATAAAAAAAATTGATACAATTAATAGGAAGAAACTAAAAGAAAAAATACATAGAAATTTTCTAAGCATTGTAATCGTTCTAACATATATAATTATTTTGTTAGTATTCGAGTTAGGAATTACACAAAGTGTTTCGGGTATAAAAGATTAATTACGTAGTTATAGAATGCAATTATCTTGCAAGATTTCCTGTTTTCTTATTCTGTACTATTTCCTGGATTTCCTGTAGCATTTGCAAGCATAACATCTCTCGATCTCACTTCCGTAGATGATTAAACAGGGGCTTTAATCCTAGTTCCTTCATCGTTCGCATGCAGTTCGTTACGTCTGTGAATCTTTCATTCACATGGAAGACGACATCTTAGTGTCAGTTGTCAGATTTCATGTTAACTCGTTCAGTATCTAACTTGCTTCCAGATATTCAAATTCTAAAGTCTTTCATTTCTTACTTTTACACGTGATTTAATACAAGTCGATCCATTTTCTGATAAAATCTGATTATTATTGACGTTGATTTTATTTCTGCAAGATATTTTAAAATATGACGGAATGCAATTCATAGGAAGCTTAAAATAAAATTATTCTAGCGTTGGTTAGAAAAATTCAATTGTGGAAGGAACGTTTAAGCACGCTTAATTATTCATAAATGTAAACTACTCTGTTACTTACGTTCACGTGTCTTCAATCATAGATTATTATCTTTACTATTATTTACTATTACTATCTAGTAGCACGTTCTCATGAATTTTATTCAAATGTGTACATCATTCACGTGTTCGAAATCGATAGTTTGACTTATACATCATGCTTTTATTTTACATTTTCAGTTTATTATACTATGAAATCTATATAGGGTGCTTTATAATCGATGGTGTAACCAAAAAGAGGATAATATCAAATTAACTAACAGCAAAATTTGCATAAACAGAAACTAACATCACTGCAAAATATAAAATAAAATCTTTTTATACCAGGCTTTGTTTTCGAGAAAATTGTTTCTAATTATTTGTCTAATCTATGTCCCGATTTTTATTTATGGAGTCATCTGCAATTAATTAAATTACATTTCCTAGAAAAATTATAAAAGTGGAGCAATTAGAAAGAAAGATTGTTTTAACATTTGGTGAAATAATGCGAAATTTAATATCCTAGAAATTTAATACGAAATGCAGAATTGTGTACTCAACAGAATGGGGAAACATTTTCAATAATTTCTAAAGCAATAAAATTTATCGTGCGTGAATATCTTGTTTCATTGCGCGTTATGCATTAGCCAATATAATAAACACAAACATAAGCACACAGCTGTAATACCTTTGGAGAGATTTATTAAATACCATGATTATATATATGCATCAAGTAAATATTTGAACTTAATTTGATGGAAAACAACGTCTTCGATACAAAAATTTTATTTTATTTTCCACCCTTGCCCTTTTTTTTATATAGAACCACTGGCTTCTCGATTAAATCGATATTCTCACCAATTGTAGGATGCCACGTATTATTTGATTACGTTAATCGTTTCTGGGCACAGCAATAATATTTACAATTACACTAATCGATATCAAATTTTTCATTTCTTTTCATTAATCTATTTTTCGTATTTTTCCTACTTATTAATATAGTTCTACTCCATTGTTCCATAAGTTTTATGAATGAAATGAAGTATAAGCTGTTATTTACGATCCACAGGTGCCCAAAGAACAGCGTATCAATTAGAATACGTGAAGACATTTCATACTCTCATTCTATTTAGGTCCTCGCTTTGAAATCGCTTTGGGTAAAAAATAGATTAATATAATTTTCATAGAGAAATCTCGATTTTCAGTCTCACAATCTCTAACTCACAGAGAATTTCTTACCTTTACATTTTTTATGTCGCTTTTTTCGTTTCTCTAATTTCTCATTCTCGTTAGTATTGAAACACTCACTAACACAGGGAAAATTTCTCAACTTTGTTTTTTCATGTCGCATCCCCCTAGAAACTGATGAAAGATGACAAACATATACATATAAGTTAATTACATATTTTTATTCTTTAATTTTTAATTTGCATTAACCTCAAGATATTCTCTACCCTATCCCATAAAAAATTGCTTGTCTCTATTTTCTCGCGTGGCATTGTTCATCCCAAAGAAAACCGATGAAGGATGATCGGCTTCGAACAGAGCCAATCCATTCTCGAACGTCACCCTCCTGAAATACGTAAGCGTTTCTGGGGGAGAAAAAAGAAAAACGAACGGCTCGGAGCCGTGACACGCTCGATAGAACTGGAGAGAGCGCGAGAGAGGTGATCGAAATCTTATCGCGACGCTGGATCTCTTTAATCGCCACCCCCGTTTTACTGCTTCGTATATAGTTGCATAAAATGCGCGTCAGTCTTGACTCGCGCACCACGTCGACGCCGCAGGATCGCGTTGTAAATTTAGTTTCCTCATCGATCGTGAAACGATTGTGCCGCACTCGCTAAATTATCTCTCGTTTTCCAGTTTTGTCGCTCGTATTTCATTTAACGGCCAGGCTATCTAAGGAGGGCCGAATGCTCGATAAACAATCACGTTGATATCTAACTGGAAACAATTCTGCTTTGGAATTGTTTTGAATGTATACGAGACAAATATCGACCCATGATCGATTGTGTTGTTCGATACGTAGCTGTAGATAAGTTTGTGAAATGCCTTTATTCGTATTGATGTGGCCGTGTTTAGTAAAATGTTTGTGTGGTACTTAGAAAATTCATTTACGCAGACTGTTTTATAGGAAGTTTTCAATTAACGTGATCACGTTTGGTGAAATTTTCATTTGCTTGGTAATATAGGAGGTGCAATGTTCACTGATTCGTATATTCATGTAGAGATAGCTTCAGGGAGAATGTTATTGGATAAATGTGATCGTATTTAGTAAAATGTTAATCTCGTTTTCGAAAATTTAGTTGATTTGTGTAGAGTATCGAATTAATTGCTGAATAATCTAGGTTTTCATATATTATGTTTGTATAACTATAAAGTAGAGTTTGCAAAATTAGAATTGAATATTTCAATAACGCAGAGGATGTGGTGCATGTAATAAAAATATGCACAAATTACACCCAGGAAGATGAAGTTAACGACATTGAATGATGTTTAGTGATATATATCTAAATAACAGTCTATGGTAATGGATCCTATATTGTAAAGAGGGAGCATGTTCCAATTTTATTTGTGCACTAATGGTACAATATCCAGTTCCACGAAAACGGGAATTTAACGGTCTATAAATGTAGCCTTGTGAATAGAAACGAATATCGTCGTATTTAACATTCATATGTTGTTTTTAGACAAAAATAAATATTCCTTAGTCATTATTATTTTTATTCAATCAAAAATATTCAATCGCAAATTATTCAAATTCTTATAATAAATTAATCGTAAAAGATTCTTGATAAACAAGAATCGTTAAAAAGAGCTAACTCTATTGAAAATATTTAAACAAACTAAAACTTTTATACACACATTATGACAATATGTTAAAACAATATGTTTTATTAAGTTTCTTCTAGGATTTTGTACTTTTAGAACTGAACTAGGAAACAAGTTTAAGTGACTTCTTTGGACGCATCGACTCTGTCGCGCTTATTAGTTAGTTGCTGTTGATGAGCGGTCATCCAACATGCCGTAGTTCTCACGAGTATACAGACTTTCGCTTATACTTCAAATGCTAGAACATCTGCTTTCCAGCTCGTAAATACGAGAGTAGTTGCCAGCGCGATAAATTGCGCTGTCATATTTTAATCAGTCCATTGGGCAACCTACAAAACATAGTTTTAGCTTTTATAGCTGCGAGAGGGTGTATAATATAAAATTCATTTAGTAGATTATAATGATCTATAATTTCACAATGCCACTTCGTATAACATCACCCGAAAACATACAGATGGTCACAAACATATTCGGAGACAAGTATAATTTGACTCTGTGCTCTGTATTTTAAGTAAACATAAAAATATATAAAATATTTGGTGTTCTATATAGCCTCTAGGTAACAAAAGTACAGAAACTTTTCATCAGTCGCATTTTTTAAACGACTGAATGCAACCAGTGTAGAGTAGCTAAATCATACGCCACAAAAATATTCTACAGAGCAATAGTTACTCCAGAACTTGTCGTTAATAATAACAAATATGGTTTGATTAACCAGTGTTATATTCGCTCAGCAAAACATTCTTAATATTTTTGGCTATTACGTAACACAGTGTCATGCATTGGATGTTAAATTGATCTGGCCTTTTCTTCTTCTTCTTCGCGGCAATTGGAAGGAAATTCGTAACTAATTCCGGGTAATAAGGTTCGTGCAATTAGAGAGAAGCAAGAACGGTAGATTTACGGGGACGTCGAGCGACGTGCGATAATTCGGTGCTAAGTCATTAGCCTGGCCGATTACACCGCAAGGTGCGCATAATAGCGCGCCACCGTATCTCCGTGGCTCCTAATTCGCGAGCATCAACCTCCGTTCGCCGTTGTTCCGATTATCCTTTCAATTTTATGTCTACGCTTCCGCTGGCACCGCTTTAAACCGGAATTACAAACTTTTCGCACAACTCGATGCCAGCTTACGACGTGCTCTATTTTATCTTAATTCTGATATTCACCGAACTCGTAGCTTAGTAGCTGGTATTGAGCTTATATCGAATCTTAGAATAATTTAAATGACTAGTGACATTTTATTTTCATTGTCTGTGTCGTAGAACAGGCGTGAAATTTTTAATGATTTTCTCACGCATTTCGCACCGAGCGTATAAAAGTACATATTTTCCATGTATAACATTTTGTGTATTTTAACGCAAAATTTCTATAATTGGAAAAGTATTCAATATCGATAGAGTAAAGATGTACCGTTACGTAATCAGCATTTAAATGGTAATTATTATTTTTAAATCCAGCTCAGAAGTCTTAGGATACCTATTTTTAATAAAATAATAAAACTTTGATATTTGGTATAAGCTATGAATTTTAAATTATAATGCATGCGTGTTTTAGTAAATTATGTTAGTAATATATTATTTCGTAAAGTATCAAATATTAAACAATTACGGCATCGTTTATCCGCAATTTGTTTCAATTTTGGGTACAGATATAATAATTATATAATATCTAAGTTGCACCAAATGCCGTAATATGCACAAACAAAATAATACATCATAAAGAATACATTATAAACCACGAACTCCTACTTCGATCCGTGAAATCTAAAATTTACGAAAGATTCACAAGCTACGTACCACAGACGTAAACAAGTTCGGAGCAGAACTTACCCGTTTCAACGAGCGCCAAACCGATCATCACCTTCGAATTTTCTATTTAAATGACGATTCGGAGCCGGTATCTTCCCCCCTGCGGCTGATGGACGTAAGGAATAATCGTTCCGGCGCGAATAGACGAGGGATCTCCAGCACGATCTACGAAGTGTCCCGTCAGACGACTAAAGAACCTATTTCCAGCCGACCGGCCGAGAAAGAGAGAGTAATTATTATCACGCGAAAGGATAAGGAGAGTTCGTTGGACTAACTTCCGCCGTGATAATTTATACTTGCCATGGTACGCGCGGTTAGAGGTGTAGTAGGAGGTGGTTCAGACGGTTAGAGCGTTGGTGGAGGAGGACTAAGGAAAAGAAAGAGCGCAGGTGGCACAATGCCGACTTTGCACGTTTCCATTTGAATGTGTATGAGTACGCGTGACTCTAAGCTCGTCCTTAGCCGCGAACCCAGGGCCACGTAATGAACCGGCAGATGGCGATTACACGATAAATCGAAACGAACACTTACGGTTAAGGGCAAATTTATCGACGCCATGCATCGGTACCACTCATTCAGTTTGTTGTGCTCCAACTTACTGACAATGTGTACTATTGGTATCCACGGAAGAAAGATTGTCTTAAACTTGTTGGATGTTGTAGGATGACAATTTCAAAGGTCTTTCGATAGACTTTAGACAATCTTGTTGAGATGGTTGGATATAGTCGAACACTCGAAATCGAATCTTCCATGAAACTCTAAGGGTATTCGTTAGGTACCATGGATACGTAATCGTTTAGGTTATTTAAATAACTTCTTTTATTAATTAATTTAATTAATTAATTCCGTTCACAAACGAAAGATCCATTCAATCCAAGAACGTGGCTTATCGCTTTATCTACTTCGTCGACGTTGATGCGTAATATAAAAAACAATCCATATCGAACGCTATAAATCGAATACAAACAACAACCTATAACTCGGCAAATCAATGAACGTTTCCTCCATGACACGTTGGAAGAACGGCGATAGATGAGGCCGATAATCCTCCGCTACTTCCGTGATTCTCCACAAAAATAAATTAACAGGACAGGGTAGGTAAAAAGAATGAGAAAAGTGGTCGGCGCTATGTGAATATTTTTATTAGACAAATGTGACGGATAATCTGGACGAACGTGAGATCATGCATTATTCAGCCGGTAGATATTCCCATCGGTGTCTATAATTTACGCCATCGCATCTGTCTTGCGAGTCTTTATAAAATTTAAATCTTCATCTTCCACTGGTGCACCGTGTTTTCTTTCGTTTCGTCTGACATCGAAGACAACGGCGAGCTTTAGCTCGAGTCAAGACGTTATAACGCGTTTTTACAGAGTAATATTAGGATCGTCTCACCGAGGTCCCTTTAATCTTGACGTGCAAACAGTTGAATTACATCGTTCGAGCTGGTTACTGCTTGGATTCCGGTTTACATTTTCCGTGACACCGGATAAATGAAAGTGCAGTAGGATTTGTTCCCTCTAAACTAAATAGAAGTGTGGTCTAACCGAATCCGGAAACGACGTGATAAATATTATTGTTAGTGATAAATGGCTGGTAGAAAGTCGTGGTGGTACAAGTAAAGATTTTGAGAATTTAGATTTTATCATATATGTCAATTAAGGGTACCACACTTTTAGTTTCAAAATATTAATCTTAGTATTTTAAACGAGTTCCTTGTACAATTTGTTTTATTTATTATTCAATAGACATTATAAAATTTAATATCTTAATTTAAAAATTTAATATCCCTCGAGAAATTCTTTCTAGCCTTAAATCATTCCATTATATCTTTATGAATTATGAATTTAAAACAGTAAAATTTGATTAGCTGAGATAGCAGAATTCTAAGCTGACTCTTTCTTATTATTCTCAGTTTCTATGGAAGAATATCGCTCTACTATCAGTTATATTTGTCCGATTTTAAAACAAATATAATATAACTGCCCTAAGATTTTTGAATATAGTACAATAGAATAATAGTTGTATGTCGACATTTAGATAATTCAGTTTCACGCATAACGTAACACGTCATCGAATGATAGACGTTGACGTATGTACGCATTACACGTCATGGTTTTTCAATCCTCGAAATGACGCGACTGAAAGACAAGGATGAAGCGTTTAAATTAATTGCACCATCGATTTCGGCGAACGGAGGGCCACCGATTTGATTCGTTGATTACACACCGGTGTCTGGTGTGTTTGATTTACCGTGTATTTCGAGTTATTAGACAGTGGTCGATCGCGATCGAAACGAGGGTGCATATTTCATTAGGACGAGGCGCGTGCCGTTTTTGCGTTATCTACCGTCCCTTCCTTTTTGTTCCATTCGTGTTTCATTTTTTCGATCACATTATGAGCACGATGTATACTTTATTCTATGAAATGACGCATCAGAAGGAAGTAAAATACAAGCTTTGCTAATGTTAGCATGATGATCGAATTGTTCAGATAAGACAATTCTCAGAGAAGTATAAATAGTTTCTATAATCGTAAAATTTTTAATTTGTTTATGAAATTTGATAGAAATAAGTAATTAGATAAGGATTTGAGTGTTAATGATCTTTATCTAAAAGAATCTTTATCTTAGATCTTTATCTAAATCATTAGTGCTTCTAAAATCACAAATGTCTTAAAGCGACTTTAGAGTATAAATCTTATTGTTGCATTAAACTGAGTCCAGTGAAATATTCCAATAAGTTTAGTAAACTATCAGATAATCTTGAATTTCGACGGTCATGAACCTTTATCTAATCTATTTTTCCTCCAAATATACAATTGCATTGTAACATCATTCTAAACATTATCATTTCTTTATTCAAAATCGTAGACCTAGGTTTACCTCTTGTTATGATTTTTGTTTATTATAATTTCTATATATATGCTTCGACAAATTAAGTACATAATGACACAGTAACTTTACGAAAAATTCGGATACAAACCACATTTCCTGTGAAAAAACATTTTGAATGGTATTAGAATATTTCACATAGTAAAATGAAATTTTGTTCCTAGTATATACTTACTACATTTGATTCAAATATAATTACTCTTTAATGATAAGAAAAATGTATAGTTTATTAGAAAACAAGAATTTCATTTTATTCTAGAAATACATTCTGTTCATTAAATGTTTTGTACGTTTACACTAATGAACTATCATGATACTCATATATAATTTAACGTAATCTAACAAAACTGGGGCTCGTTTGATGCAGAGTTCGTAACTGGAAACGTGTTATGTGCTCTTATAGTTTGCCTGACTTTAGAACTGTAACTGATTTCCATAGTTTATTCTTGTTTGTTTATGAACGAAATAACATAGAACATTATTATTTGCAAAACTATCAAAAAGTTATCCAAACTATCTAGCATACATAATATGTACATTACATACATATATATGTCAGAATAATAAAATATGTTTTTTTTTCAGTGTTCATTTCACATATAAGCGTAGGATTTGCTAGCCTGACATTGCTACTTAATCTACTTAAATTCAGATTATTCATTGAAATTATTCTGTTTTAACAAATTACTAAGAAAAATGTTCACCATTTGGCTTCAACTACCAATTTATCAACATCTTTTTTAATGTGTCTGTGATATTACATACATACAAAATATTATATATATAGTCTTGATGATTACAAAAATACAAATAATTAAATTTACAATTAAAATTGTGCTCCAATTCGTGTTATAGATACAAACTCAGGTTACAGTTATACTCAGTGTACATTTTTGGACAATCACAATATAATCATGTTTCGAGACAATGCTAATAAGATTTCAGAAGTTTCATGTAATGCACATGATCCAGAAAAATTTTCTATGGTTAAATATCTGAATATTTTCGTGAGCCACTGTGAAAGATACTTTCTTTTACTCTGTAAAAGAAAATTTTTACTTCCACTTAAATTATCTATCACTTCAATTTCTCAATTAAAAGAATTTATCACTCACAATAATGGAACGAGTGCATAAAAGGCGTCGCCTAACATGATTGAAAACGATCCTCGATTCTCTCAACGAACCAAAGGCCTGTGTTCACGGGCAGCCGCGTGTTTGTCCACACACGACCCATCTCTTGCGCGGAGATTTCGGAGTGCGAAGTGGCGAATTGTCGGTTTAATACCAACTGCTCTCGTGCAAACAGTGATGCGTCGACTGACAGTGGCTCCCTGTTTGCGAATTAGGTGCAATCAAACGCAAAATCGTCCTAGCAAATATCCTGCTATTTGCCAATCATAGATGTGCCACGGCTAATTACTGTCATAAGCGAAGCGAGACGTATGTGCAGCGAAAAGATCTCGTCGGGAAGTTATTGAGACAGTACGAAAGAAAATTCACAGGGTTGTGTTTTGTTCGCGCTATTTGGGAACGGCGGATGGAAATTTACACGTAAAAATTCGTGTCTTGTCTGTAAATGATAGATTATGAATGTTCATGCAAATTTTTATTTTTATAAACTGAACCGAAGGAATGAAACTTAAACAAAAATTTGTTTCGCTCGCCAAATGCCATAATGCGTGAATTTTTAACGTTTTTCACTATATTTCACGTTCGATTTATATCCTTTTCCATTAAAAAAATCGTTTCTCGTTAATTTTGCATTTATATCGAACTTTCCAATTGTAATTCAAATTCCTGAGAAGTTAAAATAAATTATTCTAACACTGATTAATGTATTATCAAAGATTGAGTTCTAATTTTACTATAAATAATAAGTAAAAAAGTAATTAATTCTAATTTTAATTAATAAGGTATTCAAGAATATTTGCACCTTTTCTATTTAAATAGTTGTTTTGTATTTTCTTATTACTTCTGTATCATTTAGCTCCTCAGTTGTAATAAAGAATCACGTGGCTCCAAAGGAAGTTGATTAAGTTCTCGTTTCCAAGGGCATCGTGTTTTATATCGACATTGGTGTGAGAGTTCGTGTTGTCGTGGAAATGATGCAGTTTTGTGGTTGGTTGTGCTTGTATAGGTATGCCTTTTGGCGCATGTTGGTCGAAGCAGTGGAAATGTACTTTCTTCTCTTGCGAGTTATTTCTAGGATTCAACTGCAAATCCCAGGTAGGTGCAGGAATAGGTACAATTTCGCTGTTAACTGTACTCGATGGACGTGTACATTTCTGTACATATTGTCCTATACCTATTGAAGTTTATTACTCGACCTTGTAATAAATCTTGCCGTTTTATATAACTAAGAGTAGAAATTGTTCTATTTTCTGAAACAACTGTAGAATATACACATGTAAACAATTATTATCTTTAATTTTGATAAGAAGATTGGGTCGTCTACGATTTATATATAAAGGTAAAATTCCTAAAATTATATCATAATATTAATTACATAATATAAAAAATGAAATTATTATATAAAATTATTAGATTGGAAAACAGGAAATATTAAATTTTGTTAGTGATGTGATCTCATATTAATTAAGAAAAAAATGTTTATTAATCATAAGTTAATATATTTTAATTGATTTAAATTAATCAATATTATTTATATGTGTATTTTATCTATTTTATATATTAATCAATATATCAAAATAAGATTGACTAGTTTCCATACATTTGTGCCAACAGAGTCTCAATGCATAAATACGATTTTTCAATCAATTTCAAACAATTAAAACAAGATCTGAGAGAATCGTGCTTAAAGATTTTAATTTCTAATGAATCTTTCATTTTACAACTCAGGAAAGTTTGGCTGAAACTTTGATGTTTCGGTTGAAATAACTCCATTTTCGAATAATGAAACGTCTCGCGACTAAACGAATATCTGAAAGAATTGCGCATTATAAAATTTTAACATTTAATTTTACGTTGTATAAAAAATTAGTTTCAAATGTGTTAACTCTTGAGAAATTTTGAAGTACATGAAAACGGAGGGAAAATATTTCATACAAAACATAAAGGAAAAAGAATTTAGATCACGAAGATTTCCTCTTTAAACAATAAAAAACTACCACTTTCAGCTATCATATTTTGCACAAATTTAATGTACGCCTAAACCAAAATTAATGTAACTCAAAGAATTGAATCGAAAATTGAATGAGTTAAGTATGTTCAAATATTGTTGAATAAATAATATTTCTCCTCTTGATAGTTTGGTTGGATGAAGTAAAGTCGAATGAATTACAATAGTAAGGTATTATAATTTCGCGACTTGTTCAAGGTATTTGAAAAGCAACCTCGGGAAACAGGAAAATTGGATTTTTTCATACTTTTATTACAGTGAACAATGTTCACCGTGCAGAAAAGCTACGGGACAATAATGTACTTTTACGGGTAAATGAAATTCATTCTATGTCAAGTACACCAAAGCAGAACCGGTGGATGAAAGTGTGCGTAATTTTCAACGCGATGAAGAGAAATATAGAAAACCCAAAGGTTTTACAAATAATCCGCTGCAGCGATTCCAAATGAAAAAGATACGATTATTACAACCGGCAATTATTCTCTTTATAAACCAAGCTTGCCAAAATATTTTATGATGAAAGCGAATTCATCTTTTACATATTAAATTTGATTTTCAACAAAAAATATTCTCCGATTATTAAGATTTAAAATTGTATACAACAATTTTTCGTGAAGAAGTTATAATATTTATATACTGACTGTCGACAATTAACTTAATTGAAAATTCATTGAGATATTTGCTTTTTTGATTAAACATTTGAAAATAATTTCACAGTTATATCACGTTATAAAATTTTGAAAAAAGAGGGCTGTGAAAGAAAAGGTTTGTGTGTTAGTCGAGCACGTGGAATAACTGGCTTACGGGATCCAATATGGCACGTGCTGAATACAAAGGCTACAAAGAAATGCAGACACATCAGTTAGTCATTATGCTATAAAAAAACATTTCAGTTTTATAAATCATCCCTTTGTTCATTTTTACAAACTTTCCTTTCCGTTGAGCTTTAAAAACCTTCATTAGTAAAGATTGCACTTAAATTCCGGATTATTCCTTTGAAATATTCTCCGCTTTACAGAAACGTTTTTATCCTCTTGAATCGAATTCTCTTTTTGAAAGTGGACGCGGGGATAGACATGCAAACTTCTTTCCGAAACGATTACTGTTTTCCTCTTCAGCGATACCGTACGAAAATCCCATAGAAACGCGGCAAAAATTTCAATTACTTTCACCACCAACGGCTCCTTCTGAGAGCCGTGCTACGTCCGAATAATTAAAACCCGCCGGATGAAACGGTTTCGCGCTTTCATTTCGCGGGACTTAATAGAAAGCGCACGGTTGGATGTCGTGTTACCGAATCGTAGTCCTTCATTTAACTTCCAAACTTCTCTGCCGGAAAAATCAGATAAACCTCGAGGCGAAGTTGGAAACGACTCAAGGGAACTCGGTATAGATACGCGAGCGCTTATCGCGAGACATCGGAAAGCGTGGAGGCCTCGAAGCGTGATTAACAATTAGCGCAGGCCACGCTGCAATCTATACTTAACCTTCTCGCATGAATTATCGATGAGATACCTTGGGAATTGATTCTTGTTTTCCTGTGACCCATATCGTAAACGAGATATCTCGCAAGTTAATATTGCAACAACATATATTCAGACAAAGTAATTTCCGCTCGATTCAACGCACTTTCTCAACCCTTACTTAATAACATTTATTCCAACACTTCTATCTGTCTAAGCCGTTCTATTTGTACATAATCTTTTTAATTAATGTATAATGAGATCTACTTCTTGCCACGAAAGCATTTGATACGTGGCTTAACTTTTCATAGTCTGATTAATGTAACTTTCAGACTTATCGGTACGAGTAACTCTCCAGTGTGAAATACTGGCTACATTATTGTAGAATAATTAATGCTACGCAACGTTAGTAACAGCGAAAGTTCGAAACTTTCAACAGCTAATGAGTCAAACACACATCCAGCTCGATAAAAATCTACCTCTCGCTTATCCTTTTTACCTTGCCCCTGTTGTTTTGTTTCGTTTCCAAGCTTATCAATCTCAGTTCGACCCACGACACTGTGATCGAGCAACGTCGAAGCTCGCAGGAAGACTAGTGGCCTCAGTGGTTACCAGAAAATCGATCGATGTCCTGCACGGGACATCTAACTCTTCACGGAATATGCCGAATGCTCTGTGCCCTCAACTTAAGTTCGATCTTTCGCCCGATTTAGTCCAAATGAAGGCTTTCATTTTAATCGATTTGATCGAGTTAAAAGCTTTTATCCTAGCTGAGCTGAATGAACGAGAGGCATCAATCCTGGTTAATTTGGTTAGAGTGAAAGAATTTATTCAGGTTTGTTAGATTCAATTGAAGAAGGTATCTTTTTTTAGAGAATTTGATTGAAAAGGAGATATTTATTAGAGGCTCTTTTTTTAAGAATCTGGACGTTTTGTTACGGTCGTTTGCCTTTTTTAAATTATTTGTCTTCGTTTTCTAAAATTCTATTTTTGGGAGTTATAAGTAGATAACATGGTCAGTTCGTATTTTTGTAGTCAATGTGAATTTCTCAATATAACAAAGTAACAAATATATACAAAATATTAAGAATAAGGGAAAGATTTTGTATGAAGTTTTGCTGTAAACTCTTTGTTACGTAGTTATGAATATTAATTTTAAACAGTTTAAAATGTTAGTATTTTTTGATGCTGTAATATAAAGTTTTGTATGATGCACGAACCATTTTCATTGCATTTGTGTAGAATTTGAAAATTTTGAAACTCTCTGAACATGCTTTGATATTTCATATATATGTACGTGCACGCAAGATTATAACGTATAATTCATCATACATCGTTTGATAATGATAGACTAATGATATCATATATTATCTGACATTATAAAATTTGTTTGTTTATTTTAATAATTTTTGGCTATCACTAAAACTTCCTGGATTTATTCCTGTCTGTCACTGTCAAACGTTTATATCCTGCATAATACCCTACCCCCGAACACAGGTTGAAGTATCTGACATGCAATCGTTACCCTATGACATTTTATGGCGGATAATAAAAGCAAGGATACATATTAGCTTTGCGAGACGGATGATTAAGCCTTTAAATATTGCGTTCACCCCGTTCTCAGAAATAGCACGCTTCGGAGATTAAATCTCTTGAGGCGATCTGACCCGTTATCTTGCGAAAACGTGGCGCACCGACAAAAAGCTCACTATAAAACACGTAATCTTTTTATCGTCGTTGACAATAGCCACATCAACTGCATAGATTTCGTTTTAACAATTTATTCACGAATCGAACGAAAGTACATATTTTTCGTTTCTGAATGTTAATCCTTTTATTCTTAATATTCTGACTGATATCTGATTCTGTGAAAAATTTCATACAAAATGTAATTTGAAGTAAGTAACGAGGATAAGTTCCAAGAATTACTTTCCATGCAAATAGTTGCATTCGTGAACTGCATGACAAATGTCGCTTTTAATGCAGTTGCAGATTTAATCTTATTACTCTAGTTTATCGCAGAATATAAAATGAGTTGATCATATTTTTCAATAACAGTATACTTATACGATCTGTATTGAATACAGTACAAATAACTGAGAATGTAAGTGTTGACGAGAAAATTAGGTACGTTACTTCGATAGCCATTACGAGCTGCTTCGTTCATAGGATCAGAATTATGGAAATGATTTAATCGAACTTACGAGTTGTTAACAAAATTCATTTAAGACCTTAACCCTTATGTGCTTTGTAAATACGTTTCGATCACAGATGTTCAAAGAACCAACAGAAGATAGACACAAAGAAATTATCTATTATTACTCTTTTGTTTAAGAGATATACCATATTTGTTTCTGAATTTATAAAATATTTAAACTAGACTATAGCACCTCCTGTGTGAATAATAATTTTTCTCTATTTCACTCAAAAATACAACGAAAACATGAAATAAAGGGTCAACTATCAGAAACAGCAGAAACGAACTTCCTCAACAAACAACTACGATATTTTACAAGTATTCTTGGTTACACCAAATGATAGATTAGCAGAGCGAGACATTTTCAAATAGCAAAGACAAAGTTTATGCACCTATTCCGGTTTATTTCAAGATCTATAAAATATTGGATATTCTGACATAATGTATTTCTAGCATAGGTGAGAGGAAACACACGCAAAAGTCGAAGGTTCATCGCATTGTGCGAACTTCCATGGAAATTCCACTTGAACTCGAACTGTTAGGCGAGTCGTTTTCACGTGGCTAAAACGGAATTGTTAAATTGCGTTCCCGTGGCTCGTTGCCTTGTGCGAGTGTGTATATATGAAACCCATGCATGTCTGACCATGGGAGCATAGTCAGACATCTACGAAACGATACGATCTCGCGACGGGGTTGAGTGGGACACACGGTAACGTAAATTATGGCGATGCTTTGACTCTCCCGACGCGAATTCCACTAACGACCTTTAAACTGGTATCCGTGTTCCCTTCTTCTTTCTCTGTTTAGGGAACTGGCGAGTATCACTCGATTCCTCGCTCCCTTAAAGTTTGTTCGATCGTGTCGTTAACGAGGCTATCGCACTGTTCATGTTTCTCGTACCGATATTCTTCAGAACAGTTGGTTTGTTAAGAATTAAAATGTACCTATAGTGGATATACGGTGATTAAAAAAAGTATCGACACACTATTGTAACATTTCAGTATTAAATTTAGCCCATACCGTTCATTACCGCATTTCAATATTAGTTCATTGTATTTATTTTCTACTCACGTTCAAATTTATTTTTATTCTTATACATTTTCGTATCACTTACGCCATTATATTACTTCGAATGATCCGTGCTTATTTCGGCTACATATCATATCAATTAAATATATTATTTTCGGATGGAAATAGAGAAATTCCCATCGACATTTTATTACGAGAAGTTCATCATTTTAACCGTCATGAATCAATAACTAGTTGGAAATTATAGTTGTCGAAACTTTCCAAGTTTAATACTCGTCGTAAATAGAAAATTACGACATGCTTGGGTAACTAATTATTAACTGTGTAAATGAGCGAAATTAATGTTCCTGTTTGTAATTACATAGAAGATAGGCAGTTGGCCAATAATACAGTTATCATTCCACTTGAACGTTAAGTAGTCATGTTATTTTTGGGGATGAAAAATATACTTGATAATTTTCTTTCACTATATCGTATTTGCACATTTATCATGTTGTGTTCTTTATTTGTTGTTCCATTTATTTGAAAGTTGTGTATTTTCGTAACTTGCGATAACATTTCAATTTACTTCAGTTTTCAAAATATATTTGTCTAACAGTACCCGAAGCGTCATATAACCAGTGATGCAATGTAAACGAAACTCTATATATGTAAAACGTGTAAACAACGTGAAAGAAAACATTTTCGTCTGAAATTTCGTTTTTTCAAAGAAATGAGCTTGAAAATTCATCAGATGACTGTGATTTTTCACGAATTTCGTTCAAAAATTTCTTACTAATATAAAAATTATTAGTTCCCAGATTTGAAACTAAAATAGAATACTGCAATCACAATTATCGTTAAACAAAATTTTATTAATTCGATAGTAACAAGCTGGTCTTTTCCAGAAATTACGAAACTCGTTCTATGATTTCAACCGAATTGCTAATAATCTATTGTAATGGTTGACGTGACTTTTTTGGTTAAAATTGGTTAAATTGGTAAAAAATTGGTTAAAAGAATCCCTACAAAAAAATTTTCAAAGTCTTCTGAACAATTATTCGATCAAATTCACTTAAATTTGTCAAACGATGGTGTTACGCTTCATGTAACTCAATGTCACGTGACAGAAGATGGAACAACAAAAATAATGGCGCATGTTTTGATATTGCCAGTATGGACAAATGTTGTTTCACACAACGAGGCCACATACGTGGTCTTCGCAGTGTTTCCCGTCTCTCAAACGTTAGACCTAACTGCGCCGTGTTGTTTCTCTTTCGTCCACACTCATTTTTTATTGTCTATTGTTTGCGAGAATAATCCGTTAGAATATATAAAGTTAATATGCATATTTACACATAAAAATAAACGCTATGGCTACAACTAAAACTAAAACTACAATGAGGTACGGTATAATGACTTCTCGATAGTGGAAAAAGATTCGAAGAATACGTTAATTACGGAAGATACCTTATTAATATTAATAGCCATGCAATTTATACCAGTACGTTAAGAAAGCTCAATGTTACGCGGCTGAAAATAGAACATTTCATGATGCCGCAGATTTTTCATTGGAACATTAATTTTGAAAAAATATTCCGTGATATCGGGGCAATCTATGTTATCTTTAAACATTTCACGTAGCTTTCTTCTACATTCCAATGTTGTGGGGCCAAAATCAGGCAGAATTGTTCGATTGTGGCATTCTTGCGTAATTGTCACGCAAGACAAGCGGTTAATGCAAGCGCGTGCATTTTGCCTGACGATCGCCGGGCGAATCCCATACGAAATCGAATCGCGACCCACCGCTGAATTAAACACTTATTCCACGTCGACGCCATCCGTATTGTTTGCAATCCCCGAAACAAATTAGATTTTATTTCGCGCGAGCCTCCGCGGAATTCTATTTGCACCCCTCTCGAGCTCGCGACGCTTTTCCGCTTCGATTACGTGACTCGATAATTGCGCGCTGAGGCCCGCAGGTTATCCATGACACGCGATTTCTAATCGCTTTTCTGGATATAAATGACGGGGACTCCACTGAAGAGTAATCGATCAGTGGCTCATTCTGATTGCGTACGGTTATTAATTTTAGGGGAGCAAATCGTTCAGATACGCAGATGTGTTTGTAGAGGTATTACATTTCAGAAGATGGGTGATATAAACTTCATGGTCGGTGATTTTTGTCACGTTTCAATGTTTTTAAAAGTATTGAGATATCTTTTAATAAAATTGAAAAATAATTTTATAGAGGAACACACCGATATCTGACTTCCTTAGAATCATGCTCAGAAGTTAGAATTTTTCCATAATAATTTTATTATTTTTGATTTATAAGCGTATTTTTAATTTAAAAATCTTCTTCCGATGTAGGATCTTGTCATTCTTTTACTTTTCATCCGATTATTCCTCCCCTTGTTATTTCACTTAAATTATTCTTAAAGCATCCAGTTATAAATAGCTCTAGAGTACGTTGTTCGTCCAATTATTGAGTTGTACTACTACACGCAGGTAAAGTAGAAACTGAAGCGCACGGTTAAAGTCATCGATTCCATCCGATTGAATGTGCAATGGTGATAATAATTAAACTAAAAGTTCAATATTATATATCAGAAATGTACTTAACGATAAATTATAGGGCATATTTTTTTATTATACATATTTTAATAATATTAAAAAATATATATATATAACCTATGATATTAAGAAATTGAAATAAAGAACAAATTTAAATTAAATTATATAAGGAGGCATTTCTTACACAATATTATATTTACAATTGTAACTTCTTTGATAATATAAGAAATAGAATGTCCAGAACAGAATCTCTTCATAGAGATTTATATTGGTTTAATAAAGAAAGAAAGAAAAAGATTACTATAACTTAACAACCCATATCTTGTGATCGATATTCGAAATTTGTGTTCCATGTGTTCTTCGGATCTTGTAAACTTCTCGAAATCCGTCTTTGCAACATGATGCAAGATAGATGACAACAACGATAAACAATAATAATTAAGCAAAGATGAATGTTTGCATGCAACGTAGTCATATGAAAATTAGGCTGTTGATTTTTGTGTATTTATAAGAAATTTAAAGATGCAAAAGTTCATAGAATACACATCTAAGACTTAAAAATATGTAAAATATCCAAAGTGTAAAATTCGTTGTAATGTTTAATAAATACAACAACTCTTTGTCTAGACCTTATTCTTTTAGCAACGTCCATAAATAGTACGTAATCGCGTAACTATCCGCAGTCTAATGATAATAAATTACCTGCGATATATCGACAGAGTATTACCAATACTTCGATATTTTCTTTTACTGTGCACCACGAACAAGACGCTTAGAAATTTTCCTAGCAGCGATCAACCCAAGCTACATTCCTCGACTCTGCAATACAGTCGGCCAGCTACACTATGCCGCGATAAAACGTGAACGGTGCAAATATGTTGCGATGCTAAGCAAGCAGTCGGCCGGCAGAAAAAGCAAATTGATATCGGAAAAAGGGGGACCTAAGGAAGAGAACACAATGTAAGAGTCGCGATACCACACGATGAAAATGCGCTGATGATAAATGTTACTTTTTCCGACGGTGGTGAACGCTGTTGGCGTTTCCGCACGATTCATCATTGGTAATTAACCGTGAAACTTGTGCACACACACACACGCGTGCGCATTCGATGACGCACGAGGGTGGATACGCGATTCCACGAAGATAGAAGGCCAGTTGCATTGCGCGGTATGCAGAGTGAAAAGATTATTGAAATCTTTCCTTGTACCATTTCAAAATAGACACAGGATTGCGTGAGATCTTCGTTGACAAAGCTTATGATACGATTAAAAGATAAGAAAGAGGCATTATTTTTTTGATAGAAATTTATTCACAGCTGTAGATAATAATTTCCTTGCAATTATCTTCGTATTTCCTTATATTGAATTATACGTATTGCCTTATATTACATATAAAAATGTATGATATACAGGGTGGTTGGTAATTGGTGGTACAAGCGGAAAAGGGGTGATTCTATGCGAAAAAAGAAGTCGAAAATATAGAATAATAATGTCTTATTTTTAATTTTATTTAATTGATTATTTAGTTAATTCCGTTATGTACATTTTTTATTCCACTGATTATTATGTCCACTCCATTCCAATAAAAATAAATTCTTTTTGAATTAATTCAAGGAGGGAATTCTTTCTGAATCATCAACGATTCAATTTGCCCACAGCGAGTTGAAATTAAATATTCTAAAATTAAGTAATCTAACTGAAAGCCAGTAATGTTATGGTTTTACGTGACTCAATGGTACCAGTTAAGCATTTTATAATCATCATATTCTGTCAAATGTCTTTTTAAAAAAACTAAATTATCGCAATATTTAAACATAATTCGACAAACTACTTATAACTGGCAATGCCAATTATCCAGAGGAATCTGAAAACGAGGAGAGAGAAAAAGAAGTACAGAGAGAGAATGTTGGTAGACAAGAATAGAAATCTGGAACGCATTAGCCCTATCGTTGAACGTAAACAGTTTCTGTGCGTGCTCGAAAGAAATCGATAGAAATACACCGAATGATGGTTTTAAGTACTTTCATGCGGGTTGTCGATTTGCTACTGCGCCCATGAAGGAGTTCGCGGTGAAACGAAACAGTACTTGAAGTACTCGAGTTCCGTTTCTTGTTGATGAGTAAGGTATGTGTGTGTTTATACTTCTTGAAATGAAAGACTGGCAGGAAGATATGGTGGACGATTAAAAGGTAGAAGGATTATTAATTTGGTAGAGGCTTGTAAAAAAGAACGTGACTGTGGTTGCATAGATTTATGAGCGGTAAAGTGGAAGTTTCGTAAAGTAACGTGAATTTAAATTGCATTATGAATTTATATTATCGAGATTAGTAGAGAAGAGAATTTAAGGAGTCATTTGTTGGGATTGTTACAAGGCTGCTGTTTGAAGACTATGAGATTATTTGATTTATATTTATTTGATGTGAAGAAGGAAATTCAGAGTTTATGTAATGTTATTGTTGATATCTCATTGAAATGGTAATTGATATTAAAAATATTGAAAAAGATAAAAAATTCATTATTAATTTATTGTTAAAATACGTCTTTACATTTCGTATTATTATATTCCAACATAGATATAAGCGGGTTATTGTTAACTTGCAGATTCTTCATTTTAATTTTATATCAAAGTTCCATTTTTCTTAAAATTCTGAAGAAATGAAAACATAATGGCAACAAAAAATTTCCGGAAGCTCTAAAATATAATAGTTAAAAATAAATAGCAGTCCGGTCTAAAAGTACTTTTTCAAATTAAATCAACCAAATCTTTGTTCATTGTAAAGAATGTTCTGCTTTGATACTTCATTCTTAATTCTACCTCCAACGAGATGTTATATTATACTTTACTTTTCGTACACAATCGTCCACTTGAATCATTATCCGACGCTATCTATTTGAACAGGAAATATTTGAAATAAAAAATGATACTTTAAACGCGTTGATTGCCCCACTATTCAATCTCGCATCGAATGATTGATTTCCATCTTTGTAACCTTTCACTTGTACGTTAAATCTTCCATACACTTTTCTACATTTCTCCATTCTACATATAACTTCGTCACCACAGAATGCACGTCACTAGATTAAATCGAGCAGACGAAGTAAATATGTAATTCTGGAAGCGAATTGGTGACGATGGCGGATTTTCATACCATAGGAAGGTAGTCGCGATAAATAAAAATTCAGTTCTTCTCTCTTCGACGGTGTTCCTTCGCAGGCACAATCAATCACTTCACTCTAGTAGCTTCTCGGATGAAAAATCACCGGCCGTGCAATAAATCATCATGCTCAACTTATGAAATATCCACACGTGGCTCATTCAGGACGATGCGTGACCGCGATCGCTTTCGAATACGTGCCAGCACAGGTGTAATTCGCGATATGCTGCCCCTCATCAACCTATTCGAAGGATAGAACTGCTATCTGTCGCAAATTGATGCAGACCTTTTTTCTCTAATCGAGATCAATCCTATCTTATTTTTTTATTATTGATTCAATACCTTTTAACTTCCCATATTAGATGGAGAATTTGTAATTTTGTATATTGTAACGTGAATTTTTGGATCATAGAATGATTGTTTATACGGTAAATTAACGAATAAACAGACTTTAATTGATAGGTATTTATACGCTGGTTCTCAAAGAAGACGGAATTGTTGGTTATTTTACGTGAAAATTAAATAGAAAAGTCAGGAATCCTAAAATTTTTGCAGAGAATTTATAAATGTAATGTATTTTAACAAGGAATTTAGAATTCTGCGAGTAAATTAAAACAGACTATTTTTCTTTCAGGTTTCAAACTTTCAGGATGCTTTACAAATTCAATAAAATGTTAAATCCTATTATATTAACAGAAGGTGGCAGAGTCACGATGATAGATGTACAGGCAGTAGTGAAGGTACACCATAAGTCAGACCTGAATAATGATATCGCGGCTGATTCTGTCTTCAGAACACTTCGACTTGCAGACGTCAGTTAAATTCTTCAGTGGGAAGTTTCACGATAGAATGTCTATTGACTGAACGTTTAACGAATCCGTTTTCTCATCACTTTTACTCGGTTTTACGGAATGAATGAGAAGTAAACAATCTTTCCTCGTGTAAGGTTAAGCAAACAATGTTTCCCTGAGCTGCAATTATTATTCACTTTAACCTCACACAGCTTTATTTCTGCAGTAGATAGAAGCAAATATCTTATAACTGGATTTCTGAACAAATAATTGTATTCAATTTTATAGCGATATCTTTATTTTTTCAGTTATAGATGTGACATCTTAAAACACAAGGCAGAATTTAATTAATAGTAGAATCACTAAATTCGTAATTTTTCACAAAATTTGTATACATTTAAAAATGCTTCACAATGTGTTTTTGGAGGTGTGAATAATTTTCAATGCAGTATATGAATAAATTCTTATTTATGGCTCTTGTACTATAGATTTCTTCATATTTAATTTCGTTGGTACAATGCAATTTATTCATTCATATAAATTCAATTTATGTATTCATTAAGTATAATTATAACATCACTGTAGCACTTATTAAGTTGACTGATGTTACATATTTCCATTATTAGTTCTGTTAATTGGGGACAAGTTAATTAATACTTCGATTAATTCGGACAACAGCTCCAGGATTAGTAATTTTGCTGCAATCCACACAGAGTAAACTTTTAATCGTTCTATTCGTTAATGAGGAGATTATATGCTGATCAATGCATGTTGTCAATATACAAAGTGTATAATTGTTACAAAACGTATTCTGTTTATATCGAAATTGATGAAGCTGGTATAATGTCTACTACCTATATATCTATATGAGGTAAATAAGTGTAAATTATAATGAGTAGGAGATATGTCTCTACGAATTTTTCCTTCAACATATTTGATGACAAATATTGTTATAATAGAAAGGAAAATGACAAAGTTAAATGTGAAAAATATAAGAATTATTCGAATAGGATCCAGAAAAGTTGCACTTCTATTATTTTGTCATAATTAATTAATTTATTCATTTTATTTCTACTTCAGAATCTACAAATTCTACTTTCTATAAATAATTCTATTAACTCTTTCTTATAATCTTACTATTTGAAATATACGTTTAGTACACTTTAAGACATTATAAATATAGAATGACTATATTTTTAAATCAGATGATAATTATAATTTAAATGAAGTTGAATTTGATGAAGATACTTTCTTTATTTATATACTTTACAGTACATGTAATATTAAAATTATACAACAGTAGGTCGATCAATTTATCACAACAATAAATCGGTATTTAAAGATAATCGCATGAAAATCGTTTCGTACTCTAACTTAATCGACCTAGCAGCTTGTTTAGTTGTTTGTAGTGAATGTTAACGATTATTGTAGCCAATTAACTTTGTGAATCAGTTGCAAATTCGTCCTCGAATATGCATAGTTCATTGACATCGCTTTGAGTTAAATTTATTCCTTTCAACTGCTATTTCTACGGATGAAATCAAGCTTATCGCACTGGTTTCATTTAACAGAGACATGAATTTCATTCAGTTGTGTATTTTTCCTATGTATTAATCCGTAGTAGTACCAACTTTGTCACAGATGCAGCTTGTCCTAGTTTTAAAATAAAATTCTATATTATCATGAATTTGTTGTTCTATGTTATCATGAATTATCATGAATATTATCATGCATTTGAAAGAATTAAATCTTTGTTATTCTGATATAAATTACTACTGATTTTAAAATGTATGAATTAGATCCAACATAGTTTAAATTAAATATATAATACCAAAGTTATATATATATATATATATGAATTCTTATGCAATCGTTAATTTATTATTAATATTTTCATTATATTATTGATAATAGAAGAATCCAGCGCACAATTTTGAAGCTATTCATATGTTATAACACAAAATTCTATTTTATAACATCAAACCTTCGTAAATAACTTTATGAATTATGCATGTATGCATTCAGAAGACCAACCATTCACAATTCAATCTTCGAAATACAATAAACCAATAGCCAAACGACTGTGTCCAACTTCGACGCGACGAACTGTGAAACACCCAGTTAAGAATAACTTATTCAAAAAGCCATCCTTATCCATTCGATATCCCAATATCTGGCCGATTACTCCGAATATTTGAACAATCGTAGCCAATTTCAACTGCGAAAAAATCTGTCAAGAGTCAGTTATTACGAAAACAGTTATTCAGAAAGTCAATCTTGGCTACTCGATAGTCCAATATCAGGCCGATTACGGGGAATATTCGACGCGACAAACGGCTCGACATTGTCTCAGCTGACACAGCCGCTCGAAGATGTCAAAGAGCACAATTAAACAGCGGAGGTGAATCGAAACGCGAGCGGAACTACCCTCGCGGCACCACGACTACCCCTTTTTTCTCGCAACTATTCGACCCAGTTTTATTATCCGACCGCGGCTGCTTTTTGCTCGATGGGATCAGAAATAGACTTAGGTCGGTGACTCGGCACAAATGAATTCATACTTCTGGCGAATTAATGCGTCAACACTTCATACAGCGTGATCTTAAATTCCTGATACATTCAGTTGCTTAAAATGAGACGAACGACAGGGATAAGGAAATTATATTGAATGTTTCATTATTGAGAAAATCACGTTTGAAAGCTTGTAAATTATATTTGAATTTCCCTGATCTGGACCTTCCCTAACACAATTCCTCAAACTGGACAGTAGGCAATCGAGAGGAGATTATTATACGTACGAAAAGAAGTCAAAAATATAGAATAAAGATTTTTTGCTTAAGGCTCCGTTTTGGAGAAGAAACGAGTACACAATATTTTCTCCAAAATGAGGCTATAAATAAAAAATCTTTATTGTACATTTTCGACTTAGTTTTGCATGTAGAATAATCTTCTGTCGATTCCCTAGTCCTATCCAGTTGGTCGAGAATGCAAATTTTCAAACTTGGTCTTCTCGAAAATGCAGCCTCTTTCGTAACCTTATTTTTTCGTGATTTTCCTCTCGTTTTAAGCCGTCGAAAACCTCTGACTTTAATTGTCCCGCCACGCCATAGGGACACGATGTATATTCCTCCTTATTCACGAAAAGCGTAATACATATGTACCGCGTGATTCAAAAGCAGTGGTTTCTCCATGGTGAACCAGAAACGAAAGGACAGAGACGGGACATCTAATTAACTGCCTTTCTCAAACTTAAGTAAGAGCCCAGAGATGTTGAACTCCGAAATACCGTATTCTCCTGATTAATATTCTCTATTCAGTTGCTATTTGCTGATCGACATATTCCTCGATCCTTATTCATCATACGCATAATACGCGTGATTCAAAAGTCGTGTGAAAGGTGGTCGGCTTTCCACGGTGGTGAGCGGAAAACGAAAGGATAGAGGCGAGAAGGTTAGAGGAAAGACCCGGGACGCCCAATTAACTGCTTTTCTCTCGAGCAAGTGTTTAAACTTAAGTAAGAGCCCTGAGAGGTCGAGCACTGAAATACCGAATTCTCACAACCCGATTAACCTCGCCTCGTGAAATCAATGAGCGGTGGAGAAAACGGTGAGCGAACGTAAGGGAGCGGACGCAGAGGGCTATCGGGTCCGTAGAACCGGAGGACTATATAACCAGCCCATTATCAAGCTCATTAAAGGTACCTCTACTCCTTGGCCACCCTCTCGCCTTTCTCTACATCCCTCGGTTTAAACTCTTAGTCCGCTAACGGGGCCGAATGGTTCGAGATTCTCGTGCGCGCTACCTCGACACGCCAACTATTTTATAGTCGGTTACTTAAGCCCAATTAATTAAAATCCCACTTCGTCTCGCGAGCTTCTTTCACTCACTCCGCTTACAAACTGCCCTTTCATCCTTTTCATTTTCTCCTTAGGCTCGTTCCGAAATCGAAGCGATTCAACTCGCGCGTAAACTTTGTCAAAAGAAATATAGGTATAGATATAGGTTAAGTATAGAGCGAAGTCCTGCTGCGAGTAGACGAAATGAGTTGGAAAGTGGTTTTCGAAGATTTAGTTTACTATAGGGTTTGGTTGTATTTATTAAGAGGAAGTCGAAGTTGTTTTTGTACCTATCGAGCAATATCAAAAACTCGAATCGTTGAATTAGGATTTAACTTATTAACTTCCAACTTTTTCTCTCATTACTTAGTACGAATATCTTTGAAAAGACTTCCATATATTTTAATTAGTTTTCTATAATCTACCATACTACCATATATACTGCCATAGTAGTGAAATAGAATAGTAAAATGGATAACAATGCTAATAATTAAGGCTTCCTTTGTACGAGCTCTGTTTATTTCAATGAAATTTTAGTCAGTACCTGATTAATTAAATTCTTGCCGGTTGAATCTACTTATCTGAATATGAACTCCTATTATATAAGCGGAAAATCACAGGTGATTGAGAGAATGAGTGGCCTGCTATTATATAAATTCCAATTATATAAACTATTTATCCCCTGACAAATCAATATAAACGGACTCCTATTGTATATGTGTCTTCTTTAATTAAAAACAGTCTTTACTTAAAGATCATAATTGGGGCTATAAAATTTATGCGATTTTTTATTACAATCCCCTAAATGGGAAACATGGTAGCTAATGGGTTAATGAGGTTCAATAACCCGTGTCTAAGTTAGAAGTTTGATAAATTATTGGAGAATCCTGAATATATGTATTTTTGGACAGGCTACGAATAACCTGAGTGTCAGGTTAATCTTCTGTGATTGATGGTGAGTCAAATACTGTGATCTTGAGTTACAAGGGAATTGTGGTTTAACATGACTGGAGATCGTGAGATATTTTTGTAGATCAGAGAGTTTTGAAGTAAGTGGAGCTTGTTTATTGCGGATTAATTAATGGTAATCCAAAGGGATTAGTGTTTTCGGAATCCGTACAATTCTAATCGGACTTACCTTATCTATATAGCATGTTATAAATAGATATAATAATAAATAATTTCCGTATATAATCTGATTTTACGTTACGTGAAATCATACATTTGCTATTTTGCAACTTTTACAACCTGTACAATATTTTATAAGTTTATGATGCAACCTTTGTACTTCCTCACTTTTTAAAATGTTAGCTATACGGTTCTTTTTATAAATGAAACTTTTAATAAAAGTTTTCTTATTGTTAAAAATGCAGTGGTTTCATTTTCAGAGGTCATAAAGTTCCTAACATAATTATTAATATTTTTGTATAATTTGTTTGGCCTGTCAAGAACAATAATTTTCTGTGGAATCGTCGTATATTATACCTAACGTTGCAATTTCTTTCCCCTGAATATGAAATCGTTGGCGTTAACGATCACCGCGTTTTGATTGTTTTTCTTTCGACAAATCGCGCGGTTGTTCGCGTCGTTCTAATTAAACTGTCCTCTGTTGCTTTTTGGAAACTCGCCGTGACAGTTTCTTAGTCACCATGCACTACTTTTTTCGTCGATTATTAATCCCTGTAAAAACGGAGCGGCATTAATGAGAGTTCTGCAAAGAACATTCGTAAGAACATTCTTCACTTCAAATGATGAATTTTGTTTTTATCTGAGGGTATAAATGGATTTTTTATATATAAATCGATAGATGTGTCACTCCATTATCAGAAACAGTTTATTCAAGCCTGAGATACTTGATAAATAATTCATTCAACATTGATTGCATATTTGGAAAATCGAAGCAATTTATAATAATAATAACCTATCTAAAGTTGAAAGTACTTAAATAATCGTTGCTTCATATATTTCACAACGCGTAGAATAATATATGTACATACAATAATCTGCGTGTAAAGCAAATAATCCTTATCGTTTGATCAGCGGTATACATTTATTGTTAAATGGTTAAAATTAGGTATAAGTGTTTTCTTCTTCGTGGCCAATCGCAAATTCAGCGGTTGAAACAGCCGTCGAAGATTAAAAATTATTATTTTACAGATGACAAATACGCGTCTATAAGTTTTAAGACCACCTCGTGAATCAGTTATATTTTAGAAGAAATAGGGACTACGCGATGAATCAATTATTATTAACTTCATAGATAATGTATGAAAAACAGAGAAGAGGCAACGAAAAATGTTTAATGAAAGAAATAATATTCGTTATTTTTTTAAGTCCTTCCTACTTCTTTATTTTCGGATAGTGTTTATAATTATTTGTAAATACAGCAGAGAGGATATATATTTTGCCTATAGACAGATAAATACCAAAATACTGCATTGATGTCAAAGCAATAAATTTTACTTGAAACGTGCAAACGAAAGAAATAAACGGAGTATTAAAGAAATGTTATTACCAAGAATAACAGCTGTCATTTTAGTAGAATAGAGGTATATATATGTACAAGGTTATTGTGCATTCTGTTGCGGATAATTAATATTCACAGCATATATCGATAATGAAGTATATTATATTCATGACTTGGTTTTATTATCAACTTAAATGGCAATCTCGTCATACGTGGTATACATAACTACATAATATGCATAGGTAGACATGAAGCAGTAAGTTTCGGTAAAATATTGATTTCGTTCCCATGTCTGCTATTTTTGTTCACTCAAATTAATTACGTTTAATTATATCCACAATGATACGGCTTCCTAATCAATTACTGACGTTTATAAAACCGAAAATGAGGTAATTATAATAATTTTATTAATCCTCGATTTCGATTTGAATTTCCGTTTGTGTGTATTATATCTCAATCAATTAAAATAAGCACCATGTGGCATCAGTATATTAATTTCAATGCTGTATTCCATGATTATCCGATGGTTATTTATCTTGTCTATAAAGTTGTCAGCATTGTTTAATATTAAATTTGCAGTAATTATTAGCCGCGTTAGAACAATTGCGTGTAATGATATGTATATGATAATGATAACATGCCTATAGATAGGTAAAGAAGAATCGACTAGATTAATAAATAAAGATAATGTCTGAAATACTTAAAAGAAATAACAATTTATTATAAAATATAATTTCGAGATTCACAATTCTAAATTACATTGTACAAAGCTTTTTAAAAACATTCTTTTTTAGCTGTAATATAATTGATACAATTTTTATTATAATATAAAAATAAAATTTATTTTGGGAGGGAGGGCCTATTAATAATCATAACAAGTTTCACCAAAATAATATATCACTAATTTATGAACAATACACTTACAATAACCATGAAACTTTTATATATTATCTATTCAGAAGATAGTCAAAACTATATCCTTAATAATGCATTTTGATTTAAGTCTATATCTCAAGTGGTTTCGAAGATATAGCACTAACAAGTATAATAGATATGTCTAAGCCTATAGCGCTATGAATGGCAGTCTACAGCGGTTTGACCTACATTTTTTCTCGGAAATGCGTACGCTTAATAGTAGTAATAGTAAAAAAACGCAGACGCTGTCTGCCACTGACCAGCGCACTATTAACGAAGTTGTGATTGGTCAATATCGGCCAGTGACGCGGTGCGAGTAAGAGGTTCGAGTGTGCGAGGGAGATGACGATAGAGAATTATTGAAAAATTCGGTTCTCTTCAAACCACGATATCTCAGCAACGGAACGACGGATCGAAATGAAACAAAAAGCACTTTGCAGGGGAAGGTTAACCCTTCCAATAACTCCAACTAACTTTAGGAGATTTTTGTTAGTTTTGTAAAGAGAACTGTTTAAATTTTCAGCAGTTCTAACAGCTTTTACGCGTGCATCTATTTAAAGTTTATTGAATTAAATGTGTATATTTTTTAAACAATGTTCTTTCTAATGGTATTGTTAACAGTTTCTATACTAATTATAACAAAAAACTACGCGTAGTTTGCAAAATTTCTAATACAAAATTTTGATACAAAAAAGGAAACAAAATTATATAAATCATACAAGAATCCTATAAAATAAACTATCATTACTAGCATCAAAAAGGAGCGATTCCAGTTCACAGTTACTTCGAACGATATCCGAAACGTGCATTAAACATTTCCCTCGGCACGAAGGGAATTCCCCGTCCGGTGAATCGCTTCCCGACACGCTCATAATTTGTAAAATATCGCGCAGCTCCTAATGTTACAGCACCGTGTATAGTTCTCCTTTCCTCCGTTCCCTTTCTCCTTGGTTTAAGAATCACGCGGCAACGAAACGCGTACGTTTCTGAAAACCGTTTTCAAGACCGCGATCGTTAGCAAGGAACTGTAAGTTTATGTGTCGAGATTCCAACCGTTTTCCCGGTCGGAAAGTAATAAGCACAGAACACGCGGACCTGGCATTCGAGTAGCCGTTACTTTTTATAGGAACCGTTGTCGCCGTGACGCGACTTTACTGTACACTCGTGCCCAGAGCGTAATCGCGCGTGTTCACCAAATTATTTCCTTGGAGCTTGCTATTGGTATCGTGAAGGAAGAAGGAATCATAATCTAAATCCTTTCGTGATTATGTTAAAATATCTAATAGAAACATAATGTTATGTGATTATGTTATAGCAGTGGAAATAGATTTTATTTTATTCATATTTATAATTACTTTATAATGTGTACTTGATTTAGAGAGTTTGATCTAATAAATATTATCCTACGTAGCGGAAGTAGTCTCAAGTTGTAAATAATTAATCCACAATCCTTCTATGATCATCCTTCGAGGATGTAGGTAGTCACAGATTACGGTAATTAAAATATTATAACGGATATATTATATATGTATCAGGAAAACCCTCTACATCTCTATACGAAATATTTTAGCCAGTAATCTTACCCTATTAACGTTCATGACGTATTTTAACAACAAACTCAGGGAGACATTCTAAAGTTGGAAAAAAGTTCTCTTTCTATACTTCGAAAGTAATAATAATAAACATTAAAAATCCCTCACAAAGTTTCGCATTAAATAGAATTCACATCGAGAAATTTTAAATTGCTCATAGTATATACATGGAATTTAAGAATCATCATATAATTAATTTTTAATAATGTATTATGATTTTGTTCTTTATTCGAAATACGACGTTAATTTAAAGAATCGACTGGTATCATAAATCGAAATTACTCATTTGAACATTTGAAGACAGTTTTCCGAGTTTTTAAATGAACTCTTGCATTGAATTCTCATACCATTGAGCAGTAAGAAGAGGAAGAATCAGGTTATCAGGCTAATGAATACAGATCAAATCTGGGTCTTCTGTATACCGAACGTATTCTTTAATCAATTAAGCTATTTTAGACATCAATGGAAATTCTCTCTTTTCAATCTTCTTAATCGGGGTAGTTATTGTTAATATAATTTGAATGTTTGCTTTGTACGCTCATCTTTATATCTTGTATTGCTGTACTTTCTTTATGTTTGGATTAATTCGATAAATTGAAATCGCTGATACAACCTGTAAATGACGATTATAATTGTTTATCCCTGTTATATCCGTATTATGGAATATTTTCACGTATTTGGAATTATGGACTTAAGAGATTTCTTTCATCTTCTTTGTCTCGATATTTCGGAACTTTACTGTTTGCGAAATAATGTATATATTTATTAACACATATTTCATTGGAATAATTTTGTTCGTATAATTTATTAAATTTGTATTATGGCTATAACCGAATAGATTATTTGAATTTGAATTTCTAATTGAAATTAAGATTCAGAATTATTTCTGTTTTTTAATTAAACAAATTCTCCAAAAGTTTGTGTGAAAGTTTGGATCAGAAGTTAGTTATACCAAAGACCTTTCAGATTATGCACACGTTTAAAGGGGATTAGTTTGGAATTTACAGACAGATCATTTATTCAAAAATTACGTGACGAATGTTCTACAGAACAAGGAAGAAGTCAGAATGTAAAGAATTGAGGAGTATTTCATAACAAAATATGAAAAGTAGTTTTTTGGAGAAGCATACTAACTGAAGATCCAATAAGTTTCACATTTGCAAAATACATATGCGTACAAATTTATACATAAATGAACTTCATTACACATTTAATATTACATTATTTTACATTATATCGATACACATACGGACTATCACGTGTTTTACAATTATTTCATTCTAAAGATCTTCGAGCTTTTAATTGCAGTATTTCCAGAATTCAATAAATCATTCTCCCCTCCCTAATTCCGGGGTAATTTCATTAACAGAAAGATCATTTAGAAAACTCTGAGTAGACAAACGTAAAAGTAGTTAAAGAATATCGCAAAGAGATCGTTCGAAAATCCAGGGAAGGAAGTACATACAACGTTTTCTTTCAAAGCAAAGGAAAAAGAATGATAATGAAGGTTTCGTTAACAATCGGCCTCACAGTTGCGGACGTTTAATATCCTGGCTTAATAATACAGGAGGTCTTTGTTCTTCTTTCATCCTGATTGGTCCTTTCTACTTTACGATCCAGCGCAGCTGGCCGCCGCGCCGCTGCTCGTTCTTCAGCACGCTGGTATCCCGTCCGAACGATCGAAATCCCATTTTCCACTGTCACAGACGGCCCGCTTTTTCTCCAGGCGAGATTTCTACGGGTGGCGAGAACATCGTCGTCCTCTCCGTGTCTTGATCGTCCTCCGACCGTCTAATTTCCTCCCCTCGTTCTCGACTAGACCGTCATAAATTACAGAGCGTATAGCGCGTTCGCGAGTCACCACGGAATTTCGCGGCCGGTCGTTCTCTAATTCGAAACGGAGGGATCGTCTAAGTCCGCCAACATTCTCCTGGAAACGAGAACGTCATCGAAACTTTTGCCTCCACCTATATCCTCCCCCTGATTAATTCCGGTAATTAGCCAGACTGCTCCAGATTCGAAAATTACAGCCTACTACGAAGGACACTGAACGGTACAGTTTAGGGGAGAAAGATGATAGTAAGTGAGATTTTATTAAGGTCTGACAGTCTATTATTTTACAACTATATTCATTTTATAACTGTAGTATTTACTTACACGTATATAATAATATTATATTCTTTAATTGATGTTTACATCAACCACTATAGCGGGTTTATATGTACTCGTCGTTGATCGAAATTGTAGGTAGAATTTTATTATTGTTGAACAAGTTTTCGTATATCCTGTAAAATGTTATTTTCGTTGAAATAAAATGCTATAAAATTTGATTGCGAAGTTAGTGGTTTTTTCACTAAAATGACTAACAATAAGAGCCGTATTGTTGTTGTTTTATATCTTAAGAAATATGTAAACACATTATTATACAATTTTATACTTTTACAGGGTGTTCGAAGATCTTTATGGTTGACTGTAACATTGGTTTCTCAACAGATATAAATTTCCACAGAGCTTCAGAATTGGTGTATTTAGAATTCTACAAATAAATTCCCTCCCAACATTTTGATCACGTATTCTGAAATCGCCACAAATTAATAGAGGAAAGATCTCCCAATAATGCACTCATACATGATTCAAGTTAACCAACCTCAAACAGCGTCGCAATGTTCAACAACTTCATCAAACTCGTACGTCGATTTCAATTTGATCACTATCCCACAAAAGCCGCTAACAATAACAGTAAACGAAGTCATTTCTCCAACAAATCACCAAATTTGTGAAAACTTTATCAGTGGAGACAGACAAAGATAAAAAAAAAACACGAAAAAAGAGAAACGAGTAGAAGGGGTGGAGTACGGAACTAGGACAATTTCGCGCGTTAATTAAATTCGTCAGGCATTAATGGAATGGGTCGCCCGTAGTTTCGAGGCTGATGGCAGTGTTTCCTAGGTCGGTTGGTCGCGATCGAAAAGCCATTTCCTCGTGTCACGAACCATCCTACCGTTTCTCATGGAGGGCAAGACGAACGTCGTGAAACAGGCGTCGCGGATGCCTTGATGTGCTCGAGAAGTCCGGCCTCTAGGACTCGACACATACACGCGACTTGTCACTGATTCGCGTACGCTCAAAGGACTGGAACTGCGTGCTCGTACGGCTCGTAGCTGCCTAATGGGACCCTTTGTGCGGTGTCACACACGACTGTCGGTCGCAATGTGCGCTCATTCACTCGTGTGCACACTCTCGCGAAACTATCTGTAGATTGACCGATGTTTTCCGAGAAGGACACCTGAAATGTTACAAATTGTTACAATAAAATGTAAATAGATTAGACAGATGGGGGAGATTATTTACTAAAATATTTCTATTATTGGGCCATGCGTATGTTGATATTTAATGTACACTTAAATACAAAATATAGGACGTAAATATTAGGATATAAATATTTATTGATATTTAACGTAAATTTAATTCTTCCCACTTTTATAGTTATTTTACACTTTTATACTTTTATATTTTATAGTTATTCAATTATGAATCCGTTATTTTATTCGAGTCGTATGAGCGTATATATATATATATATATATATATATCAACTAGCCTCTCTTGTACAATTAATATGAATTTGAAATTTTGTGACAGATTAGTGACTTCAACGTTAAAAATGGGATTTCATTTGAACAGAAACTGTTCTCGAATTGCCGAGATACGATTAAAACAATAACTAAGTGAGAGCAAATTCATGCTGGGAATCAAATGAATATTCTTCCCAATCAAGATAATGCACGATCTCACAACGATCATTCAAATTAAAATTGAAAGTTCGATTTGATAACGTTTTCCATCAATTTTACTCTTCGGTAATAATTGATCCCCTCGATTTTCATTTCTGCGAATATTTGAAATGTTTTCCAGCAAAAATCGTATTAAAAACCGGAATAACGTGAAAGTAATGTTAAAGACAGTTGGGTGATCTGATAAAAATCTCTTTTATATGAATAAATATTATTAGTAAAAAAAAAAACAGACAAAGTAATTATTTATTTCTCCTAAAAAAGAATTAATGTGTGTGAGAATTTTTATACCAATTAGTGACGTTAAAAGATGAAACGTAAATATACTTTTAACCTATAAAACATTTTATATATACATGAATTCGAATTAAAGAATTGTTTGGTAAAAGTCCTTTTTTAGGCATTTTTTTTAAACGAACTTTACACGGTAAGGGGTCATTGGAAATTTTTAGGAGAGGAACAAAAAGTTTTTGAAGTGAAAGGGAATTGGATTTTTTTCGTGAAAGCTTAAGCTCTCGAGTGAAATTTCGTTGATTGGAACTGTTCCAATGTATCCGAAGTCTGACGAAAAAGTGAGAAAGGACAAAACAATCGGCTTTTTTCAGGAGGTTTTAAACTCTGTAGAAGATTAATTAATAGATACACTGTAGTACACGAAAAATTGCTTCAATTGTTCAATTTATAAAAATTGAATTTATCCTCTTTTACAATATTGTTTAGCTTATTTTATATTTTACTTTTTATGAAAATATATTAAAATTGACAGAAGTGTCAACATTTTCTTACAAATATCTCTGTTTTGACAATCGTTTCCAATTTTAGGAATTAACACCTTGTAGGGAATTATTGAAAATAGTGATAAAATATAAAATAGTAATCATTTACGCGCCAATAAAATGAACCTTTGAAATTCTTCAGAGATAAAAAATGTGTGGCTCCAATATATTTTATCTGTAATAAATTAATTTTAATTTATAGGAAAGAATTCGATTTGGAACTCAACGCTATAAAGTCTAGAATATTTTATAAAGTTCATAAAAAACTCTTAAGAACGCAGTATGTAGAAGTTCCTTTTCCTTCTCTAACTGTCTCGTATTTACGTGCCTTGTGTACGTGTTAAAATTTAAAGAAATAGAAAAATATATCAAATCTAGAAATCCATAATTACAACCCGCTAATTATTAGGATTTTGAAACTGAGCGACTATAATAGACTGTGCATTTTTATGCAAATTAATATTTTCGAGAATATAATAGAAAAAGTAGAATGTCGGGAAAAAATTGTTTCGCCTGCTAAATATTACACAAAGCACTATAGTTTTGATACTTTTTCATGTTATGTGAGTCCTATGCAATTTTGTATTTTCAAATATTCTATAAATGCATAAAAGTCCACAGACTAGTAATAACTTTTAGTAATAAAAGGATCAAGCATTCAGTGTTTTTTTCAATCGTAAAGCTAATAGCGAACGTAATTAAAGTGCTCAAGCTGTCACAAATATTAATCAAATATTTCGTTTGCATGTTCTCGACACCCTTCGTTTATCCCATTTTCTTCCTACAAACCATTAACCCTAACACCTCCCTATTGACATCCCATCCTCGTCTCATTATTACAAATCATCACGAAAGAAATCGCGTTTCGTGATACTGCTGGTCGATATCATTTAAAAATGAAACAGACACGCCCCTAAATTTCGATTCCAAACGGAAAAAGAGGGCGATGAGCAAGAGGGAAACTTTCGACGCGTAGGAAAAGACCAAGGTATCACGATAAAATGAGCGGAACGTCTGCACGGCGCCAAGTCGATCCACGTGACGGCATCAAGTTTTCATTCGGTGAGAGATCGCGTGTCACAAATTACCGGTATCCAGTCCTCCCCCTTCGAGCGACTCGTCAAATCGATTTTCCTACGCGATGCTCGGATTTTCCACGCTCGAAAGCGCACCGATCGTCCCAGCTCGATATTACCCTGCACGCTTCTGCGGTCTGTAATTGTAACTCAAACAGCGGAGCGGCGCGCGAACGTGCTACGATAGAAATTTCCTGAAGTTCCGGCTTCCGGCCACGAAGCGAGAAATGTAAATTATCGACGAGATTATGGAGGCTTGCAGTGACTGATCATTAGAGACCAGATCAAATTCACGCGCTCATTCGTACGCACTATGCACGCATTAGGTTACTTGTTTACTTTCCAAATAGAATCGAGTTCGCCGGATCGAGGAGATGAGATTCATCGTTAATTTCGTCTGCCTATTTTGAATAGTACGTACGTCTATTCGCATACGTCATCGTTGATTTTCGAGATATATCATGGGTTTTCAATGATTTGGAATATTTATTCTGCAAAGTTTTATAGAATATATTATTCTTGTTAATTTGATGGAGATTTAGGTATTCGTAGATGTAACAAATTTACTAACGATTAGGGTTGGCTAATAATTCTCATATGGAGTTTATTTTTGTAATATGTATAGTTTTACACACACACACTTTACTTTAATTATTGGAAATATATATTTTTTTAACATGGTGTTATTTTATTTCGGCTTTCACAGTTAACTCGTTATTATCTATACTCGTATATACTGTAAAAGTATGTGCTGGTCTAGACATGATAAAGGAATTTAAATACAATTTGGGAAATTGATAGCTCCATTGATGAAACGAAAATTTATTCGTTAATGTGATAGCTTTAATTACAGAATTAAACAAACTACAAATTATGTATAATTAATATGTACGCAATATGTGTGATTACATATATATTACTGTTCATTAAGTAATGTGCAGTGTATAACTAAATGTTATACATATTTAAGAATGGTTGCAGAATTAATAAATACTTACAAAATGGCAGTTTTTTTCTTAAAATAGTCAACCACATTGAGATGTAATACAATGTAAAGACTCCAATAAAGTTTTAAATGAATAGAGCATTTATTTTATTTCATTTGCTGCATTTCAATGATCACATTTAACTATCCTTTTCCAGTAATATTTTTGACATATTTTGTAATAATTTCTGATGAATGTGTAAATTTTTTGATTAATATAATTGATTTTAATACATTACATAGAATGTGTGAATATTAATTCTTGGTAAATAACACAAAAGCTTTCGTAACTCGTAGAAAACTACAAAAGCTTCCATCCTGGAATAAAGCAAGTTAAACATGTAAAATAATATTGTTTCATGGAAAACTTTGATTTCAGTAAACACAGAGCATTCGTTACGTGGAGAAACGTGTTTTTATTCTTTCAATTCCTTGTTCCACGTAAAAGTTTCAATGTAAAAAGTAATTTCATTGCTCAAATTCAGCACAATTAATTCTGTTTGAGAGTTAACAAAGATTATTTTCCACAATTATTTTCTTTTAAGAATGTTTTTTAATTATTTATCTGCCTTGATAAAATTGAAACAAAAATTAACGGAAATACTGATATAAACACCGAGTATCGATACAGATAGACATTTCTAAAACAAAGCTTAAAACGAGATAGTACGTTCGAGAACTCCGGTCTAGACAATTTCATTACAAGTTGGAACGGAATGATACATTCTTATTCTATAGTATGATGTTTAATAGACAATAGTTCGAAAAATATTTTACACATGGTACGTTACTATTAAAAAGGAAGCTCCAAAAATAAATTTCTTTATCGAGATGTGCTAGTACGGTTACTAGTTCTTAATCAAACTTGTATGCACTTCTGATGAAACACGAGTTGCGGTTTTCTCTACGCTCAGCGTTGAATATTGCACGCATACGTATCAGATATTGATCAAGCTTTTTGCGAGGCCATTGTTTCGTAAAAACGTCGCTCCCCACGGTCGATCGTTCCCAATAATTGGTAAAGTGTAACGAAATGCTGTAAAAACTGCGCTACGCGCCAACAGTTTCAGGTACAACTACATATATGGACATTTCCATTGTAATGTAAGAAATTGTACATATTTGAAACATCATAGATTAGCTAAATTTCAGACCAAATTATTTTAAACGATATTTCAAATGTTTATAATGTATCTAAAATTAATGTATAATGACTAGGATTAGTATTTGTATATTAGGTCCAATTGCATTCGTATCATTTAGTAGTAGCTTTAAACGATTGCAAAATATTATTAAAATGATATATGGAAGGTGATAAAATATTTCGTCGAAAAGTAAAAGGATGTGCAATTATTTTTTATAGCTACTGAAAATATTTTAAAATTTTTAGTAAATTAGTACAGAGATTTTTGGTATTTTTTGAAAAATATATAATGGTATAAACATATAGTGTAATAAATATTATAACAGTATAAAAACAGTAGGAGATACATACAAATTACACTCTAATTTAAAGACATAAACCACAATGTTAATTTTTTGAAACTAAAGAACGAGCTAAATCAAACCATTATTCTAAGTTTCATCAATAATCTTTTATATATTCAGCCAAATTACAAATCACTATCATACATTATTAATAACACGAAAATTGCTATTCATTTACGATTCACCAATCTCTAAATGGAAAATTACGAATTATAACATAGAGTTCGATACGTAATTAAAATCACAGTTTCAATCAGTTTCAGAATAATGGAGAAGTCTTGTACGCTATGGTTAAATACGAATCGGTAGATGATGCAGAATATAAATATTAACGAGCTGGTATAAAGGAACTGGCGAACTATTTCGTGAAAGTGAATCTCCTCAAGAAAAAGCAGAGGGTAAGAACGATTTTCCTTCGAAACCACCCCCGTTATCCTGTCCAATCTGTTCCTACAGACTATCCTACCCTGTCTGTGGCGGATATAAAAGACATGCTGTTACTAAATTCTGTTTTAAGCGGAAACTTTACGCCATTCTCTATCTCGTGCCTCACGGTACCTTGCGAAGTATCTCATCCGGCTGTTTCGTTTTGCCGAATTTCAAACAAACGACAATGGAGATTCACCTATCAGGGAAACTTTGGACGTTTGAAATTTTCACAATTTGATTTCGTTTAATTTCTGATTAGAAAAATTGTTTGTTTTCAGCTTTAAAAGATCAGAAAGGCAACATGTTATTATTTATATATAGCCGTTTATTTATATATAACTTAGATATTTATAATTCATACGAAGCGTAGTAAGAAGAAAACTGGAAGACTAGGTAGTTTGTGATGAATGAAATTTCTCTGCTAGAGACTCGTATGAGTTATTTCTCGGCTAAGACAAATCTCGGTGGTTCTTATGATAATCGAACGCATTAAATTTCCACGTTGTTCTCGACCAGCGCCGATTAATTACTATTCATATTCCTAGCTGCGGCGGCCTCGCGCTTACGATTGTAATATTTAGACGCGAACATGTTACGCTCTTAATGTCTCTCACGATCATTGATCGAGAAAATGCACACGAGAATATGTCAGTGCTCTTGTTTAAACGCAGATACGCTCACGTATGCTAGAATGAAACATTTAAATCTGTTTTGTCGTTACAGTCTGGCCTGACAGATTCAAGAACCAATTACGATTTGTATTTATATAAGATATGTAAAACAGGATATAAAAAATAGAGCATCTGAATAACAGGATGTTGTTTCTTATATTATATTTCAATAACATGGATTAGTAATTGGCGAATTAATTGGTGGAATTATTTTTAAAGCAAGAAGATATTTTAATTACATTTCGTAATATTACTTTTTAAATAAAACATACATTATTTAAATAAAATTTATAAAATTAAAAATTTTAATAAATTTAAATGAAATTAAATAAAAATTGGGGGATTGATTATTATTATATAAAAGTTATGTTTCTCTCAGGAATATAATATTATTCTCTTAAGTTTTCTCTTTCCACAGTATTCCGAACTGTTCCTTTCAGAAACATAACTGTAGCTTCTATATCCCAAATAAACACTTTACAAAAGTTCTGTTTTCATACAATTTGTAATATTTGATTATCTATTCAATATGTTGGATATATTTTTCAGAAAGATCGTATTAATCTCTTCTTTTATTCTTATAAACAATTTTATATTTTTTTACTGGAAATAATCAGAATTTTAAACCGAAACGATCGGATAAGCGTTCATTTATTATAATCATTTCTTCAAAACTTCTTTAAATCTTAGTATTTTTCCATTTATCACTCTTGGGAGTGAAACGACACTTATCAGAAAAATAAACAATTATCATACTACATGAAACAACTCAATAATAATATAATATGTAATTTACTTAATCAGATTATTTGATTTATAATCTCCCGCCTAGCACAGAGAACTAGTGGCGATAGTGTCGTCATAGCACAGCGACAACAACGCCCCTTGCGTTCTTTTTAATAAATTTATTCTTCTTTCGTTCTTTCATTATTCATATGTTCTTCGTTTCTTTCTTTTACAGAAATTCGTGCGATACAATTACAATATTGAAATTGACTTTTTTAAAACCGTGTTGTTTTGTTCTACAAACGGGAAAATTTCATTTTTCTTAGCCTTTCTACATTAGTTTGTACAGCGTGATTTTGTGTTCTGGGTGATAAATGTTTTTGAATGTTTTTGAAAGTGACAGTGAATGTGAGATTAAATTTAGTGTTTTAATAAATTTGTTTGGAATCTTGTTGCAATGGCTGTTCTATCTAAAATAACTTGGTTGAGTTTAGATTAGTTGGTTCGGATGTTTTAGTTTGATTTTTTTAATTGGTTCGATGTAAAAATTAGTACAATATAGTGGGGCACGAAAGTATTTTTGTACACTTCTCATAGAAATCTTTTATATACGTATTATATGTCTTGTATAAAACATTTGGAATTTCGTTAGCACTTAGATACAATTGTCACGGCTGTATTTGTAATATTTTAAACTAACCTAATGTATGCATATAGGAGTTACAAGATACTTATTGGAAATATAATATTTAGTAAAAAGTTAATATACAACATGAACAGCCATTTTAAGCACTACTCCTCTGAATGTTGAATCTTATTAACATAATAGATAATTGACTGCCTTGCCTTGATCTCTGCGAAATATATACTTGCATTAAATATTTCACAGTTGTTATATACATTCCTACATGTGTTTTAAAGTTTATCAATGTATTGAAAACAATCATATCTTACTACAGCGCTAATGAAATTTCAAAATATCTCGTACGACGTACGACATAATATTTTCATATATACTAATAAACTATAATATACATACATATATATCGTTATGTAATAAGAAATTCCTATGAGTGTTTGGATATAAGATACAATAAAATAATTCTTCTTTCATTAAACAAAGTTTGCTATCCACATATAATTCCAAAACCTACGAAAAAAGCTTAAACGCTTGAAAAACCAGTAAACTAACCTCAACTATATAAAACTCTGTATGTAATCTGGAAGATTGTACGACAAAGAATACGTAAAAATTTCTGATTTCCTGGGATACCTGAATACGACAGTCATAAGAGCGGTGATATGATGAAATGACGATGGACAATGTCAACAGCGATAACATCGTATTCAAATTTAAGTGATACACTCGCTGCGGCCAGAATTGTTGCGAGATTAAATCCCCTACGACTGCAGTAATCAGATTCAGGTAATAAACTCTCTATCTATGAACTCACCCTGTCTCGGGTCTTCTGTTGGACTTCCTTTCTACTCTCCACGTTGTTACTGGCTGGCACGACAACTCTCGCAGACAATTTTGTTGGTCACGTGTTTCCCTGCCGCGTATCTTTCTTTATCCAGAACAATTACAAGGCATTTTAATTAAAAATTCTATTAATTCGACGCGGTCTCGCGCGAAAGATCCCTACGGGACGAACGGCGCCGTTTCACACATTAAACGACAGTTTTAACACCATGAAAATGTTTCCGTTTTGTACATATTGTATTGTATACGTTGTATAATAAGTTCGTTCGTTTCTCTATGTTATATTTTAAGGAATATCATAAATACGTTAGCTATATTGCACTGCAATGGATAACATACGATAAAAATAGTTCCTTTGAAACGGAAAGATACTTGAGTCAAGTTAAGTATAATTTTTCTTGTAAATCGTTTATGAACAATGTTTAAGCGACCTAGATTTGGAAATAGATTATTCAAATCGTTATTAGCGGCGTGATAAACTGTGAAATATACCCTGTACGTAGGTACATTGATAATTCGATGGCCATAATTTTCTACGAGTTCGTTCAAACAATGTTAATACATATATATCCTCAGTCGTAATTTTCATAATTAGCGTGTGTCATGTGTATATTACTTTATTTTTGAAAATTAGTTTCTTGTTTATTTTATTAATTCGTATATAATACCTTCTCACCGATGCGACTCAAATAACTTTATTAATTTTGTTAATATGTAAATTTATAAATTTTGTTATTTCGAGAAATTTAATATTCGTTCGAATCATGCTCTTGTTTTTGATATTTTTTCTTGCCAGACTTAAAGTATATGATTGCTATATTATCTATTAATATATAAATATACTAATCGTTTAAATATTTGAAAACTTTTTAATAAATAATCGTTGCGTAATTTAAAAAATGTAAAAATATACGTACATATATCGGAATTTTTTTACAGAAGGAGATTTAAAGTGGAGGGATGCGAACGAACTTAATACACAATTTAATAATTCACGCTAGGCATTATCCCTTTGCTTATTGAAAAGCGGTTCTTCTTGTGTTTATTTTACATGTTTGATTTTTATGGAATATTTAATTTCCTCGAACGATAGTGTGTTTCCCCATATTTTATGGTACTTCGTCTTGATTGGTTAGGCCAGTTTCTGTATGGCGGTACTTGGGGTGAATGAACTCTTCTTCGTGTGTTCTGTGTAAATGAATTTTTTACGCGAATGAGATTCAAAAGCTGCAATCATATCAAAATCCGAGAAATAAGAGAAATCTGACTGAATGTGAATATTTAGAACTTGGCACTCTTATAATCCGTGATAATGTTAGAACTTTCTTTATTAACTGATAGTATTCACGCATTCTGAAAATGACCGATAATCATGTATGTAGTAATAAAGTAGAATGTAGTAATAAATCAGAAATTACATAAATGAACGAGAGGCTCAGATGAAAAGTATAATTAATAAGTAGTATAATTAATAAATTCTTCTATTTAGGACAACAATGTATAGAGCTAAATTTTAATAAAAAAAATCTACATATAATCCAATGTTAAGATATATTACTATATATATTCATAAAACATTAGAAATTTATAATGAAATTGTATAGATAAATATAAATCATACATATTATTTCCTGCATTTATTTTGTTTTAGTAAATGTGCATTTGTATCACTTTTCCAGTGATTTCATCGAGTAATAGATTAACAAAAAATTTTACTCAATTGCATATTTGGCAAAGAAAATAGGAAATTGAACTTTCAGGAAATACTTTGGTTCCTTTGTGATAAATCTGGTTAGTCCGTAGTAATATTTTGCTTACGTCATGATAAGTTCTTTCTAGTCCATGATATTTTTATTTGTGAACTGCAGGCGTTTGCACATTTATGGAGGATTTAAATGTGCAAAGCTATACAAAATATCCAAAATAGGTTCTAAGATTTTATAAAGAATTTATCAATAATTCGTAATTAAATATAAAATTCAATATAATTTTCGAAAAGAAACATAATGTCATTCTAAATGTTTTGAGTCTGAATTGAAATAATAGGTAGTTTATTATAGATATACGAATCAAGGGATATACGTATATCGCAGCCTCGTTTAATTCAGCGGGAAGTTAAATTAATTGAAAAGCATTTTGTAAACACTGCGTCGGCTGATCCACCGATTTTCAAAGTGGAAACTTGATTAAAACGTTGCCCACCCTCGCACAATTTACATGAAGTTTACAACCATTTCTCATTTCATTCTGTTATTGAACTGTCTGAAACCTTCTTTTTAATTGTCTTACGTTTTGATTTTAAGTGTCAGCTATTGATAATGCGAATTTTGTATTTTAGTTTTCTCTTCAAAAATTAGTTGGAACAGCTTGATTAAAACTTTAAGTCTCCTATAACTAGATATGAAATATGAATTAACAGAGTATATGGAGTTTAAAAGGACTTCAAAGCTATCGAATTATTAATTATTAATTATAGTCATATGTAAATCTAAAGTATTATTGAAATTAATACTGGAATCAATGTTCAATTCATGAATTGGCATTCAAGATATTACTATAGTTAAAATAAAAAGTATAAAAAAAGTGAATTCTTTATATTATTGGGTCACAATAGATAAATGTATCAAAGATTCTACAATGATATTGTATTTCGTTATATCCATAATGCAATAATGATATAATAATTATACTACACTAATTATACTAATGATGTTACTACAATAACATTTTAACTTTCTCTTATCAAACTAAGTTACTGGCGATCCAGGAAAAATTGGAATTCTCCTAGATATTTTTCTAGATTTCTATTTCTTTTGAAGAATGTTTCAAATGTTTGACTTGGCGAACGATAACAAAGACGTTTATAGATATTGCAGAATCTTTCCAGATTTTTGGAAATCTGAAATAGTACACTCACTGGGCTTGGATATGAAGGATCCACTTTTCCTAGAGTGGAAGAATGGAGTACGGAAGAAAGTTAAGATATCATTTGTCTTTGTTATATTAAACTCAAAAATTTTGCAAAGCAATATAGCAGGATTTTATTGACTTGCTCGAAACATTTACGGTATCTCTAACGATTGATATTAGCTCTGTGGAAGTCACGATCATTTGAAATAATTGTAATCTATACAGATGAACTACTACTTCGAACCTCTGCAAACGTAATTAACATTTTATTCAATTTTAGAGTAGCTTAACAGGGATAAATTTATAAGAAGCTTAGACAAAGTACGGGTTAACTCATTTATAAAATTAAAAGTCTTGACTAAGACTATGAGATTTCTAGTCAGATCTCGTCAAAAGAAAAGTACGATGCAAAAATCATACGTTAGACTGGCACTACTCATCTGTTACCATAGTATCAGGAATTCTAGAATCAGTAAGAGAAAAGGTACATTAAGATCCTTTCCTCTGCTTCTTCTATTTTTCTTTTAGTTTAGTATTAATAATTCAAGGCAACTTACCATAAGGATAGATATATTTAGTTATCATACTCAAAAATAGTTGTATTACGTTGTTTGCTATTTACTTGGATTTACTCCATTGTATTTAAATATTCTTCTAAATTTATACATTATTCAAGAAAACCTGATATTATAAAATATGCACAATATAATAATAATGTACAAAATTTTGTAAATATTGTCATACAAAATTTCAGAAACTCTACATGTGACATCTCACATACTTCCCTTCCCTATTTTTTATCTTAATATTCACAAATTAAGAAATTTAGTAATAACGTCCACCTTTATCTATACAATGTGCAAATACTACTAATACTAAGGATACAATGATGGCGCGTGGCTCAACCGGTAGAAAAGTACAAAAAAGAAAAAATAAACGCAACCCACAAATTCGTACTATTTTTCGACGTAATGAGATCGGGATAAGCCGGACTCGGGATTGACCCATCACGACTCCAGCCTTAATTGTTCGTAAAATGAATTAACGGCTCGCATGCGATGCACTTTAACTTATTCGCCGTCAGCGTTCACCTATCTTGCCTCTGCAGCCCGCGTAAAATATGTTGCTTCAGCATGAACGATACAACTTCTCATCAATGCGCTGGCAGCACGCCTTGCCTTGCCTTGCCTTGCCTCGCCTAGATCGGCCTTACGACTCCACCCGTTCTCGCGCGCAATTTACTAATGAATATCGAAGTCCCTTGTTGTTCATTGGCAAATCCGGTTCGCTAGCTGACAACTTGCGAATTCTGTCATAGAATATCTATAAATCGAAGTGGTTGTCATTGAATTTGGTCTGAACTAATTACTTCAGCTACCTACTTTAACTTGTTACGTTAAAGATTGAAAAGAAACGTATGTGAGATGGGGATTGTGAAATTTAGAAAAATTTCGCATGATCCTCAATATTAGGTTCTCTGGAAAATACAGTATAATTTTCTAGTGAAATAGATTGTAGTAATTTTTGTAGGGAAATATTGAAACGGAGTTATTAAAAAATAGATACTGATTTTTGAGAGAGAGAGAGAGAGAGAGAGAGAGAGAGAGAGAGAGAGAGATTGGAACTATTAACAATTAAAAATAAGTTATTAAGAATTTATTAATATTTCGATAATGAAGTTGCGATTTTTATTATAATTCCTATTAATGAAGTTACTGATGTTCCTTTTCCTCTTTTTTTCTTTGTTGGCGAGTAATTTATTTGTCGTTAGTGTTTTATCCAGAAAGCGTAAGATTGAGAAAGTCAGTGATTAGCGTTAGATTGAATTGGCTGGTTCAACTTTCCACGTTGATGGGTTAAGAGTACGTTGTTTCTGTTGATCGATTGATACTTTAGGTTTGATGGGCTCAACGAGTTTGCATGCAGTTGGTAGAGAATTTCTCAAGAAGGTACGAATTATTCATTCGTTCAAGTATTTCTTTTTATTATTTCTGTAGTTCGTAGTTAAACCTTATGATGCTTGTCAGTGATATTTTTGAATCAGGAGAATATTGATACTGAGCCTGCAACTCATTTTCAAACTGAATGCAGTTCATTGTTTTTACTATAAAAATCAATATTTAATGAGTAATTTAAACAAAATTTAAATTATGTTAGTTATAATTATAATAAAATATAGTTATGCTATGTAAATTTAATCATCAAAATAATCTTTATCTATTTATAGTATTTCGTGAAATCAGATACACAGAGATACCAATTCTTTAAACCTAACATAATAGAGGGAATTATTTGAATTTAAAATAATCATCAGAAATAAGCAAACTTAAAACCATCAATTTAATTTACACGTTTAACAAGCGTGAAACGCAAAACTTTTGTATGTGTTCACTCAATTTTTTTTATTTCTCGAAAATAAATGCCTATATCATATGCAATCGTGTCATATGCAAAACTCAACATGTATGCATATCTAAAATTTATTCAGACCCTTCTTTCATTCGAAATTAACTTTTATCTCTCACAGAAGCTTTAAATTTCTTGTACTTACTATCAAAATGATTTGTTATTTGCATTTTACACAAGAAATGTATTTGCTTGTAGGATATGTAAGTAGATCGCGATAAGCAACATAGTAATAACGAACTTATTATTTGCATTATAATAATCTATGATAACCTTATTTATTTGTAGATACATATACAATATGATAAGTAGCACAATACCAATAAATCCTTTCTTTGCAAGTTTTTATCGAATACCATCAGTCGATAACTTAATTTTATTTTAATCTAATAGTAGGCCAAGTACTGATAAAATTAAAAACTTAATTACAATAGAATTAGTGACGTGTAAAAGATAGTTTGGTGGATAAAGAAAGAAAAAAACATACTTGTAAGCCACTGTTATTTCTGAAATTACGTGCTCAAATTCTACTTTGATTTATAATACGATTAAAGAAGATACTCATGAAATTATGAACTTAATTATGCTACAAGCATTATAGTAGCGTGTAAAAAACAGTTTGTCATTAAAGAAAGATTGGAATATATAAGCTCCGATCATTTCTCTGATGGGGCGGAAATTACGTACTTAACAGATCTCCGAGGCTCGTTCATAAATGACTAGAATATCTGATAGATAGTTATCAAATCCTTAAGTTACATGAAGGCTCTTATCACATAGAAGTTGGCAATGAAACTTGTTTATCTTGATTGATATCATCGACTTTTCGCATGATACACATATCAAAGGATCGATAGCACGCGATGCGAATTCCATTTGTGAAAGAATGTCTGACCAACATACTTATTTTACTACAGTCATTAGCATTATCTCTTACCTCGTTTGTAGAAATCTATATTCGTATCATCTATTTGGATATTTATGAAACGGGAAAGAAGTATGTAGGTTTCATTTTTTCGGCTTGGCATTTATCTTTATATTTTTTACGAATCTATCGGGCTTCCTGCGAATTTTTCATTAATCCGAAATCTGTAGTGCAAATACCAGTAGTAGTCATTTTCTTCGTTTCAATAGAATTTTGATTGAAAAATTTTCTGTGAGATAATTGAATTCTAAGTTGATTTTTTGCTATAAATTCTTCCGTTCTATGGAACACGTGGATTTTTTTTAATTCTTAGATCCTCTGGAACGTCTGAAATTCTTTTAAATTCTTAAATTCCGTGAAACACTAAGTGATTTCACACATTGGGTAGTGCATTTTGTAGAACGTAATAGAATTATATACTAAATCTGAATATTTCACAAACAAACGATTCGAGGTTACGTTCTTTGAATGTAAAATACGCGAGTGGTGGACAATAAATAAAAGTTCAACTCTATATGTATATTTGAAAATCCGCAATTCATAGGATTTTATTATACGTGTCTACGTTACAAATTTTTATACCTGTCCCGTTGCTTATTTTTTCATTCTATCTCTCTTTTTTTTCTTGCGTTTATGTTACGGCTGATCCCTTCACACTCGGCATCGCGTAAACCCAAATCGATATTTTATTTACGACAGTGTCACCGTTTTGCGTGTTTCACGATCCACTAACTTCTTTCTACAATCGATGAAAGGAGCAAGATATACTTTTGTGCGGGATCAAAATTTAGCTATAAAGTAAATAGGAACGAAGTTATATCGGTGACACGAAAGCGTGTCGTGTGTCGAACAAACGAAATGATTGCAAAACGAATATTCCAAGAACTGGGCGCGTTCCAGTCCCTTTCTAATTAAAGCAGGTGAAATTTTTTTTTTGTTATTATTGAATCAACCGGAAAATAGAAATTTATCGAAACTTGTCACACACGTATTATTATATTATTTTTTTATTAATAAATTATTTAAGGAATGAAATATCTTCTAACGCAAATTTATAAAGAAAGAAATTATTATGTCCGTGACTCGTCCTTCAGGTATATATTTGTAAAAACATAAATTTCACAAATAATAATTTATATCATACTTATTGTCTAATTAAAAATTTAAAAGATCTAAAAGCAATAAAGAAAAATAAAGTATAATTTTATGCAATTATGAAATATTATATTTCTTGCACTCAAGCGTGAAAACAAAAGAGATATGTGTCAATTAAAATAGTAATTTATATATCGACACAAAATTTTTATTTTGAAAAATTTACTTAGAAACCTATTGTTTATTATATGAAGTTTTATTATACCTATAGCGTATAGTGTTACAAACTGTTCTCTCTGAAATCATTGCAAATACCAATTTGAATTTTTTCTGGATTAAATACAAGTAGTTTAGAGCCACTAACCTACATAATGTAAATCATCCTATGTAATAATTAATTATAATTTCAACTTTCTTCAACTTTTTTGCATCACAAGAAGTTCAAACATTAAATACTACATTAATATGCATTAAAGCAATCTTTGAAATGACCACTCCAGCGATTCCACTTTATAATACCATTCATCTCACTTAACGAATACCAAAAGCTTACATTAATTTCCAAATGAAACCCTCGATGGTGAAACAAAAGTTAGTTATTTTTCGATTAACGAATTACATTTTCACTCGCGGGGATCTGCCATTGTATTGTAAGGTGCACTGAATCAATCATCCGCTATCGATCGGCTGGTAAGCTTTTAAATACATAACCTGGACAGTCGGTGATCGGTTACAAGTTATGCCGAGCCATAAGCATTGACGTCTCGGTGCAAATTGACGTTTTTCCCCGGTTCGATCTCATCGATCGTCGGCATTGTGAACACGCTGATCGATGAGTCATCTATCACCAGACCACTGTGTGTTGCTCGTTGTTGCCTACCCGGTCGAGGATAGGGAAACCCGTTCTCCTGTAGATAGGTGCTGGCGAAAGACCACGATAACGCTTATCTGCTTCCTGAATTTATTGCTAGCGCAATGAAAACGCACCCGCCATCCGCTCTTCCCTGCCCATTCCGATGTTAATTAGCCCGGCCCACCGTTTCAACCGTATTCTTAGGATCTTATAGGTTATGGTTGCGGTACCTATCACCTGTCCTTGGGTACAACGCTCAAACGACGTGACGACGTTGACATAATTTTCGTTGCCTGTGTGTAACTTGCCTAAGGAAAAGTGAGAACCATTCGTTTCAGAGGAAGTCGTTCAGTTTTCCGAGGTAGAACTTTTTTTTAGTGCCGCAGAGGCGACCTTGATGTGATTTTTATCGGCGCTATCTGGCATGTGAGCAGATATTTTTGGAAGAGGGATTTATGGCGTAGAGATTGAAGTGTGAGGATCGAGATCATCGTTTGGATCGCGGATGTTCGTGTATTTATGAAAAATTTAATGGTATCAAAATGTACAGAGTGCACGTAATATGCAGAAACATGTAAATTAGAATTTTATTACGGCGGTATTTAGTTTACGTGGCAAATTTTTCGAGGTTTTAAGTTGAAGTTAAGTTTAACAGCTACCAGGCTTTTAAACTTTGCCGTTGCTCGTGTTGTTATAAAAAGTTATTATCGTAACGTTCAATCGGATTTTAACAAATAAACTTCTCTCTAAAACATGCCACTTTCATCGACTTGTTTCGAAATAATTCTAACCCTGAGTTTATATCTCGATAATTGACGAATAAAGGACGACATTAGAATACTCTAATCTATTAGTTCCTTTTGCAGGAAATAAAACAGTGAGATATCAGGATTGAATTGTAAAAAAGATATAAATCTTCTGTAAAGTGAGAGAAAGAGGGAGAAAGGAGATATAAATACAGCTGCGAGAAAGGATGATACTTATAGAAATATATAAAAAATATAAGAATTTAGTCAAGATTATTATATTGGGAAAACAGAATATATTTTGATTTCTTATGTCACAGACACGGTACGCTTTCTCTGTTATCAATATTAATAAAATACTTTAATATATGTTTAAAAATACAATAACATAATTTTAAATAATTAATATTACCAATTTCCTTTTTAGTTCCAAAGTTTATTTGTGAATTCATTTCCACGTTATTTCATATTCAATTATATATTTACAATATTTCCGAGAGCTGTCAATTTCTTTTCGATTACTAATGTTTCAATTTTAAATAAAATATCATCAGAGTCGAGCTTAAGAACGTTATACTCCTCCTTTGTCGTTAAATCTCGCTTCTTACATTATCTACAAGCGCACATCAAAGAGGTATTATCGTTATTCCTTGAAAGAACGAAAGCGACTTTAATGTTTCTTTGATGATTTTACTCGAAGAAAAACATTTCCGTCGCATGTCTTTCTAATCTTTCAGTGAAAGGAAAGAAATTGTACTTAAACTTCCAGCTTTTTAGACTGTGATAAAATTAAGAGAAATCTTATTACGATATTATCACAAGAAGGGGCATGATTATAATAATTTTAACACAACTTCAATTTTTATAATGACTAAAATGCAAGTATACAATTTTCTTTCCTATAACGAAGGGAGAGATCATTTGAAAGATTTTACTTCATTTTAAAATTTCTTCAATGAAAATGACCGTCTGAGACGCTTAACGGAATACATTAATTCATATAGTTCGTTATTATCTCAAAAGCCAGAGGTCAATCAAACTTCTCACATTTTACTAGAATCTGTGGTAAAATGGAGAAGCGAATAAACTCAGAACAAGCAGTTCTTCAGAAAAAGCACAAATTGCATTGCAACTTTTTACAAGTTTTATATCTTTTCGATTTATCCTTCCTTTGACCCCTTCATCTTCGTTTCATTTGAAATGTGAAATTTCATTTGAAATGTGAAATTTCATTTGAAATTTGAAATTTGTATGAGAAAATTTACAGATCATAAGTTACAAGCTACTGATAGAAATAAATTCTCTAGCATAGCAATAATAAGTTTAGTAATAGTAAATCTAACTGAATTACATAAATTGCAGTCTGATTGTCCTACTAGACGTAACATTACAAAATTATATCGCTAGTAACTATATTATCATACAAGAGCTAGCCAGAATCAATCTAACTATACCGTGTCAGGGACTGTATGACAATCAAACAACAAGTCAATATGAATTTCGAGACATCGATACTCGACGAATCCCTCGGCCGACTGAACTCGATTAGATCGACGACAGCTTAGAAGCTTCACCGGATTAGGATCAAAGCCTCCGCCCTTGTATAGGGCATGAGCTGGCTCGTTTAATGCCATCAGATTCGTGAAGTGTTCGGCCTGTCTAGTATAGCCTTTCCCACCCTCGTATCGTAATCATTCAAGGAGCGACACTCGACCTCTCGACACGGGGACCTTATCAAAGAGGGCCTTCGTGCCTACCTCCGTTAGTCAGTATATTCACTAATTAATCTGATTTGCGTCGACGATACACTGCCAGGCCGCGAATCTCTGTCACATGGCTCCGCTCACGCATTTCCAGCCTTCTGTCCTCACGAAACTTATGGTTGATCAACTCCTCTGTTATCACCACTTCATCCGTCAACCTTCCCCCGTTCCACGTTCACCTACGACGAGATTAGGTTTCGTCAACCCAAAGCAAGTCGATTTATGTATATATGAATCGTTGTGATGGATCCGTAAGCGTTTCAGCATGTGAATCGCATGAGAGATGAGTTTGAGTGTGTGAGTTACGTTTGATGGAATTTGGATAAGAGGGTTGAAGATTTGATAAGATTATTGTAATTATAAGCTGATTAGTTGTAGTGTGCAGTGAATTGTAGAAATTTTGTTTCATGATTATCTGTGATGTAATAGGAATGTGAAGTTACGAAAATAAAATAATTCTTAATTATACAGTTTAATGAAATACTATTGACTTGTTGCTTTTTGCAGTAAATGTAGTTTAAAACTTTAAAAAAAGCACCTGATAGATTTATTTTGTTATAGATTTTAGTCTACCTTTCTCTTTTCGGGGAAAAGACCTTTCTTTCTAAGGCCTAACTGTTATGTAAGAAAAACAAAATAACTAAGTTTTTACAAAACTGAAATCAACAAACTTATATGGTGACAAAGCTCCGTTGATTCAGATACTTTTCACTGTGATTAAAAATTGTCATTTCAAAATAATTATTTTAATCTTGAAAAAAAAATTTTTGCGTAATGACATACTATAATTTGGCAAAGTACAATAACTTTGCAATAGAAAATAATTTTTGCACTGGATTACATTGAACAAATTCCACTAAGCAGTTACAACTGTAAGCTCTCTCTTTCCTCTACTTTATACTCTGTCGTTTACACTCAATCCAGACAAACTACGTAGACATTCCCGTGACAAATTCAGTCACGTCTGCCCAAAACCTTGGATGACCCTACACCCTTTTTTCTCGTCGTAATCTCAAGTACTCAGTCCCTTGTAGCATTTGTAACACTTGACATTCTCAGTCACTTGCTATAAAGAGTCACACTAAATTTCTTTTCACACAGTAGCTAGACTTTACATTTAACACGATTTGATAACGTTTGATCCTGACAGAAACTTTATTGCAGTATTATTTTTTCAAGTGTTTGAATTTTTTCAACTTTTGGCAAAGGTACAAAAAATCTTCAAGTTAAGCTTTTTAAAATCTAGTATTTTCGATTTAATACTTTTTAGTATTATCCTTTCCAATTTAATATGTAGATTAGGAAGAAAAGAAAGCTTTGAAATTTTTTAGCGAATTGATAATTTTGTATATAATATTCCAGAAAACTGCATTTCTATCGGATATGCAAGAAATTGTTAGAATCAAGCAATGTTCTATTGATAGATTTAATTAGATGTACTACTTACATATAGTACATAGCTTTAATCTACTTGCACATCAAGTAATTATCGTGCACCTAATCTAGTCTTAATGATCTAACCCGAAACTGATTTTCTACTACCTAATCAGGCCACATATGACACGACTAACGGGGAATTAATTATATATTTCACCTTGACTCTAACGTCTTATACCTAATTTCTCAGTATTACATTAAACCCTGTATTATTCTATGTTGAATAAAATAAATGCATTAATATTTACATATTTATGATAATAATATCTATTAACTGCGATATTATTACAAATAATTAGAAAGAATAACGAACATATGAAATATTATTTATGAATCTATGAAATAATTTGTAATTAACAAGTGCACATAATAGTATTCATAATGCATCAGTTTAAATCTTGAGTAGATCGAAATTTTAAAAGAGTCAGTTGATATTAGTGTTAAAGCATTTAAAATGAACATTAAGGTATTTAATTATTAGTAGTTGCAGCTATTGGAAAACTCCAAGTGTTACTTTATTCAACATTTCAAACTCAATAAAAATTAGGGATAAAACAACTGACAAACAAACAAATTAAACGAATAAATACCACTGTACATTTTCAGATAAAAACATATTCTACAACATATAAATTCTATTACTTAAATGAAGACAAAATTCATTAATAGTATTAAACTAAAAAAGAAGAAAAACCAAAAAGACATTAAAATAACCAAGAAACGAAAGAACCGAGGAATAAACCCGTAAAAAAGGGAGAAAAGGAATGGTACAAAACGTTTTTCACTCTGCTCATTAATGTATCCCATTTTTCAAGGGTGCAGCACTATCGTACATTAAATCCGCGTGATCGATGAGAATCACTGTGATCAGATCGTCGCTAAGTTTCCGGCTCATCGTTTACCGGTTTCAGCTGAATTTCGACAGCGTTTTCCCATTCCTCGAGGGGACAATTTTTCGTCGCGGAATCGAGCTCTCGAAGTAATTGAACCGCTAAACGTGCCCTCGCCCGGATTCACTGGCGATGCCCATTGTTATTCCGCGAACGAACTCAATGCTTCTTCCGTTATCGAGGAATTAAGCGAAGCCACGAGAACATTGAACAACAGAATTTCCAACGGGGCCGGCCGGCGATAAAATAATTTAGAAGGATCAGCTTTGCGGAAGCGTCGGAGGATCGTACCAAACGATAAACGACCAATTGTCTTAACTCGGCTGGATGAGAGTGTTTCCGGTTTAACGAGGTATGTGATAGGGCTAACCTGTTCCCAACGAAAATTCCCTTATTTTCATTTGCGGGGGATAACGACGATTATCTCGACAAATAGAGAGATTGGACATCGATTAAATGTAGACTGAATCCTTTCATTTCTAGAGTATAATAATCGAAGGATTTATAGCAGAAACAATCCTTGTTCAATTCTTCGACCTCTTAAAATATAAACCATTCGAATTGATATTACAAAAAATGATTGTTGTTGTTAAGTAATGAAAAACCCACCTTTCTTACGAGATTTGCAATTTCATGATTTGATTAAATACGATTGTTTTGCGGTATGGGCGTATTTTGTTTTAAAAGATATGATGGATATTTTGTTAAAAAGGACTGTAATATGTCGAGCAGGATTTCAAAATTTTTTATTCTTTTTCTCTACAACTTTGTACCCGTTGTACTATTAATATTTAACGTATTTAGAACGCCTGTTGCTTCTGTTAAAGTGAACCATTTAATCATTAAAAGTTTGTCCGTTTAGGGAATAAAGGGAGCAGTTGTTTATAAACATTTTTGGGAAAACAACTACATATTACTTCCCTAAAATATTTACCTTTCTATTCATCCATAAATAAGCCACTACAGCTAAGTAAGCAAAAACACCGTCAATCCGATTATAACTTAAATAGAACTTGTAAATATGCCCAACATTTCTTACTTCTGCAAATTTAAATTAATAAAATCAAAAAAGCTCCACAATTTACAGATGAAAAATGTGTTCTTAATAAATGTCTCCTTTCAAAAATAAACTCTGATCAGTAGTAAATTGATATGGAATGTTTTAAGGACAAGACTCTAAAAATAATATTGGTGCCAGAAGAAATCAAATAATTCACATTCGCCCTAGAAGAATCTTCTTAAAATTACACCAGCATCGTCTCATTCTGTATGATTAACGGTGAACTATTTCAGTACTCAAGGTAGAAATGAAAATTTAACATCCTTTATTTGAAATAAAAATGACGAGTAAAAAGATCAAATAATTATTACTTCAAATAGAATAACAAAGATTTTATGTTTCAGAAACATTATTATTCAAATAGCGTTATTCAAGATCATGTGAAAAGCGAATTTTAATTAAAATATCCTATTTAGCATTTCTTATTTTTCAAAATATATTGAAATAGTTCTTATAGATTCGGTGTTTTTACCTTTAAAATAATATTATATTCCACAAACTGTCACGAAATGATGACTAGTAAATATTTTTAATTGAACAAAGACGAACGAAGACGGCATACATGAAAGTAATAAAACTACAATTTTCCTAATGATTGTCACATTATAGATAGAATTTTTACTAACAAAGTAGAATAACAAATAAAGTAATAATTTTATTTAAACAATTATTCAAACGAAAGTTTATTTCGCTAATGGCAGTCCCTGATACAAATACTGCGTGTTATTCCGGTCCAGTCAACGGAATATTAGATGACCGTACGCAACGTTAGTTCAATTATTTGCACGCAACTTGGTCGCCATGACAGGTTTGACCGCTAATTATGGCGTCGCTTCAGGTGCACGCGCTTCAACAGCGCTTTGGAGCCGCGAACCCATGATGTTCCTTCATCAACGACGCAATTATCGTCGCTTTAAAATTCTAACCGTGACCTGTTTGTTAGTCGTTCGTTCTTCGGATATTTCCCTGGACACCGAGGCCAGTTCGATGCAACGCACGTAAATCGTGTGACTGGTCGCTTTGTCTCATCTGACTAGTTCACAGACACGGTTTCTCCACGACAGTGAAGAAATCACGACGATTGAGATTGTTTCTCAATTTATACGGACACTATTTATATAACTGCCGACGATCGAAACACTTCTTTCTCGATACCCTGTGGGGTGCATGGGATACTATTGAATTCCGATAGCGCCGCGGGCAATAGTTCAAGTGTTATGTTTACGGGTTCTTCCGCCGGAATCTGGGAAAACGATTCTGTTCTATGAAGTATCGGACCAAGTTCCACGATATTCCTTGCTCTATGAATTTTTTGAACGCGAGGGAAAAATGAATGGGAGGTATGAGTAAGTTTTATTAGTTGTGTAACAGTGTAATGAAGTAACAAAAAATATAAGGCTGAATGATTGAAGTATTGTACTATAGAAAGATATAATACGATGCAAGATAGAAAATTAATAATTAATAATACTTATTATGTTTGATGGTTTGTCATGGAGACGTTGGCGTAACTTTTGAGAAAATCAAAAAGAAAACTTGAAAAAAATAGTGATTAAAGATAGTGAAAATTTAAAAATATTAATACGTATCTTCTGCTTTTAGTCTTTTGTATAAGTCAAATTAATAGTCTCAAAATTTGGACATAATTGAAACAAGTCGGCCGAATTGTAGGGTTTACGGAATTGCAACTTCAAAACTTCGAACGCTCAGAACTACACGAATAGTTCCAAAGTACGAAGTCACAAGAGCTCACGAAGTTCGGTCACTAGAGCTCAAAACTCATCTAACTCTAAAGACTGATCTAAGCTATTTCTAAGTTCTTCCAAGCTATTGTTGGCTGGTGCTTTAAATTTCGCGTTCGCTTTGTATAAATCTACTTTGTAACATATGCAATGCATAAGAAATAAGTAAATAGTATTTATGACAGAACAATGACTATAAGACTTCAATGCAAGATACAAATTACAATCTTTGTAAGTGTAAATCAATATTTATATCATTTTTTTAACCTTAATATGTGAATTGCTTTGTTCGTTTAAAGGATTATTCAAAAAAGAGCATAATATTGAAATTAGTAGTATAATAAATACATCATGTCTCTGTTATGTTACACAAATAATAAGCCTAGAACCGAAGATAAGATTAAAAGGAAAAACTTAAAATTATTTTCATTTCGATTAAGGATCACTTGTAAAATAGTTGTGTTTTATAGATAATGGTAGTAATAATAACATTAAATTTAAAAGATAACAGACATAGACAGATGATGTCCAAATAAAAAATTTCTATTAAAAATTTGTGACTATATATCGACTATGTCGCTATATTTAAAAAATAGAATTTTTAAATTAATCTTGTTGAATTGTAAGCAATTCAAATAATCAAGCTTAATTTAATAAAATTCTGTAACATAGTGACATGGAACATTTCATTGCCAATTACTTCGAACGTCGAACGTCGAAATTAAAAGAGTTATCGATGATATTGACAACAACATCTGGCGCGTTGTGTTCGACAATTTGAAAACTAATTTAAACAGAGAATAATAGAGATATCGGATGGCGCATTGAGAAATGCACGTGACATGAAATGATGCGCTGCTAGGCAAATTTCCAATTTTCGATACCTACCAACCATTTATTATTTAAATACATCGATGTCTTTTCGACATCGCTCAAAAAGTTCCTGCTTTATTTTGAAACAATATATGAAATTTAATAAATATTTGTAACCATTTATGAAGGTAACGAACTAGGTATGTTGGCATTTCAAGTTTGCCGATAGATATCATAGTAAAAAGAGGACAAAATATTAAAATTGAATACCAGAAGCTTAAACGTTATAAGTAATATTATTTGTACAAAATATTAAATATTACTTCATAGTGATCAACTGTTCATATTTTACTAATTGTTAAGCTAAAATATCTGAGACATTATTTTAATTAATTTGGTGGTCCTAACGTTAATCTTTCGGATCTTTTTGCAAGTATAAGTGTTTGTTTTTCAATTAAGATGAATACGATAACGTCGTTGAAATGGCAATCATAAACATAACTATTTTAGTTATGTTTCGATCAATAACATTACGTGCTAAGAGAAATTTCGTTTTATTAGTTAGATTTGATTCATACATTGCATACTTGTTCATTTTCTTCCTCTGACTTGTTTATAACCGTCAGCTAAACCGTTGACAGCTATACAAAACATTCATATTGGAGCCGTCATGGTTTGGACAGCTTGTAACAATATTATTTATTACTAATGTCAAGATATACAATATATTGATTGTATCTATATTCATCGGTGACACATTGGATGTTTTACACTTTTCACTGCATCATCTATTATTCATTAGTATCATTTATGTTCTTTTAGCTATATGGACAATTTCAAACCAGATTTCATTTCCAATTTATGGTTGCATGACACGCTTTCATGACAAATTTCTAAAGTACAATGAAGAATTGTAATTTTACGTAACAAAATGTACAATAAAAGGAATGTTTTTTGAATTTAAAAAGTCTTCGTATTCAAATTATGGAAAAATAAAATAGATAATGAGCGTGAACATCGAGTTAGATTAGTAATAGTTGCTGTCTATACTACACAGTATAACTGGAAACTAAATTAATTTGCCGAATTTGTGAACACAAATTAAGCACTACTAAAACAAACTTTCTAACTGCTAACGTTTAGGTTTTGGAAGCAGATAATTATTCGAGTACGTATTTGGTTATGTTAAAATGACTCCATTTAGAATAGATAAAAAGCTTTTCATATGAATTAATTGCTGCCTAAACATTTCTGTATAGTGGGAAGTTACAAATTACGTTTGGAAGTTAATTCTTTGTAGTTTGTGATATATAATTAGAATTTTTAATAATATTGCAAAAATTTTCTTTTTCTTAAAATATTTATTTTACTAAGCCCTATATATTATACGAATCGTTTATAAAGTAAAATAATTATAAAGTAAATAAATATAAAGTAAAATTAATATTAAATAATATTAATTTTATGAACTTTTTATATTTTTAATTTCAAAGTTTTTAATTTTTATCAAAAATACCTAAAAATGGGACCAGGATTTTAATCTTACCTGTATGTAGTATTTTTTAAAGGGAACACAAAATATTTACTCAACATGACTCCTAAAATCCATTCTATCGACACGAAGCCTGAGAATTTAGTTTCACATTTTCAAGAGATATTTGACAAGCTAGCTATCCCATTCAATATAAAACTGACATCTGCGGATCGTAGAGTGACATACATTTTCAAGTATTTCTTTCATGCCCCGTATTGTACGACTATCTGCCTATTTCTGTCGTTGATAAATAGAATAAAGTCTTTAAGTATTCTGCAGAAAGAAATCCAAACCGATTCTTTTGTTTGCATCCAATGCATTGCGAAGAGACTCACTTGTTACATCAAATTCTCGTAAATACAAAAGTAGACTTTACGTCACGAGCATTTCATGACCTATATTGATGAAGCATGCTTTATTCCTCTCAGTGAGAATTATAAGTAGCTAAGTTCTTAAACTCCGTATATTTTACGAATATAATGTTTTCAAAACTCGTACTCAATTAATTCCATGTATGTATAATATTACAAAAATTCTAAATATTTCTAAATTAGGAAAATCCAAAAATAAAATTTTCATAGAACGTGAAATTTTTACAATAACTGCTGAGTTGTTAAAATTTTTCCAACATGACTGAGATCTCTTGAAACATAGAATATCGTTATAAATGGGATAACATATTTTAAGAATCATATTTAATTTATTTCTTTCTCAAATTTGGGAGTATTGCAGTTTATATAATTACATCCCTGTATTTACTAGTAAAAAGAAGATATATTTCGAAGGGGTTTACCTATTAACCATAGGAAACTAGTTAACTCACCACTTAGATTACTAATCTTTTGTATATAATTTTTTTTATTTAAGAATCCCCTACTTTTTTCTATTATTTTAATATATATATTATACGTTACGTACGTGTTATTTTATTTCTAAAGATAGATTTCTTTTAAGAATAAATTATACCATATTTACGTTGGCAAGGATTAAAATCAACCTAATTAACATTGGTTCATTTTTTAAGATTTTTAATTCCGTGATTATAAAAGTTCCTAGTTAAAGGACGATCTGATATACAAAGTTTCTCAGACATTCAGTTTCTGACCTGATTGCAACGAGAAGCATCTTCGAAACTAACATTTGATCTTTGCGTTCGCGATTACGATTTCCTAGAGATAGCATAGGGATAAAGCCGCAATTGTCACGGGATAAAGAGCGTGCAAGTAAGCGGGATCAAAAGAAAGGTCTCGTTAATTCCGATGCTAATGCGTGCCACTCAGATTAGATTCTACCCGTGGACACCAAATCCGGCATCCTTTTTACGGGAGAACGACGAACTGACAGATAATATCAGCAAGCTTATAGTCACCGTTCGTCGAGTTTCTATCACGCAACGATAATTCGTGCGCCGTGACAACACGCGAAATCGATGACACGTCTCTTCGAATGTTTCGCAAACCTTCAGTAGAAAAATGCTAGCCACTGCTGCTCGTTCGATCGAATCTTCTTGTCATTGTGTTCCGTTCCTTCCTCTTCAGCATGGAGTGAGAAGGTTAATCAATATATTTGAAAGGTGGATTTAGAAGTGGATTTTGAGGGATTTTACAGCAATTTCAATTGAGTTCTTTTGTGTTTAAGTAGTAAGAATAAATATTAGTATAGTTTATAGTTTACGGATACCCTTGTTCTAATTCTGTATAAGTTAAAAAGAAGCATTCATACTTCAGTGCCTTAGAATATTCCTTATACTTGGATATATTGTGGTGGATTTAACAAAGAGATTTCAATGAAATTTCCTTTTTATTGTTTCAATTTTACGAAGTACCAATCACAACATATGTTTTGTCTTAAACATTATTTAATTCGCAATCTCCTAAACATTTCAACTCATTTCTCATTTTCTTTTTCCTAACTCTCTTTCCATGAACTTGATGAACATACACTTTCACACTCTACTAAATATCCACCACATCTTCCTTCAACCTATGCGCAAGACCATCACAAAAGAGCCAGTCTCATTTCCCGGAACAGGTCATCGTGCTCGCCAAACGTCATTGCACGGAAGAGCGAATGTCGCGGAAGAAGAAACTGATTACGTATTCTCCCGAAATAGGATATTATCCGTGGCGTGTTTCATCCAACCTTAAAAGTAGCAAACTTTCCTACAAAACCAGTGGTGTTCATGCAAGTTTTCTATTGTTCAATCCTCCTTCCCCTGGTTGGTTTTCCGAAATTCGACCAGCCGGATTAAGGCACGAACGCTTGCACTGTCCATGGGCATAATTCCAGAAACGATTCGAGAACTCGTCGTTTTACGGTTCATCGCGGCGCGTATTGATCCCTCGATCTTAGATAGAATCGTTACGTTTATTTCCAAAGGAGAGCCGGATGCCTCCATCGATGGTAATACGCGGACGTGCCAGGATTCGAAAATCGTTTCATCGTCTACTTTCCTACGATATTCTACGCTTTTTTCCCTTTCTTTTTAGCCACTCTGCCCGCTCCGTTTTACCTTCTCTCATACTCGCTTGAATTTACATAGAGTCTGGGTCAAGCTGCAGATTACAAATCTAGATATCATCCACGAGATCTTTCTGGCTTACGCGCGCCAGGCAAATGTATTCGATTATCCCGACCATTGTTCGAACAATGTCTGCCTCATATTGATTCTTTGTTTCTATTAGTGCGTAGTTCACTTTGTGAACGAACCTTTTTAGGGATTTTTTAAAGAAATTATCTCTTTGAAAATTTGTGTCAAATATTCGATTGGTGCATATAAAATTTTGCTCTTTCGTTCGAAGAAGGTTTCTTTCTGAACCAAACAATTTTTTTCGGACGAAACTTCTTGTATTGATAAAAGTATATCGCACCAGTAAGAATATTAAATCCAAGATAAATGAAACCTACAATAGCCGTAAGGATATTACGAAATTCAAGCTAAATGAATCCTACAATATCAGTAAGGATATTAAGAAATCTAAGATAAACGAGACACATAATATAGTCTTATTTATTAGTCTATATTAGAAAGCTTATTAGCGAATCCGTAAGAAGATTTAGTATATATAAATAGTCTTTGTCTTAATTAGGCTAATTTGCTTAAACAAGATACGCATATACTATAGTAAAAGATGTAATATGTCAGAGTATAATAGCTTTAACCGATGAAAAGCAGCCAACCTCCTAATGTATGTGGCAGGATGTAATAATACATCAAAGGTGTTCTACTTTAGCTGACAAAAACTAAATAGAAACCGCGTCAGTTATAATGTACAAGAAATAGGAGCACGTGCATATATGTATTCTGTATAAAAAGTAAATTTATACTTTGAAGATTTTCAGGGAAATTATGTTTGCAAATTTTAAAAGACAACGCCGATGTCCTTTGTTAAAATAGAAGCATCTGTTTAAAATTGTCATCATTGATTGCTTTTACTGAAAAAATATGCATCTACCAATATGTGAAAACAAAACAATAATTTATATTAATTATTTATTAACTTCATTAATATGGTTGACAATCGACAATAAGGTAAAATATAATTAATGATATGATCGAACTCTTTGAACTCGATACGTTCATAGCTAATACAAAGAAAATAAAGTGGAGAAACAAAATACCTTATGTTTCCGTGACAATAAAATAGAATAACAGCGTGGAGTGGATATTCAAGAAACCTAATTGAAAAGGAATTGCAGCAGCGGCCTATTGAACAAGCTAGGGAACGAATTTCGTGTTCGTATCCCGGTGAAACAATTAGCGTTGTTTCGAGTACGAGGTTGGTTATCGATTCGTTTCATCTTTGCGTGCTGATTTTTGTTTCCCCGCTTTCCCGGTTATACGGCCATCAGATTAGAAAGGACTCTTTAAGAAGCACGAAGGAAACGAGCGTCTAATTTTTCACGTAACCTTTGCCAAGAACTTTACAGACATTAATAGATATTCATTTTAGAGATTGAAAGTCAGTTTGTTAACCAAACTGTAATTACCCAATCGATGAATTCGATTCTTCTATTAAAATTAAAACGCATCTCGTGCTACTGTTATAGAAAGTTGAAGGAAGCTTCCGAACAATTGACGAATTTTATAAAAACGATCGTTTACATTTGCTGAGGCAATTTCGTACGCGTCAGCGAATCTACCCCTTCGTGTTCCCATGTTTAAACATGCATGTTTGCAAAAACATGAGCGAGAATTTCGCCGTTCAAATGTTTGCGCTGGACTGTTTTCCCGTGCCACTATGCCAGTCAGAAACCGTGACCACCGTGTGTCACGCATCTGCAAGTAATAAAACTTGCTACTTGAATGTTTCTACTTTGGTCGAATAGAAACAGGGAGATATTCAATATTTCTGCTTCGCGATCGAATAGAAACAGGAAAACATTCATACACTTGGTGCACTTTAACCTCGAATTGGTGTAGTGATCATTTTATTATCAGGTAGAAATGTTCTAAAATATATAAAAGATAATCTTGTGAGTTATATATACATCGGATAGTCGTTGAGTCATACATTAATTAACATCAGAATACCTTGTGACATGTATTTTCTAAATTAACACAAAAGTAAAACTTCCTAGAGTTGAGCTTAACACTATGTAAGTTAAAAGTTATATATGTATATTTACTGCTTATCTAAAAAAGGAATTACGCTACAGAAGTTATTCCAGTTCCTTTAAACCTGTCAAGCAGATTATTTCGTAATAAAAAATTCCCACTATTGTGAAGTTAAAAATAAAGACGAATGAATTTTGGATAAAATCAATTTCGATGTTGATTCTTTCGTAATATAAAGGGGAAATGATTTTACAGACAAAAACTAAATTTTCTAAAAACTTTTAATTTAAACTTTGTAAAATACAAATGATATATGAATCTAAATTTAATATTCTTCTTTTTTAATGTGGTTGATAATTGATGATAGGACACAATTTAATTTAATTTAGTACATGATATTATTCTGTCAAATTCAAACTTCGAAGGAACGATATTTCATATGCAGCGACTTAATAACGCGGTATTCTTCCATTTTTCCTCGGTAGGCGTTACGTGAACATGAGGAAAACGATCATTTTACACACAATTTAAAGCTGAAACAGCTATATATTAGGAAACTATACAGGGATGGAGCTCGTTTCGTGAGCACTGATATGGAGTAGACTATTGATACAATACTGTTCTATTTAGAACCACATATTGAGAATCGAGACTGTCGATGTTAAAACAGTTGTGACGTGTATTCAGTGTTACTCGAAATAGTAAAATAAATTATGGTATCTCATCTAATAATGATATAATATTTGCATATAATTTGGCTCGATTTAGCCATGCGGTATTCCATAGCAAATGTTGCGATGTTAGCTTAAGTTTGCAACGTTTGTACCTCTGGGAAATATTAATATCGATCGTAGAAGGAAAGTACACGATTCCGTGGAGTTTAGTTAAGGATAATGAATATATTATTTTCTGTAAGTTACAGGAAATATTTCGTCCACTTTTTTGAAACTATTGACACAACTTTTAAATTTATTACTTCAAATTTGAAAGATTTCGAAATTATTTCCACACTTTATGGTACGCATTCTACAAAATTTCTTGATATCTGCTTCAAAAACAAATCTTGACAGAGATCTATCTTAAAGAAAAACGAAATAATATCACGATATCTATCATAATTAAATACACAAAATGTGAAATATTAATAATGATTCAGGCTGGATAGAGAAATTAGTCTTGGTTTTATTTTACAATATTCGTTCCTTCGGAGCATATTAATATCAATTACGTTCGCAGCCTCAGCGAGTCGGAAGCAATTTGAAAAGGAAAATTAACCGGGCGGGCTCTCGTCACAAATAGCTGCTCAGTTAAATTGCACGTCAGTGGTTGCTGTCCTTACAGATTTCGATCTCATCACGAAACTTGTTACAATTAAACACATTTTTCGAAAAATCTTAGTCGCCCATCTCGTCTAAGAAAAAACGTTACAATGATCTATTCATCATACTTCTCATTATTCTCTTCTGCGTCGATTTTAGATCGTTTTCGACTGATTTTCCTGGGGTCGAATCTTGCAGACTTGGAAAAATTACGTGGCTGGATTAGATTTTCGCGATATGTGATAAAACGATGAAATTATGCGCTGAGTTTCGCTTTGACCCTTTCTAGGAAGCGACCTCATTAATCTCCTCGTTCCCGTGGTTTTACAATTACTATCTTTGGTGAGAATATTTCGACTAAACGTAATAATATAAAAGTAATTAAAAATATTAATGTTCATGAGATGCAAAGCACGGTGGAAAGTTAGATGATAGAAAGTCGGCAGATGAAAAGGAAAAGAAAATACAAAATATATTAGAGCTTCGACTTACATGTGGATAATTTATGCAATACACATACTCTATAGAAATATTATCCGCCGAGAGCTTATTTTCAGCGTCGTGAAATTGTCTAATTTCAGTTTTGGTGACTTTTTAAATTTTGGCTACTTATGACTATTAATTGGGAATTCCGGAATTGCAATATAAATCTAAAAAAATAATCAATATTTTCCTTTAGTATAGAGATGAAATGAAATGAAATTACTTGGGAAAAGTATTTAAAATTATAAAATAAAATGTCGTGGCTCTCATTAAAAGTTTATAAAATTATAGATAAATTTTATTGAACTTGTAAAGAATTCCTACGCATTTCTCCAAATGTTAAAATATTTGTTCAATTGATTGGTTATCATGTACATAATAAACAGATATATTGGGAACTTAGAATAAAAACGACTCTCGCAAATTTTTCGGTTTTATGGGTAACAACACGTATTGTAGTGGCCAGAAACATGTCTAGTAATACAACATGGTACAAGCGATACCATAAAAAGCGGTGTATATCCTGACTTATCGTTGAATGAATATTCAATGGTTCTACCAAAACAACCTTTGTTGAAGCTGTTTCTCACCAGAATAGCTATTGTCAAATGAATAGAGCGATCTTTGTGGTGCTTCCAATAAAACTGTTATTTTATCAAGTCATTAAATTCACATATTGATTTAATCTGGTACAAGCAATAGAAAAAAGAATATTTATATTTATATATTTACATATACTATTGTTTGTGTCTGTTTCGAACGTTTTACGACAGAAGGAACTTTAATCTTCATTATTTAATAGCATACAGTTCTTCTTCTACATAATCCAATATAATTCAATATCTACTATATATTATAATTGCAGCAGTAGCATAGTATGACAAACTTTTTATTAAAAAATACCAAAATCTATTAAACAAAAATTAAAGATGCTAGAATATGCTTTTAGTTTTCCTAGAGAAACATATATAATTAAAAATATTTTAATTCAGATTACAGATAAATATTTGTCATCGTTATATAATTCGAGAATGTAAAAGTTAAAGTACCATCCATCAATTCTATATGTATAATGGAAATTTTATTTGTTGTGTTGCGTGTATGAGAAAGAAAATTTTGATTGATTAAGGTTTTGCATTTTAATTTAAAAATGTTGAACCAATGAATTAATACAAATAGACTGAAACCAGTAAAATATCAAAGTACGATAATACAATGCTAATTAAATAATATTTTTAGAATATACATGCAGTAGTGTGTCACATAACTTTGGAGTTGCGTGGCTTTACAAGGGTTTAAAATCGCGAGGTTTCTCTAAGCAGTGGAGAATGTAGGTCAAAAACTAATTTAAACGTTCCTTTTTCGTTGCAATAGCGGCACCCAATTTTCCGCAATTAAATGCCGTGAGTCCTTTGCATTAAATACGTTCACCTTGCTTTCATTCGGACCCTTCATTCAACGTACGTATCCGAAGAATTTTTCTCAATATAATACCAATGGGCTGCGGCAGATTCGAATCCGGTAAATCATAGTTCCTTTTTCGTCGGATATGTCATCAAGCTTGCATGAATTTAATGCGACCACTCCCATTCTTGAATTTGAGCTTTATGTTAAAACCTAAACTGCCATGTTGTTTTCGCATGTTCCCCGCTTTTGTTTTTGTCTCTGCTGTGTTTACTTACTAACAGAAGTTAGTTTTCAAAGCTGTACATTAAACAGGAGTAAGATATTACACGCTTGCATGTCAATTGATTTAATTACCTACACATAAGTAGTTCAAGTGGAAACATTTGACTGTACTGTACAAGCCTAAATGACGACATGAGACTGCACTTATTGCGTAACTATTATGCATGTGATACGTTGTCTCTTAAAGGAGCACATATTCTAACGAGCGCATAAATGTACCTATTACTGAACAACAGAAAATAAAAGATACGGTCATTGATTAAAGATTTCTACTAAACTTCAGAACAATTCAACTATCGCTGAGACATAGTTTTAATTGCGGAAAATTAGAAGGTCATTGAAATAAGCAAAATATCAATTTGCAACGATAAAATCGTAATTGCGGTGAGGTTATTCGTATACGTTAATAAGAGATAGATAACCAAATTGATTAAATAAAAAATGATATGTCAAATATTTTTGTATTTTATCAATACTTCATTAATTGAATTTATTATTGCGCTTGAAAATTGGACTATTTACATTTCCTTTTTCCCACGCTTAATCGAGAGTCAAATGAAAGCAATTTAATCGAAAGTTTCATATTAAAGAAATGAAATTTATATACACATTGTGATTCAATTAGATAGCGAACTGACCAAAATTACTTTCAACAATATCTAGACGCTCAGATATTTTAACTTTGTTTAAACACATGTTATGTTATATTAAAACATGTTGCAATTTGGCATATTATTTATAATTATATAGAGGGCGAGTCAGTAAAAACTACCACCTGAAATAACTCGTTATTTATTCTAAAAATATTTTAATGAAATGTTTTTCAAGTGAAATTTATTGTATTTAAGGAGCCTAGTCAGATAAATGGACTTTGACTTCTTAATATCTTATTAGACGGATGTTCCAACTTTAATTTGTCAAATCTATTATACAAAATACAAGAAAAGAAGTGAAGCGGTATTCTCGTGTTTACGACGTCTTTGTCTTTTAATTCGAATTCTAACTCGATAAATAAAGAACATTCTTATTCAACTTTCACACTTGTTACTGTAATTTTCTGACATGCTTCAGTAATGAGCATAGTGGTGCGAACAAAGCTCAAGGTGTTGTATTTACCGGTGATTTAATTAGACTGCGAGAGTTTTGCACTCAATAATGAACTTAACTTTCCGCAGTCCCTCTTAAGCATCAGAAGTTTATAATGTTTCATTAAATTCGAAGACGTAGCACAGTGATCCACAAACTAAAACTATTTATTATATAGAATAATTTATTATATTAGTTTATAAACTTTTTAGTTAATTCCTAGACTCCTTTGGGACCATATTCCAATGATTTCAAGAAATTCAAATGGCAATATAGCTTTAAAATCGGTAGACGCTTCAAAATTTCAGCATTTTTGCAATATCTCCTAAATTAATCCTCTTGTCTTTTTTCAGTCATTTTTCGTTCCAATAGTATTCTTCTATCGTTAGGAAAATTGTCAGGTTTGAGGACAATACGCAAGTATCGTCATTGATATGCATGATTTCATGTTTCAATTGTACGCTAAGATATTCTTAAAATGTAAAAACTTCTTTCCTCACCCAGTAAGGACAAAACCAAAATTGTAACATATAAAATTCAAAGATTACCGATAAATATTCCTATCCTTGCCTAAATATATATAGTAAATTTTTATTTATTATAAAAAATTTATTAAGTTCAATGTAGACTAAAATAATTAATTTTTCTTTTTAACATACCAGAATTTATTAGTACAACAATCCGTAATTATTTCAGTTAGCTGTGAAATGATGAATTTCGATCCTCGACTGTACTTTGAAGCATTGTACATCGATTCGAGAACCTTTGAGGATGTAAACGAATTAAACCGTCACTAGCTGGTGAGAAGTCGAGAAATTAATGCGTATTGGCTCGCGTCTCTCTGAGATCGTGTCTTACCTATTTCCTGCGAGGATCAATACTTCCTTAGAACATGATTAACGTTTAATTATCGTTTATCGGTTCAATGGCGATGCCGTTGCTTGTTAGAGCCCAAGCAAGTAATATCGAACGAATTTAGACGCTATATATGTCGCTGTGTATATATATGCGGTGCTTTGAGAAAATCTCTCCGCAATAATAGCTGTTTGTTAATAAGCTATTATTGAGATCGTACTGCCATTCGCCAATGTCTTTGTGTATTGATTTGGGCCTATTATATCTGTGTATAATAAGGCTATTTTGTCTGTAAAACAAAGTCTCAACAAATTTTAGTGGAAAATTAATTTATCCCATGCCAAAAAGATCAATTGTGAAATTTTTTGAAAAAAATATATTTTAAATAGAAGTTATTTTCTAGTTTAACTAAAATTCCCAAAGCAATTTACTCAATTTACTATTTTGTCGTACGAGTCCTTTTTTCAAAGAGTTATTCAATTTAGTGTAAACCGAATTTTTAAAAAAATATTAATATAATCTTTAAATTGAAATAATAGATTACGTATACACAGTTATATATAATAGTAATTATGCATTAAGACTGTGCAATAGCTGTGCGAAAATTTGCACGAATAAAGTTCACTAGAAAACTATGAGATAACGAAAATATGAAATGTTACGTTATATTGGATTTCATATGGCACTATTAGTCACATATATTTGAACTTCCCCAGGTTTACGATATGATCATACGTCATCGTATTTTTACCATAGTGAAGCTCGCTTTATTTGAGCATTGAAATAAAATTACTTTTTCGTTAAAAATGTCTGTTATCTATATCTATTTTATTTCTTTTTTTTTTGTTAATCGTATTTTTTAGTCTCTTATATTTATTGAACACAGTAGATTCTTTGCACATTTTTCATTTCATTTATTGGTCATAAAAAATAAAATATAATCGTGTGTGGGAAATGTTCAAAAAAAGATTTGGTGAATTATACGAAAAAAATGTATTGATATGGGAAAAAGTCGATGGCACAGAAGATTTTCTATACCTCGCAAAATTTTCATATTTTTGTTGGACATTTGCATTTCCAGAACCTTAACCTTTCACCCCAACACCGATGACGATCGACGTGCCATAAATTCACAATATGGCCAATGTAGCCAATGGCCTTGCCAGAACTGCAATTTTTGGTCCAGTTTCCAACAACCTTCCGCATAATAAAACCTTGGGTCGCTTACGATATGAATCAAATATATTTCGATGGCTGATACATCTGTTAGGTATATGCTTGTACGGTATATTTAATGCATATATTCCTAAAAAATATATACTCTCGTTCTTTATTTTTTGTAGGCTATCAAATAACTTTATATATGTCCTCTAGCAATTTAATTCAGTTAACATCTATTATTATTATTATTATTATTATTTATTTATTTAAAATTAGCATTTAATACTTGCTGTTTCAAAATAAGAATCGTAACAAATTTACCTTCCTACAATTTTAAGAATATTTTACTGTTGGATACATTTCACTGAAAATCAATTAATAATGAAAACTAATTCAAAGCCTATCTATATTAAAAGAAAAAATGTATAATAACGAATACCTCAAAATAATTCATATACATATGTAATTGCTAATTAGGAATAATTCTATAAGGAAAGACAATAAGTTTTAACATAGTGTGAATTGTAATAAATCTATTTTAATGCTTATGCATTTAAGATATGTTATGATATGTAAATAAAATACGTGAAATACGGAAATATAATAAATGAAAAAATACACATCCATGTATAGAATACATGAAATATACGAAAAGTATGTTGAAAATGTGTTGTGATAAGCGAATATTTATTATTCAGAGAATTTTATTATAGCTTAAGTTGTAATAAAGCGTAAACATTGTTTTCATGCTTTTTAACCGTAGTTCATCACAGATTTTTATCAGTTCAAGTTAGTTTATTATTTCTATATTTATAGCCCAACGTCACTTTATGTACGACTGAGGCGTATTAAAATTTATTCCAGTCCCGTTATTTAACTGCTATAGGCTCCTGAATATTCAATTTGTCTTTTAAAATTTCATCGGTTCGTACTGCAGCTTTCAAACTGAAGCTTCTCTCCGAAACATTTCAGTTCAATTTTTGTTCCGCTATTTACAGTTTGATTTTATTTTATTTAATGTTAAAATATCGATGAGCTAATAATTCAAAAAATTTTAGCGAAAGAGGTTGACATTTCAAGATAATGTAATTTTCATTAAACATGCCAAATAAAATTCGTAATTTTTCTTACAATATTTATCAAGTGAAACATGCTTCTTTTGTTCCGTTTCTTTAATTATCCATCAAGACATGAACGATAAAATAATACAACAAATAAAACAACAATACACAATACACAAAGCAACCCACACGGTTCTCAACTCTCTATAAAATCACACATTAACATGACCATCTTCTCATAAAATCTTATCCTGGAATTTTATCAAAATACGAAAATAAATCCCTTCGATCCCGATTTCTTCCTTCTGCCCCTTTATTTTCATGAGACATACGATAACCGCTCCTTAGATAGTCATGATGATCGAACGAAGGTTGTGCTGAAATCAGGAGAATAAGGATTTTGTCGAGAAATATAAAGAGGCTGGCTTAGTCCCCAGTTGACCCGCTTACGTTAACTCGGCCCATTCACCGGCCCGAGTTTCTTGAGTACTTCGCAAACTTTAGCGCGTTCCTAGGTGGGTTATAAGTATAAGTAGCAGTAAGTAAGTAAGTGTGTATACCACGGTTATGTAAAGCGTTCGCCGTGGCGGGATACTTAAGACGAGGACCTTTCGTGTTGCAGATTTACCCAGGTTCGGCACACCGTTGAACAACCTGACGGTCTCTGTGGGTCGCGAAGCTGTTTTCACCTGCATTGTGGAAAATCTTGGCCCGTACAAGGTGAGACGACACACGTTCTCGAGAATTTTTATTTTTTACGCGCCGTTGCAATGGTTTTGCAATTATCTCGCGTATTACACGTGTCGACTCCGACTCTGGGCAGTGTTTTTTGAAAGGAACAAATATTTTTCGAAACATTTCCTGGGCACTGAGTGAGATGTTTTGAGTGGTGCAGTGGTACGTGTAGCGTGTAATGTACACGTACATTAGCTAGAGAAAAGTAGATGGACTTTCCTGATCGTTGTTTTTCTTCCTAATCTCTTGTTATTAAAGAAGTTTAACATTCTAGAATTATGTATTATTATAATATTGAATTAGAATATATTAGATTGTCTCAAAAGTTCCTTTCGTTTTATAAGGAAATAATAGATGCACAACATTTTTTGTTTTATATTATGTTGTTCTCGTATGTTCTATTATTACAAGATAGATCATATATAATTCAATAAAATAATATAAAACAAAAAATGTTGTGCATCTATTATTTCCTCATAAAACGAAAGGAATTTTTGAGATAACCTAATATAAAAGAAGAATAATATAGAATTATTCTTAGAATTATTAGTCTAAATTTCTAATTAAGATTCTAGTTAGAACCCTGGCTTTATTAAAGTAGCAATAACAAATAGTATGGCTAAATAATGATTATCAAATTTTCTCAATAAGTAAAGATACCAGACCTTAATATCAGAAAAAATAAAAATTAATTTGTAGACTTTTCTTCCATGTATAGGGATACATATATCTTACCGTTATATTGGAATAGTTGTTAACTGTTAATTTCTTATAAAAATTATTCGACATAAGAATGCTATCAAACTGTCATAAACACCCATAGAACTTTATGACTACTAAGCCTCGTTCAGATTAAGTGACTCGACTAACGAGAATGTGCGTGAGAACTTGAATGAATGTCTCACGTCAAGTAAATAACAAGTTGCCATTGATAAAATGGTTTCAGATCGCTCGAATTCGGTTTCACTCGACTAATTTAAACGAGGCTCGACTTATTGAGATTTCGATTTCGTTTATAAAAAAATACGAGAGACTAAAAACAAATACCTAGAGGAAAAAAAGAGAACCGAGTGTGCAATACTTTTATCTGGCGCATCGTAACCTTGAACGCCACTGGTAAGTTTCATCAACGATCGAAAGAAAGTTTATAAGACTTGTAGAAAAGGGAGGAAAAGCAAAGAAGGAACGTAGAAGGTATGAGAAAATCGAAACGTAGAGGTAGAGAGAATTTAACAAACGGTACAAATAAATTCGGAGCCAGAGAGATCCGGTAAGAATCCGTATCCAATGCGTATCTCGGCAACTCCATTTAAGTAGAAATAAAATCCCGCGGGGTGTGAGTTCAGCAGTTTGTTAAGTGGTTCGTCCCTCTTGCTCCTCTTCCTCTCCATTCTCTACCGACACTTTTATCTGTCTCTGTTTCCTTTTATCCTTCCTTCGTTTCTCTCCCTCTCTCTCTCTCTTTCTTTCTGCCTCGTTCCTCCGAGGGACGACCGAGGCATTTTCCCCTTCGCGAGGCGTTCCATTCGATTCGCCTAACCCTCTTAGCCGACTGTACCTCGCGCCAACCGCAAGGATACGAGTTATAGTTTTCCCGATAGAGGCATTCTCGTGACCGGGACTGTGTTTCGCCAATAAAAATGCGTAGGAATTGTTTTATGGCCGTACACGTGCGGCCAAACACACGCTGGTATGGAATCGATGCATTATCTTTACGCTGCTGGTCAATGACGTCTCGCCGGAAATGGAAACGTCGAGGTAACATCGTTGATGTGTTCGGAATAAAAAAAGAAGAAGGAAGTAACACAAATACAAAGAACTAATAAGCATGTTAACGATGTTAGACATTTTTTTATTTCATGATATAAAGTGAATAAATTAGTTCTTGGAATTAGAGAGAAGAATATAGTAACATAATATCTATACACATATGGATATTGAATTCTACGTATTCATTTCATACGCTTAAGAATATTTATTCACGAAATTATGCTTGAATTGAAGTAAAACGCATACATATGTATATGGTCCTAATATTAAACATCATATAATATAGTATGCTACAACAGGATTGTAAACGAACTTCTAAATCATAGAATAATTTGGATTTTTTTTAATATAAAGGAATAATAATTTCATCTTTTTTTATTACAACGTTTATCCTGTAAGCGTGTTAAAAGTGTCCGATAAACTACGAGCAAGAATTATAAAAGACGTCAGACGTACAGAAGCTATTCTTGAAAGAAATTACTTATTCATTAACATCTACAATTTCTGGATAAAATTCGAAACACGAAATATCCTATGTAAAAGTAGTAGGTATTAATAAACGAAGTTTCCAAAAATTTGTTAATTAATGAACAATTCACCGAAGATTTATGGAAAGAATCTCCCGATCAGAAACATATTTCACTTTTTTTCCCTACTAAGCTAACGTAAGTGCATTACACAGATATCTACTTAACTAAAACGGAATTTTACCATGAAAATGAACCGCTGATTGAGAAAGTTATATTTTCGATGCATTCGAGATAAGACGCTTACAAGTCTACTGCAAATAATATATTAGGTTTGGTACATCGGCTTTTGATTACTTTAGAAATTGCCGTAGACGAGGCGATGACATAAATTCGTCGCATCCAGAGGAAATACCGATGACACGAGCGCGTCGAACAGCCGATAAAGTAATCGTAAACTTGGCTTCTCGCTCGCGAGTACGCCAATTATCATCTAAAAGCGGAAGATTAACTTGCACCGGTGGCGCAGCTGGGTAACGATGTAAATTCGCCCGTCGAACGCGTTAGTTCCGTGCGATTCGTTACCAGCGAGTAAATACACTCGCATTAAGAGTTCCTTTCGCGACGATTTTAAACTTTGCTAATTACTTCATCAGCCAGCTAATTGAACCGTATCGACATACCACAAATATACAATTGTATTGTTAAATTTCAAAGGAAAGCAAGGTACAAGGGAACATTGAATACGCTCTAGAATACGTGTATACATATATCCTAGGTATATACAGGTGTATAACAGGTTAATATTGCCGGAAGCATGGAGTCGATTATTGAAAGCGCGCCCCTTTTTACTGATCAAGCGGCATTCGTTTCTATTTTTCCTCATTCTTTCTTCCATTCAACCTTTTTCTTTTCTGGTTATAATGCTTGTTAGCGATGAAGCGTTCTTAAAGGTCAATTAGTTTATTAACTTTGGAACAATTTATAGCAAGTATCCATTTGGACTGTGTATGATCAACGAGTATAAATGAAGATGAGCTATATTGATGAAACTCTATTTCTATTTGACTCATTTAATGTCTAATGTAGTTTAAACTACATTTTACGAAGTATGTAAGTAAAGTGTCTACAATACAAGAGAGTCTTTTCATTCAAGAGTCTTAAAAAGAATATCTGATAACCTGTTGAACATACTGGCACTCAAAACGGCATGTTATACTCGGCTCGTTTTATTTTACTTTTTCGAAGTGATCGAATCTCAACAATTTTCAATTGATCAAATCTCGAACTGATCAAAAATAATTATAGATGAGACACTTGAAAGCTAAAACTTGTCTTTTGTTACATTTCAATATTTTAAATTGAATATAAAGTTTTTCCAAGAGAGGAGAACAGAGATGTTCATGGGGCGATTATGTATATTCTTTCACTTGGATCAAACAAATTAACATTAATTGAAAGTTTCGATTTTGCTACGAGGGAAACGTAAGCAGTTAATATTAACATGCTCTTTCCGCTATCCGGTTGGAATTTGTGAAAATTAAACAACGTTGGTAGATGAAAGCGAATATACAGTTTGCACATTTCCCGAAGTCGGCGGGAAATTTTAAAATTTCATTAAAGAGTCGAAATTACTTCCTGTGGAAGCGGCAGTGAGGAAGGGGGCGACCCTAACCTCCGCCGACCCGCGTATTTTTACGCTGTTAAACCTAATTGAAGTTGGAACCCTTGAAATTTGTCGGAGTTCGCCAGATTAGCATCGAGAGAATTTCTTTTTCGTCTCGTTAAAATAATCGTTCCCACTTGAGTTTCTTGTTTTCCACCGCTCAGCGATTTAGCGAGATTTCATCACCGAACATTTTTTTTTGTCCTTTTTACTGAAAAACTTTCTGATGGTAAGATAATATTGAAATATACAAGATATATGAAACGTGACAAGAGGATATCTTCGGGGATATGGGTAATATCGAAAAATGTCAATAATCAATTATTGACAGTATGTATATGTCGTACATTACTTTCGCTATAATATAATTGCTTCTCAATAAAGGAAATCCATTCATTCTTTTTATTCATACTTTTATTTATATTTGTTACTCATATTTATGGCCTTATCTATCGTAATCATTTCAACTTAAAAAACGTTAATCGTTTCGTAGTGGAGATTTAGAAGTCTGTATTGGAATATGAAAATCATGAGTGACTATTATTATCGATTGTTAGCAATGTTTCATTTAGCTTACAAGTAGATTTAAAGTCAGAGTTAAATTGTGTATTTATTTCGTTAGCAAGTTCCGGTTCACTTAACCCGGAATAGATTCCACTCTAATAGGATCGTCATTTAATTTCCGTTGTTTAATCCAATGAAGATTACGTTCTACTTTACAGCGAAATGACAAATTTGGAGGAATTTAAAACACGATAAATGGAAAAAATTGAAGAATTATTTCCTAATGAGATAAAGTTTATTTAATTGGAGGTATTAATAAAAATCGAGTAGAGGGATTATTATATTTTATATATAATAAAAACTTTATTATAGTTCATATTTAATTAGTAATGTGATACCATAATTTTTATATTCAAATATTTCAAATTCGAAATTTCTATGTTTTCTACTAATTTCTATGTGACTTCCTTCTACGTTATTGCATCTCGTTTTTATCTTAGTATATCGTAAATTATACAGAGCCTTGTGTCGAGTCGTTCGACATTTTTGTTCGAAATGTTTTATTTATGTCATCGAGAAAGAAAAGAACTCTTTCCCGTTTCAACACGGACAAGTCTTTCGATTCCCTTCTTTTGTTTGCTGCATTTCGACGCGTAATAGTGAGATCGAGCTTCGTTTCTTGCCACAACTCGTTTCAACAAAGCATCGTTTGCATTTTCATAGTATTGTACGTTTTTAAAGCAGAAATCGCGAACGCTTTTTCCTTTGAACATTAAATGACACAAGAGAGATTGATTGAATAAAAAAAGCAACATTTACGCAAAATGCAAATTAATTGAGACAGATATAGAGATATTACAACAGTACATAAGAATAATTCATTATTATCGATCGTTCGTTAAATACTTGATTCTTCAATTTCACATATTTTTAAATGTTGTTCTTTTAATGGAAATATCGAGAACAAAAGTAGGCCACATTTTTCCGAATGTGAGTTTATAGCACTGGTTTAAATTAAATTAAATATTTTGTACTTATATTCATTTGAATAAATTCAGTATATTCCATTTTTATATTTTATTTTAAAAATGAGTCTGTTATGAGTCTACTTTTTAATGCATCATATCATTTTCTGAAAAATAAATTATATAATATTAAGTATAAGTACAGAACAGAATTATTGAAGTTTTTGCGTAATATCCATAGGAATTTCATTTATTGAAGAGTAAAGGTAAACCATTTCAAACTCTTTTACAGCAATTCCCTTGATTCTATATCATTTCTACTTCTTATCTCTATTAAAATAAATCTCAATACTCACTTCCATCAGTTTCAAAGAAAACACAATTCCAATTCGCAATTACGCAAGTTCCATAGAAACTTTATCCGCTGAAAACTAAAGCTAATCAAACCGTTCTCAACTCTTATACACCAGTTCGCTCAACTTTATATCATTTTCTCATATCTTTTATTATGACAAACCGTAAAATTCAATTTAATGAGTTTCAAAGAAAAACAATCGCAATACGTAATATCCATAAAAACTTCATCTACTGAAAAATAAAGCTAATCAAACCCTTCAATATACGCAAATCTATTTTAAAACTCTAAAAGAAAGAACACGAGGTAGCCGCGTCCATCCGAACACCAGAAAATCACAGTGCAATCGCGTTTTTCTACTGGAATTATGTAGCGAACCCGGGCATCGACGTGCAGGATCGCGCGTCGTACGACAGTTTCCCAACGATCACTGACATTCATACTCGTCCACAAAACGTTCGTACGTTCCGTCGCGACTGCCCCATCAGATTACCGGTTTGATCTCGCAAGAGCCAGCCAAGTCTGCCAAATGGTTGCATACCGTTCCGCCATTTCGCTTCCAGCTTAAACGAATATACCGGAGCTGTAATGCGGTTTTCACGATCGTAACTTTATCGACCGGCGGATCGAGTGCCAAGTATCGCGTGTATTCGTATATACTTTGCTGTATGGTTGCATTGTTCGAGAAAGTCGCTCGTAAAAGTCGTGGAACCGCGAAAAGCTTAAGGCGAGGTTTCATCGCGGCGAATAACGTCAGGGGCCACTTCTATGATTCTCAGCCGCGACGTTCCAGCTAATACGTAATATTACGGTGAAACATGGCGTGCAAGTAAGAGTGCCAGCTACATATTCAATGAGCTTTACGATAGAAACGAACGAGTGAACGAACGTGAGAGTTGAGTCGTGAATGTTAATAGAAGTTCGAGTAAATTATAATTGGAGAAATAAACGATAACAGGACGGGATTTGATTATGCGTTAGTGTGTTGGTGGAATGCCAAGATTTTAATGGACGTTATTTAATGCAAGGTAATGGCGGGAAGAGAGATATTGGTGGAAGAAGGATAGTTGGATTCGTGTGCTGACTATAAGGAAACGGTTTGAATTTAGAGATTGATAGGATCTTAGAATTTGTTTGTTAAGTTTCGAAATGGGGTAGACTTTTTGTCTTTCGTACTTGCTATGTCACGACGATTTTGCTGACGATTGTAAGGAGACCGTTAATGGCAAGGGAGATAATCGAGGATAAGGTCGTAGATTTAGGTTGTTGAATTTTGAAATGAGGTGGAATTCCTTCGATTCATTAAACGGGACGAAAATCATTTATTCCGCAGTCGATTATTTACATTGATTTTGCATATAATTTCATATATAAAAATATAAACACGAGATACGGGGAGGGAATTCTTTGAATGGAAATCATAAAGGGATGAACTAAACGGAATTGGGGTTCAAGAAAAGAAAGATAAGTCTAAATGGTATTTTATCACCGAGTGCCGGGTCAGATTCTGGTCATTTTTCTCTAATACTGCAGTTTTTCTCCCTCTTAAATTTGGTGCTTACCCTAGATTCCTGAAACTTGTTCCAACGCCCGTATTATTTCCTTCTACCATTTATTTCGATCTCTCTTATATTTTACGCGTGAGTTTTGAGAAATGATCTTCCTCGAGTTAATATCTTTTATCATATTACAATGTGGTAAATTGTAAAATTGTGAAACATAATTTCATAACTTACAATTAGATTATATTAGCTTACACAAGTCGCTTATCAATTCACTGATATTGTAAATTAATAAATAATTGCGCGAATAATTTGCTTAGAAAATACAATTATTGCACATCTAACTGCGAGAAAATTTTCTATACTCCCGAATTTATACTAAAAAAGGTGATCCAAAGGAACGACGGGTGCGCATAGTTTCAAGGTCTCAGAGGGATTCTTCGAATGCTTGGGCCGTCGTAACCATCGGCATTACGAATAATTAATACGGCGGTTTGTTTGCATGGGCAATCACAGGGCAGCTCGTGCACACAAGTTCTCTGAGGCTCTTATCGAGCCGCCTCTCTTGCTCCTCTACTTCGGCTATTGACTTCGAGACGCGGGATTCGCCCCGCATTCTCCGAGGTTAACCTCCTTACTTCGAATAACCCCGCATTAGAGCCGACAGCAGACACGCGTCGGAAATCGTGCGTCTAGCTGCCTCGAGATCTTCAGGTAATTACGGATTCTTAATAGGCCCGACCATTTAGTAGAAAGCATGCTCTAATAGATGATCCTCGAGGCTCGAGGACCCAGCCAAATTATACAGAACGGTGTAAAAAAGGAATAATATGAAAGGATTATTAGATCTGAGAAATGGGACGTCTAGTTTCCTTATGGAGTTGTTTTAGAAAGAAGATTAGATTGCGAATTTTCATGTGTTCGTGTGGGAAATTTAATGGTGCCCAGAATGCATGTAAAAGTAGAATACTTGTTATAATTAGGGATGGAGCACTCGAAACCTGGAAATCCTGAAACCCTTCGAAACTCAGAATGAATATATAATATAATACGATTTGGTAGAAAAATTGCAGAAACTAAGAAATTAAAGAAGGAATAATTGATCGATGATTATAATGGTATAAAAAGTATTTTACAATTTGTGAAATTGACTTCGATTTCAGAATATCCAGAAACGAAAGGAAATTAATAATAAAATATTAATAACATAATATAATGTCCTTTTCTCGGTTCAATTTTCTCCAACCTTTTCTAATAAAAGATTAATATTTACTTGAATTTATTCCTTTCATTATTTCGGAAGAAATTATGTGATTAATCGAAGGAAAACAAATAAACTGTACAACAAAACGACGAGAATCAAATATGCACGCCATCAAGATTTCTATTTAAGCCTTGTGAGCCACGCAATGGGTTAAGATCTTGAGATGCAACACAAACGATTAAATTCGTAAATCTCCTCTAATACCTCTACATTTCGCCATCTCGACCGAGATGGAATGTTTCTTCACAGACGAATACCTTCGTACAAAGAGAGAATCCGTCAGACAAAGTATCGAGAAACCATTGTATCATCTTGACCGTAGCAAACATGCAACCGATCGAGCGAATACGTAAAGGACGTCTCAACGATTGAAGGAGAAACGGACAAGAATAGAATTCTGAATTGCGTGTTTCCTCTGTCTCGTTGAGTTTGCCCGCTTCACACAGTCAGACCGCTGATATTAATACCATGATAACGCTAACTGTTTCGAACTGGATAGAATTTGCTGGTGGTGGGGAATAGTATCTTGAGATACAGGCTTTTGAGCCTTTAGGTCGATGGCAAGGGCCACTGGCGGATGAAACAATTATTAGATCGAGTCAAAGGAGGATGGTGGAGGCTCTTAAGGAAAACGGAGTGCGTGGCATCCTCGAATACAATTGCAATACCACGTCTGAATTTGCATATAGTTATCTCTATCCTATGACTTCTCTTTCGTCTTTGTGGCTGGAATTCAAAATTGCATTGCGTTTATTAAATTTACGCCCGGCTATACCGCGATTAGGAAATCGACGAACGAATGCCCTCCGGACCGAGTTACCCTAACGATGAGGGTAATAACATCCGAGCAATTAGATCGTGAAAACGTTTCGCCCGCTTTTAAGTGGCGGACGTCGTGTAGTGGTTGTTAAAAAACGTAGACGATACTTTTCGACGTCGGATCCATAAACTAGATGGAACGAAAATTGAAAAATCAAACAAGACGTATCTAAACTATCCTCCATAACTTACACCTACAAACATGAAAAATTGCTTAAAAACGAATATCAAAGCCATTCGTTTAATTTAACAATCCATTAAACTGCATCATAAATCAACTGATACAATAATCGTCAATCTAAAGCTTTCGAAATGCACGAATTTTTCCTGCGGAACGTCAAAACCATTCGCACTTATAAATCTTCAGTGATCTTTCGCGAGAATGGAGACGTGTAGATATATGATGTCGGGTTAGTAATTTGATCGGTCTTGCCTCGACGAAATACTCGCAGCACGGAGGTCGGAAAGTCGCATTCCAAAACGGGGATTTATCATCGATACTCGGGGGCGGTGACCGAAGACGGTAAATGTTCGAACGTCAGTTGCATCGGATGCAGCCCCGCTTCCACTTATCGACGCAAAATATTTGCCAGAAATCGCTCTACTCTGTCCTTCCTTCTTCTCGATACCGGATATACGATAGAATTTCCGCTTGAATCTTCGCGAGCTCTTGGCGAGCTCTCTCACGTGTATTACGAGTGGAGCAGCAGCCGTTGCGTTTGCAACAGTGACAAACGGAAAGGGTACCTTGTAATCTAGCTGGCGAGAACCGTGAGAATCGAAAGGTGAAGATGAAGCTGCAAGTAGTCAAGGAAAGTGGAGTGGCAACGTTTTCACGACGCATACATTCTATCTATATGTGTTACGTACACTCACAAGAAGGGAAAACGACATCCGAAACGCGGACAATGTAAAAGCTTTTGCCAAGGATGTGATGTCTATGGATGGTCTATATTGATGGTTCTTAATGTTTCGTGAAATGATTGCTAGGCGATGCTTAACGTAGATTGTTTTCCTTTTTCCTTTCATTGCTGCCTACGATCTAACGTTTTACGAATATTTTTTTTTCATTTAAATCTGAAATTCTTACTTCATCCAAGTAACTTCCTCGTTTATATTTCTTCCTGTTGAGTTTAAAGTACACAAGCCGTCTCATTCGTGAATTTAAAGTACACAAGTTTTCTCATTCTTCCGCTGTTATATTAAAGGCTAATATAATATACAGCAAGTTTGATTTTTACGTGCAAACTTTGAAGTTAACTGAGTCAAACTCTATCTTGCCTTACCTATAGTAGCATCAGTACAATAAGATTGATAATACGATATGATCGTAGATTATTACATAATTTAAAACATTTTAAGCAGTTCTTGCATCGATTTATGCTCTCTTTTATGAGCATATTATTCTTATTTCAATCCAACAACTAACTCAGACCAGTATCTTCCGTTTCGTATGTCCTAACAACTTCATATATCCATGCACCCTCCCTTTCTCCATTTTATAATTCCTTCGTTGCTTCTAACTAACTCCATTGTTACCCAAACAATAATGCATCAAATAAAATTCGGCATTATTAACAGCAGACGAATACTCTAAGAACGATGAACATATAATACAATTTTAAATAACACAAAACCAATTAATTAGTCTCGTTGCTCAAGAATTTTCTATATTCGAAGAAACAATCATACTTAAACGAAAATAGAAACGAATCTTCGCTCAAATCCCATTTAACCTCTCTTCCGAATGAACAAATTGCAAACCTCCGGTAACACAGAACAAAATGTAATCCCTAACACAACTGAGAAATCACGTTCGTCATAATCCAGTGTACGTGTCGCGTTCTCAACAGGTAGCGTGAATCTTATACCGGAAGTACACGTACAGGACTAATGGGAACGCCGCAATGGCTTTCTTTCATCTTTGCCTTTTCGTTTTTCTACGTCTCTCGCTCTCTTCTAATCCGAGTATCCGAGCACTCGAACGCGTTTCGATCCGGTATTACGACGATATCGCGACTCGTGCTTGCAGCAATTGTCGGGAATTAATTGGACTTTATCACGTCAAACGAATCAGTTCGGTTAAATTACTTCACGGTTGTTTAGTTTCAGTTCGCGTGAATAGCCAGAGAGGTTGAACCATCGACGCGCCCGAGAGGTTGATTTGTGCAACGCGTTCAACACGTTTTCCCTCAATTTTCCGTGTTCCCGGCCACGAGAGGGCCATCCTACCAACCATAAAACACCGCTCTTTTCATACTATCGTCCCGTACTATGACAGCGAAAATATTGCCTTGATTTTCCACTCTTCGTTGTCTGTCTTGCGTTCAACTTGCCATGGATTTGAAACCCATGCGCCCCAATTCGCGAGTACGATGATGAACGAGGTCGAGGTACTCGTCGAAAAAAGTTAAAATATGGTATACAGTTAAATCAGAAATTCTAGAATGTCCCAGTATGCGAATTTTCTATCCTCGATGGTCAGTTGTTCCTTTCGTAATATTTTTATTGTTTTTCATTATCTACTTGGAAACTACATGGACTCGATGGAATAGAATATTCGTGGGACATGGATTGTGACAAATGGTGCTTTTTGCTAAGTTGTTTTATAACTTCGCCAATTTATTGTAGTAGTTTTTTGATCAATTTTGAGGGAGATATATCGAGACATAATATTCAAAATTGTTAAAGAATCGATATTATCGAATGAATCTATTATCAAGAATGGACGTAAATATATAAGTTTGAAAAATTGCTTATGTTATTCGTATGATACTCTAATGAAGACAATCTTTAATTTTTTAATTTAATTTATTTTCGGTAAACTGCCTGTATATTCAAAAGATCACCCAAAGATATGTGTTTCTATTATTAATAACTAATTGAAAACAATTTTTCTCTCAGGCTAAAAGAAATCAATCCTGAAAGGGTTAAGATAGTCATAAAAAATCTGCGGACATAAAAAATGGGTACAAAAATCAGAGTGGCGTGAAAAATGATCTTTTAATTACTTTGATTAGTGTATTTATATATTGTAAGGTTTGGGTTATGTACTCTATTTTACTGCTTTCGTTTTGTTCTAACAGACTAACGGGTATCCATTTACATCAGTATTAAAATAAAGAAGATTTTGTAGTATAAACTGCTTTAAGTATAATGTTTCTTTAGTACTTGGTAAACTTAAGATATTCTGTTCTCCGCTATAAAGTTTATTTTAACCTGAGACAGAGAGATTAATTTTTTATGCAAAGAGAAGTTATCTATTATTCCTTTGTCCATAGCAAGAATGAAATCTGATTACATTACAGATCTGAGATAATCCATAAATATCATTGATAATCTTTTCCACAGGAGTATGATGAAAAGTAAAATTAACAAGAACGAGAAAAGAAGTGAGCTTATAAGGGTGAAAAAGATATTTCTCATAAATTATTAGTTTCTTAATGGACAGATACGTTAGGAGCAAGCGATTCTTTTTTAATTTTATAAGTTCCATTTTTTTTTTTAAATATGGGCTTCTTAATTGGAGATCGAAAATTTCTGAATTTATTGTAATTTTGGGAAAGATTGTAAGAACCTTTGCGTTTTCAAAGTTTGCAATCTACTTTCGGTTATTATGTAATTTAATCTTATTTGTGAGCGATTCAGTAAATCCTGTAATTTTTTGTGGTTGACCTAAGAAAATTCTGAATGCGCAGCTATGTAGAAATTACTGTAATTTGAATTTACTTCCAGTTCAAGGAAAACTTGTCTTCGGTTAATCACAAGTTTCTTTAGAAAATTTGTTTCATTTTTCGAAGAAATTACGTAGTTAATTAATTGTACAGAAGCTTATAAAATTGCAGGAAAATATTAAACATTTGTAATTTGAGAAAGTAAAACAAATTTTAGAGAAAGTATATTATTAAAAATTTTTTAAATATTATGAATCATTTACAACTTCATGCGAGATAAATCGTGAATAATGGAACAAGAAAATATTGAAAAAGTATTTGTATTAAAATTTCACATCAATTTCTCATCTCAAAAGAAAAAAAATAAATCCCTCCAAAATAGAGGGATAATTCTTCTAATTTCCTTTTTTATCTCCTACATTTTGCCGTAAAATGGATTCCGCTTTTCTATGCACAACAAAACCTATTAGCCACGCTATAACTCATGACAGGTTAAATTATTGCGTCACATAAAACGCTTTCACTACGCCTTTCTATACCATTATAATACTTTGAAGAATGTCATTATCCTTTGAACTAAGCCGCTTCGGCTAAAAGAAAATACCTGTTCCTTACTTTTAACTGTCTTTAAAAATCTTCCAAGTTTTGGAAAAATTGTTGTTGAGCATTTAGCAAATGTTTTTCGCGTCACTAATAACGAGTCTGCGGGTATTCATGCATATCTAAGAAGCTCGGAGGTGAAAAAATATACAGAATGCACATAATTCGCAAAGGTACATACGTAAAATATTCGAAGTACTCGTTATGGTATTTGAATCTTCAGAAGACAAACTAATCAACTCCACTTTTGATTTCCTCAATTTTATTATCTAGATAAAAGATTAATACCTATCTTCATGAAAAACAAACTACTTACACAGAGTTATTTAGTACAAGAAGATAACACGAATAGTTGTAAATTCCAAGCTAAATTAAAATAAAGTAATATTAATTAGTAATTATAACATCGCCTGTCTCTGCTTTTAAATTTATCGATTTGATCGATATTCTTCGTTTCTGAGTTAACTCGCTTGATGGTTGAAACAAATTACGTAGATTCCACTTCTCCAGTTGTGTCCAGAAAACTATAAAAATGCATAAACATCCGCTAACTGCTAATAACAATAACGATTGTTTTGGTTCTGTTTGGCTCTGTCGTATGCTGTCTTCTCGTTTAGAGGATAGAATTTTTCGCACGTAAAGAATGATGAACTCACATATCGAAAGCTGATAACGAAAATCGACATTGATCGCGTTGCCAACAGCACTTTGCCTCCTGAAATTGAAAATTTTCAAGCTCACTCGCGTACAAAAGAAAATGGAGCAGATATTGAGAATATGGCGTGCGCGGAGTAGAATGTTTCATAGCGGAGTTTTCTTGCGAACTCAGACGCGGACGATGCATAAGCGTGTTTCGTGTGTGGAATAGGGTCTCCAATAGGGGGACTCTAATGAAATTCCGTTCAGACGTGCTATTTACGGATGTTGTTTGCCGTATGAAAGTCATAAATGAATATCGAAAACTTGGTCGACATTATTAAGTTTGTGGGCCGTGAGTCTCGTATCTTTCTTTTGCACGATGTTTGACCTACTCGCAAAAGAGAAACACTGAAAGTTTTTAATCGATAGTTTCTTCCTATTGTATTACAAGTGGCTTAGATCCTGAAGTAGTTTATATCTTTCGAGACTCATAAAAGTAATTAACAGGAGAAAATGTTAATAACCAGTTGGTAAAAGAAAAATCGTGGCGGAAAATTAAGAATATTTGTGTTAATGATTTTATTCTTTTTTCTATCTATGGTTTTATGGAATTAATTTCACAAATTAACATAATTTCTTTTGAAAAATATGTCATCTTTCCTAGTTGTTGAATAATACATAGTTTAGAAAATTCAGCAAGTTGATGAAAATTTGATGAAAATTAATCGACTTTCAAACAGAATATGTTTGGAAGTAATTTTTCGAATCAAAAATTATCAGATTAAAAGGAGACTTGTAAGAAACATGTATCATATATATAGCTATGCGTTATATCCTAAGACAGCATTCCGCCACGTTGTTGGCAACTGCAGTTACTTGCTAAATTATATCTATTCTCCAGCGTTAAGTCCCAGACATGACCCAGAAATGGGAGAAGGTATATTCTTCCTCTTTCCACTAGAACCACTAGAACATCAAAAAGACACACCATCCATAAAACACGACACCACCTTTGCAACAGTGGAGAGTAACTACTAGAAACAGACCAAATTGATAAAATTAATAGTACTGGAATTGACCAATCAAATAGAACTTAATTCACTAAAAAACAGATTTATAGTGTAAGACTTAATTGTAATTTAATCTGCACAAAGCAATATGTATTTTCTTCTCTTATTGCTACGTTTAACGTCGAACTGGAAATACTGTTCGAGTTAGATTTCAATAGTATAAATTAATATAGACTGTACAGAATACGAGGAACATACAGTATAACTTAATATTATGTTTCCACAATAATTGTTTGACAAAAGTCATTGGACTACTAATAATTATTTTACTCACACAGGCATAAATCTATAAATATCGTTCGTGTGCAATAATTGGATTTATCCTCCAATGTGTTTACAATCTATTTATTTACAAAATATCAAAGATGCGATGCGTTAAATTGTATATTATGTGAAGCTTCGAAATGATAATATAAAGAACTGGAACATTTACCATACTTTTTATATAATATTTTGTTATTATTTGTTCCTTATATCTTGTTCTCGTTATGACAGTTGAAATTCATACAATTTCGTGTTGGTCAATATTGGAAATTCCACATCTAATAGTTACAGACTTGTATTTTATTCTATCTTTCGTGTTTCATTTTGTAAAATATCATCTCTCTGGAAGAAGAACATTTTTCATAAAATTTTATGGAGAGTTGTTCGTAACCTGCGACGTTGTACATTTTGTAAATTTTATACGAACAACAAGGAGAAAATAGCGGTTAAAAACACAAATGCGCGAATAAAAAGGAATAGACACGCGCGCATGGTACATATATGTAAGGAAGAAAATCGGAGAAAAATACATTTGTGAAACGCATGTCGTCGTAGAATAAATTTTCAACCATTGCGAAGTATTCTGTAGCAATATGCAACTGATGCATCATAGCGGTCGTTAAGAAACGTACTGAGTTTTCGAGAAACTTATTCCCGTAACATTATCTCAGTCGTGATTGAACTGCATTACCAAAAGATATATATGGAAATTGAAAAATAAAAAAAGACTCAGCATCCTACCTCAATTTCACTTTTCACGCATCTTTGAAAAATAAATTTCCATCTTCAAAGCTTGTAAATTGTACGTGAAAGATCATAAACCTTTTGCTTGAAGACTCTCGATTTTCACATTTATAGAAATTTTACTTGTAGATCGATTTAAATTAGAAATCAATTGAAAGATATTTTCTGAATTGTAATGAATTTGTTATTTATAAATAATTTATTTTTAACATTAAATATTCTTTAAGGGAAGGGTAGCAAACATTCAAGACAATTGCTTGGAAGAATGTTCCATTAAAATTGTTTCAATTGCGAATCAACGACGCGAAATTCTTCTGATATTGCTTTTCTCACGTTCACGCACGTAAAAATGACGAGAAATGGAAAATTGATGAGAAACAGAAATACAGACAGGTATAAGGAATGATCGCGCAGCTATTTCCACGGAAAATGACGTTAGTCGAGCGAGAAGCACTAGAATGGTTTGCGTGTTCCGGTATCTTTCGTTTTCGGATACGATCATTTATTGTAGATGGCGCTTATTGGACATCTAGAAATCCCCAGCGAAAAGAATTAATACCATTTCACGAGAAATTCACAAGAAAAATTTGCTTTATCTTTTTAAACTTCCTCTGAGATTTATTATTATTGCATAAACTTAAAAAAAATGTTGATTTAGTATACTTTGTTAAATATTACAATACCATTTTATATATTACCATTGTATATACCATACAAAATCTATAATGAACATTATTAATTATATTGTTTTAACACGTTTTTAAATTAATGAATAAACGATAAAATATCCGATAGTATCTTGAACAGAAAAGTTCTTCTCCTTTTTACCTATAGAATAAAATTGGTTATTTAAAGTTATGTATGAATAAGGTGTCACGATTGCTTAACAATAAATCGGTTTATTTGTGAATGAGAATTATCCATTTTTCATAAAATGCTTTAATGGCGTGAATTCACGCGAGTATTCTTTTAGAAGCGATTTTTATTGTGACACATGTACGAAGTGAGATGCATTAAAGCATCATCCATTTTCTATGAAACTTAGGAGAAAGAATAGGTATAGTATTCTCTTTGAATATTTTTGGGATTTATTCAACGCGCGTCGCACGACTGTAACGCCATTGTTTTAATGGAATGGTATATCAAGCTTTACATTTTTACACAGCTTGTTTTAAAAGTAAGTCAGATTTATTTGAAACACCTTTCATAGTTATTTTTTCATAATACTTTTTTAATTACGTATAGCAACAAAAGTAAACTAAAGAATAACCGCTGTTAGTTTTTTGAAAGAATTATAAGTACATGTGACATTCGTTTATTAGACAAATTAGTATCTTTACTATTATTTAATTTAAAGAATACAAACATACAGATTAAATAGTAAATACTTTTCTAGTGTGTATGTCGTGAATTTAATTTGATAAATATTCATTTCATAATTTGGATAAATAGAATATATCGTTACTTATACTTATCGTACATAAATAGTTATAGTTTTATTATCAGTATCTATAGTGGCCTTTAGAAATCAGATTGCATAACATATTGTATGATTCAACAGGAATTTGATGGAATGAATTATTTTAGTATTGTGGTTTTATAGTATCAGAATCTTTTATCAAATGTGATCTTTATGATTCAAATTTCTGATTTTAAGGGCTTTGGTGTATCTTTATACAAAGTTTTTTGAATAGAGTCGAAATGCAATTCGTATCTGTCAGTTTATAAATAAATCTGAAACCAATTTAATACAGATTATAAAACAAGTACAAAATCCTTTATTGAAATTTAAATTTTCATCAAAAAGAAAAATTACAGAGATGCAGATTGTGCTTGAATTTTCAACAGAATTAGAATCAGAATTTGGAGAAATCAAACCTGTATCAATCCATAAACTCTGAAATAATCATACAAAAACTACTAGAATCTCATATTTACTTATTTTAGACCAGAAATTCATTTTATTTTCTTAAACAGAACTTCTGGAATATTTGTTAAATCTTCACAAAATTTCCTAATTTTTATTCATATATTTACCCTCTTTTACAAACTCTTCTACTGTATCTCTGTGTACGTACTAACACATATCAATTCTTCTCTTATTTGCTATAATTTCATTTTACTAAATTCGCGCTTTTCCTATTTTTTCTTTCATTACCATATACTAAAAAAATGTGTCAACATCCCGAGAATTGAAACCGAAACTGAAAATCAAAATTTATTAAAGTAATTATATATCGAGATTACTCTCAAACATTCTGGTAATAATATTAATAACACATTATATTTCAAGAAATGGTTGATTCTTGAACAAGATATATCATCGTGGTCGGTAGGAATATTATACGTATAACTCTTTAATACTTTTTCGAAACGATTTAAAGCCCTGTAATTTATTCGACGCTTCCAAAGGAGTGCATTCTCCAATTTCATTTTAAGGAGGATTAACGGTACCATTGCGGCGCGATAATTTACGTTCTACATATAACGAGAGACGACTTTGGAAAATCGATCGATACGCGAGCAAAATGACAGAAGCGTTCTGTTTACCATTTAAGATGGAAATTGGAATAAAATAACGCTGTAGTTTCCTACCGGCATTAAAGTAGTTTCAACCATGAATATGTAAATAACGTCGAATCTTATTTGCCTAGGTATATCACGTAAAGAGTCAAGTAATAACGTATTCATACGCAAAGGATGCTTATGTAAAAAACCGTTTGTAAGAAACAATGAATTTTTAATAGCCCGCAATAATGCAGATTGGAGAATGTTTCATTTATGATTTTGTTAAACATATGACACCAAGAATGAATAAATAATATCTGTATAATAAATGAATAATAAATGAATAATAAATAGTATCTGTTTGTAAATGACATTTACTTATGTACATGAAGAGTTTAGTTTTCATAGAATAATCGTTAACGTGTTTCTTCCGAGTAAAAGATTCTCCAATTATAAACTCCACAGTATTTCATGGAATATGTAAGTAGTTTATTTAATTTGTATTTATTTTATAATGTCGATATAAAAGTAACTTTCCAAGGTAATCAATTATTAATATCCTGAAATAATATTGCGGTTGATTATTTGTTATTTATCAAAATTAGTCTTTGCTTGAATAATCAATAAGGGCTACTGTGTAATCTAGGTGCTGCTAGTTTAAAGCTGTTTACGCTTGTTAATCTAGAATATTGTTACAGCATTAATTTGAGAAAATTGTTGCATGTCTACCTGATATCAATTATTATTTCTTATATATTCGATTAATATATTATTTTTTATTGATATATTTTTTGTTGAATAAAATATAATTAGTTATAGTCTCTTTCTCTGACAAGCAATCAAAATTTTAATTATGGAAAGTTGAACATTAAAGTAATTATTCCCTTACCTCTATTTATTACTTTTCTGAAACTTTCGGCTAACAAATGGAACGAGTAATGAAAACAAATGAACCAAAAGATGAATTGAAAATTACAACGTTTGTTTCGAAATATGGGGTCACGTATATTTCTTTCATATTTTTCTCTTTTTCCTGTATCGCGTTCGAAGATTTATTTAAATTTCAACGATTTAAAGTTCACGCGCAACGTCAAGGAAAAGCAAACAAACTAAAAAATTCACTTTATCTCGCTCTCTTCCGCTGCGCTCTGCTGCATCTTAAAACTTTCAAATGACATTGATAACGATCGATGCGTCACAGAGGAAAGCCGGAGAGATGTGACATTTTGGTGAATTCTTCGCTTGATCGCAACGCGTGGCTCGACGGCCTCGCGAACGACATTTCGCGAGTGAAATGGCAAGATGACAAGCCGTTGGGTAATGCAAAATGTCATTGTTGCGACTTGCTCTCCTGCGAGATTATATTTGTGCATCGCGATATCAAGATAAAACGAAGCTTGCGGATATTTGTATCAAATTGATTTTTCAATCCAGGCAGTAAATAAAAATTTGAATATTAAGCATCTGATCTATCCATAAACTTATTCTTACGAATGATACAATCAAAATCGACAGCTTTCTTTACTTACAAGAATGCAAATGGTGTATATTGATTTTAATCTGAACATCAGTTGAAATTCATCACGTGACTTTCTTTCATAACTCATTTCATATTATCACTATAATTCAACTGAAATATTTTCAATTGATGGAGAGAAACTTTCTGAAGATTATTTATTGACAGTAATGAAAGCGAAATGTTAAAATATTAAATGTTGGTATTTTCTCTGTTTCTTAGTGTTAGTAAAAACTGTTGCAACATTCATATATCCTTTATTTATATTTTACATTTTCATCGCTATAAAAATGTAGGGTAAGTCAGAACATGTGGCAAGTACGGCAGAAGCTGACTCAGCGCACTAAAATAAGAAGAGAAGTTCACGTATACATATGCCGGATATGACCCTGTTTTCGCGTTACAGCTTAAGTTCTGATACTAGACATTTGTTACATTACCGATTTCCTAGCAAATAGATAGGTTTGCTGTCCTTATTTTCTGACCAGCTCGCCCTCCGAACCTAAATTCATTTTTATTAGTTACGAGGGCATTTAAAATCTCTTGTTTATAAAACGTCAGATGATAGTTATTAAAACTTTTCGTTAACGTAACCACCAACGTGATGACTAAAGTTACCCACAAATCCGTATAAGCTATGCGAACAAGTAATCGGTAATCTCTGATGCGATGCATTCACGCTTCTATTGAAGCTGGACCTAATCACTGATCGAGCAATTTCTCTGAAGGTAGATAAGCAACTATTACAATACAAAATAAACTATCATTCGAGAACAATGTCATACCGGGCATATTTTTGTACGAACCTTTCTTATTTCAATGTGCTGAATCAGCTCCCGCCATGTGTTCCCACATGTTCTGACTCACCCTTTGAATATCTTATTTCCTTATACCTTTGAAATCATATCTTTAATATTTAATAGCAGATATTTATTCAAATTCATATTTTTATGAATGTAGCTAAAGCATAAGTTGAGTAGGAAGTCATTTCATCTAATAATTATGAAGAGCATAATAATTTAAATATTTCATGTACTTTTGCATATTATATTAGTTTCCCGTAATTGCGTAAATATTTGCAATTCAATTATGACGTGTAAGAAATGAATTTAAAGTATGATTACAATAGTTAAAACTTTCCATTGTCTTTTGATATTAGTCTTATAAAAATGATCCTGGTAGTTACAAAAGCATACCGTTCCGTCGGAAAAATAGACATTTAAATTTAAATTAAACTTTCACCGCGCTGCTTGACTTTTAATTAACACAAACTTTCAAAGGTTAACCAATGTAATTGAACATTTAACTATTTGTTTTTCTAATTTTTGCTCTTGTTTAACTATGCTTTATGTAAATTAAGTCAAATCTGTGAATTTATTTGCTCACGTTTCATAGGAGTTCGCTTTTGAGAAAAGTTAATAGATCTGTTTGCGGATAAGTAGATCAAAGTTGTAAGCTAACGAACTACAGCCTTAGAAATAGTTAAACCAACGTCAACATTAACTTCTAACATTGACGTTTGCAAATCTACATAGTGAAACGTGTCTCGATGAATAAAATATATTTCCAATATTATGCTATTTTCATTGAATGAAATTGCAATAACGTTCAATTTTTATAATATTGATAATACAACATAATTATGATGTTATAATTAATACGAATTTATTAAAAAATTAATTCCACAATTCCTTGTTAATATAAGAATATTTCTGTACGTAATTTTTCATAAATATAAAAGACACGTAATTAGTCGAATAAATGTTATATGTACAAAAATCTCAGCTTCAGTTTCATCTATATCGTGATTAATCATAGTTGCAACATTCATGTCCATTCGGTCATCCAAGATAAAAACTACATGACGAAGATTAATTAGAGAATGTTGTTTTGTTCGTTTCTATGCCAGAGACAGTAATCGAAATTGCACCAACAAACACATATTCTGTTCTTTTCAAAAATACTCGTTTTAATTTCTTAATTGTAACAGCTGGACGCTATTTAAAAATGAATTACACAAATGAAACGATACTCCTGTTCTTAAAAGAATAAGAATCCGTGCTTATTTACTTTAAACTCGTATGGATGTATTAAAGAGCTTCGCCTACGCGAGATTTATTAAATTATGATACAGTTGCTTTTAGTTTGTTACTTTAATTATTAAAATGTCTATGAATTTAACTAAGAGAACTTCTTACTTTAAAACAATAACGCGCTATCATAAAACGTTTAATGAGTTGTTAGCCAAAGGTGTGTAATCTTTCGTAAACTACTTGAGCGCAAACTGTAAACTGTTAAGCTTATTTTCGTTATATCTTCTAGCCTCTTCTCGTTTAATGAAGTATGAATAGCAAAGAAAAAGTCCACTCCTCGTATAATTTAATTTTTATAAATTTATGGCGAGCAGAGAAGAGGGACCAGGAAAAATGGTAGCTCGCAATTTCCACAAAGCAACGCAATTATCATTCAGGTTGTTTCAAGGAACCGCATTTCGTCATCACTATAGCGATTTTAGTTAATGTTTCTCCAGGATATTCTTCCGATTTCGACGTAGCTGGTTGGCTATCTACGTTCCACGTTTAATTCTTATTTTCTCCATTTTTGTATTCTTCTCAAAATTATATTCCTCGTTCACTCGCTTTGTCTTGTCAATCTCGTTTAAACCGAGCTTAAAACGTCGAAATTTAACACGACGGGACAAGCAGTATAAAATTGGATTATATGCATATTCGTGATACGAATCGCTGACTTTCGTGAAAAGAAGGAATTTCGTTCAAACAATCCTTTAACGTGAAACTGGTACATTTCGAGGAACTTCGACGAGGTTGTAATTTAATTTCGGCTTATGAATAGCAATTTCATCATAGAATACTATTGATTAATCAACGGAATGTACGTTAAACGTTGATAGCACTTACATAATTAAGGCCAGCGAACATGGAAAGTTGAAGTGCTCCGATCGACGATCGAATGCAAACTTGTACTTGAACGTTATTTTTTACACGGGGGAGAAATGAATCTATTTTTAGGTCGTCTTGTACGGTAGAACTAATATTATTGGCGAAGCTTTACGAATCATAACTTATTGATAAAGTTCCTTGAATTATAATAACAAGTTTAGCAGTAAAACAAATGACAGGTATGTTTTATAAATTACAAATTAATTACTTAATTATCCTGTTTGATGTAAAATTGTATGTCTGTTTGTGTTTCCTAATTTGTACTAGTTTGTACGAGTAATAATATTTTGATGATATAATTGTGCAATTACATGTTTCAGTAAAGTTAGGTAGCATTTGGACGAAATTCGTTCAATTTATGAATTTTCAATAATATTAATCCTTTCCTTATAAATATTCTTGCATATTTCTGTTGTATTATTACGATTCGCTATAGCTCAAAATGCTTTCAACATCAAATTCTATTGATAAACTTTATTAATAAATTCAAATTTCACTTGAGAAGTATTCTGTGATATATTCATACTATATCAGAATAAAGAAGGAAATAGGTGTATGTGGAAAGCAAGTGAAAACTAGAGCTTAAAATAAAATTGAAACGGAAAATTATACATAGGCAATGAATAATTATTTCTTCATATCGTGTGAAATATTTACTAACAAAATACATAACATGTTTAAATACATAAATGAATAAATAGAACTGCACATATACATTTTTTGATATTATAGCAATTTTGAAAGAAATTGATAGCTGTCTATTTAAAAATTTGTGTAAGTATCTTCTTGATTGCTTCTTAATATCAACTGGATTTATTCGATTCCAATATACCGCATAAATTATTCCAACATTTAATGAGAATATCGATGAACATTAAATACTCTGTTGAAACTGGTACCATGGGAATATAATAAATATGGAATGCTTATCAGTTAGTACTGTCAATTGCAATATTTGCAACGGTAATCCACGCATCAACAACATGGATATACTTTCAGAGCAGAATTATAAAGAGAATTTCACTTATATCAACTTCACCTAATGAGGAACAATCGTCAACTCATTGTGTAATTCGCGTTTGACTCAGAATATATTTTATCTATATGTCACGAAGTCTGGTTTGCAACGATACGTTGCACTCTAATTTTCACAATTTATATAAATATATAAAATTAATATCGAAATATACGTCATTCTATATCATTCCATGCTGTGAAAATTATTTGCGTCGTAGATAACTCAAATCCGTCATGTTACATATGTTTTAATTTTAATATAAACCGATAAGATGCAATAAATTGCAACAAATCTCATTTACTAGAAATAGAAACATTACGAAAAGGAGAATATTTCTTAAGCAAACGCCATCTGTATCCATTCGTAAATTAATTTCTAGCATTAAAACCAAGAACACCGTGCACGTGTGGTCACATTTAATTTCACGTTATAACATCCAAAAAAGCTCCCGTTACAACGAAACCCCATTAACGCTGCTTGTCTGTGCTTTAACTATTTCCTTTGAAATCCTCTTCGCAAATTGTTTGCCTGCAGTCGCTGCCGCGTAAGTTTATGTTCAAAGGAGTTCTGGATAAGAACTGACAGGCCTTTATGTGTATCCTTTCTTCGGCTATACGTTACGATTCTCCTTTACCTTTATGACCAATCCCAGACAACCTTCTACTTCTTTTTTTATTATTGACAGCGAACATTTCAGAATAACATAGATTCGCAGCAAGTGATTCGAAATGGCGAGTCGTATCGTTGAGATATAAAGCTGGGCATTCTAACCATCTGTAACTTGGTACAGATGTATATGTTCAGTTTCCGATTTTACAGGTTGGAAGCTTTTCTCGCGGTTGGGAACTAGTTCTCGATGTGTTAAAGTATATGGCTTGAAGTGAATGAGATATTCATATTGGTGATAATAATTTCGAAGTTTTGAAATTTACTGTTTATTATAGTTTACCACTGTAAGGTTCAGATAGTCTTTAGTTTCGGAAATGATGTGTTCGATGAACAATAAAGAATTCCTTAATGAAAAGGAGTTAAAATTTATTACTGTCTAGAGTTCTAAAAACTTTTATTATTGGTATTCCCGTAGAACAGGATCGTAGTCGTAAACTGGTTTGGTAGTTTCGATGAGCAAAATAGAAAGTAGTTTTTAATAGTCTTGGATGAAATTTATGAAACATTGAAATTTTCTCTACTAATGTCGTGAGATAGCTTTATTTTTTCTCTTATTTCTAAATTCTGTAAATAAAAAGAGGAAACAAAAGGAAGTAATTATACTTTGAACGAACATCTCTTGATTTATTTGAATCAGAGCGTTCGTTATTATTTTCGTATTGGCTCATAATTTTATTTATTTCAATTTTAGCACTGCAGTTAACTGCTTTGGAACGTTTCGATTTTACGCCGAAATAACTGTTAATTAGAACTGTTACTTAGCTTTTATAGTATAATAGTATAGTACAAAGTATAAAGTTTAACGTTTTAAAGTGTAAAGTTTTAAGGTTTATCTTTATACTTGTCTTTCGCAAAAACAATCGAAGGGTCATTACTCGCAATTATAAAGCATCATGACACAGATGCGAGCGAACAAGATATGTTATCACAATAAACATGCCAGTCATCGTATCAGGCTACAATTACTGTCAACGTCAAGCCACCAACAAAGTATAAACGCACACAATGCTATGGCTTGATTATAGTCCCAGAAAATACATCATGAGGGGACATTTAGTGACTAATGTTTCAAGGTACTCAATCCACGTCAACGTCGAACGTGCGTGAATCGCGAAACGTTCTTCATAAAATGCGAAATTGCTCAGAGGGTATCAACGTGGACAGGAAATTCGATTACGATAAAATCTACTGATCATATATTATTGGCTGATCGATGGTTCAATTAATTACTATTGAGATCTCAATAAATATGCTTTCATACTATCACCCACAGAAGTCTTCGTGCACGTACTTTACAAAATGGTAATCTTTATTAGAAGAAAAATGGTAATTTATTAAAATAAAATTTCACTACAAAATTAGTGTTTTATAGCACATTGATCGTTAAAGATGCTATATCATTGCTCCATATGTTAAAATATATTAGTGTATGACATATATATATTTCATTTAAGTAGAAATTGTCTTTTCACAAGGAGTACAAAGATTTTTATGAGTGATAGTGCAGTCTATTTCTCTGTACTATGTTGAAAATAATTTATTCTGACAAAGAAAGATCCATAAATTTCTATTAACATATTACAAAAGCTAGGTTATCAGAAACTTGAATTTTTACTTACTGCGGCGGTAAAAACGTAAAATATTACTGTTAAGGCACGATACAATAAACTTACATGAAGAAATTGTAAAATCTTCGAGAATTAAAAAAGTTCGTTTTCTTTCAATTAACAAAGATAAATAACATCAAACCTATGAAAGTAATAGAGCTAGCTTTATTTCCCCCATGCTTGGAATTCTATAAATGTGCTATTTCTATTTCAATTATTTTGCCTGATGAAATTTTTATCGATACTGAAAATCTTGCTATTGCAGGGATTAGTTTATAGACTAAATTTATAGACAACATGACACCTCAGGTTTTAGTTCCTCTGGATTAAGTTATTTTTAATCCCCATTTTGAGAAGTATCAGTGTCAGAGTTTAACGCCTACGCGAAGATGTTTAGGATTATATGATCCCCAAATCCAAGTGTTCAACTGCTGGCAGCGTCTCTTGCGAATTAAACTGACAAGCATGTCAAGTAAATATCTTCAAAGCAGAAAGCTGTAAGTATTATAGTAAACATCGCTTTGTTCTACATAGTAAGATATTCTGTTTAAGCAATAAAATTCTATTTTCATATCTACATACTCTTGCTTTCATTGTTCGTTAATGTCCTACACGTACTTCCTTCCTAACTTCTTCCTTTGCAACTCTTTTTCCTCTTTTTTGTTTGTGATGGGGAAAGAAGTAGAGGATTACTTTGGCTTTGAAATTATATCTGTTCTGTTAGATGTTTTTTCGCAGAGGAGTTTGTCTCACTGCGTTTTCTCAACAAAAGAGTAAGCTTGCGACACGTGAGTCAAATTTAACATTTCATGCCATGTACTTGAAGAAATTGTGTTGGAATAAAATGAGATAAATTTGGAAATACTTTTTCTACAGAGTGTCTCCTAAATTACTTTCAATATTGTTGAAGACAAGAAAAAACAATGGAAAAAGATTTGTATAATTTAGGAATGTGTATCTAATCGTATTAAAGAAATAGATTAATCTTCGATTGCTGGAAATTATTTTAAGATCATTGATAATTTTCTCTGAATCATCATTTATTTTTACGATACCATACTGAACATCTTCTAGTCTTTTAGATAAATGGAAATTGTTCGAGAACTATTTTTTATTCAAATTTTTGTTATGGGTCTTCGAATATCTATGATTTCTCGTACAATATATGTGTTGTATTTTGAAATTTCACTACTACAGACTTTAGTCTTAATACTTCTTTCCAGTTCAAATTATACATTAATGAAATTCTTCTTGCAAACTATTTAACAGGATAACATCCTGCAAAGTAGCATGCATACAATGTAGCATAAGACATATGAAAAACATTCTTTACCTCAACGACGCAGCAGTTTCAAACTTCTACTACATGGCATATTTGTATCCATGTCCGTCACTTTTGCACCGTTTATGCATCGCCGAATCATTAATCAGCGCCTCACAGTCCTACGTTTCATACAATTCATATTTGAATTCAAATGTCCTAAACGCCGCGAATTGCAAGACGTAACAATTCCCCACAGTGGAATATCAAAGCATTATGCGAGTAGATCGATCCTGTATGAGTGTTTTGGAAATTACCACGACGAAATTTCGTTAAGAATCAAGTCTCGGGGCTGAATCTCTTGAAGAAGGGTAGGTAACGGGCCGGAAAGCGAGCGAGACAGAGAAAGATATACAGGGTGTCTGGTAATATGGGGAAACCAATAAAGACAGTTCATGTAGACGTACAGTTGCTTAAGTACTTACAGAAACCTTTTGTGAATATATTGCCTGTGCTTAATGATACATTTTGAAATTTCATTAGCATTGTTTTGAAATTCGAGTTTCAGTCTCAGTCCTCAATCTGAAAATATACATTTCGCTGAAATAGTATAAAAAATATTTGAACAGATCATTAAATTAAAAAGTCTAAATATTCAGTCTGGCCATCTTTAACACTTAACTTATATTTAAAATGGATATTTAAATTGTAGACTAAGTTTTTACTGAATGTGTGTTTGCAATAAATATTTTGCAATTTCTATAAAATTTTCTGTGGCAAAAAGTTTTTCCATTACGAGCCACTGTGTATTGTATTTTAATAAAATTACAATGTTATAAGCTTTTTAACATACAAATATGAACTGTTAATCTCTTGGACATAATTATGCCTTTACGTACAATAGGGAGTCTTTACTCCCTATTGTTTCCCTGTCGTTTCATTTTTGTTAAAAATCAGTCAAATCACATTTATATTCGTAAAAATCAGGACAGCTCTAACTGAAATTAATTTATATTTTTTATCTTCCTAATTCGTCATAACGGATCTGCATATCTTCTTTAAACTGTTTCACTTAACACACATAGTGTATTCGTAAAAGATGTTTACAAGTGTTCGAAAACTTTCGTGACCCTGTATAGTTAGAGAAAGAGAAAATAGATAGGAGAAAGATATAGGCACGAGCAAAAGTAGAACGAGGAGGAGAACACGATGTACACCTTGACGTTCGACGATTCAATCAACGTGGCACATTGTCGACGTCAGACAGGGGTGGAATATGTCAGCCGTCGTGTCGTGGTGGTGGATATTCCTAGGGTCGAGATATGAAAAATGATGTCTGACGGCAGCATGAGTAACGCCGTGCGCCGTCAAGGTACATCGTAGGAGAATGCTTTTTATGGGTTGTCCTGGTCGGGACAGGGATGGAGGGTGGCTGCTTGACAGATATCTCGCCGCTATCCGTCGTGTTGAGACGGCCGCGATCTCGTGCAAAACGCGTATAAGCAACTGTGTATTAGCTGGGTGTCACTCGGGAGAAGGGGGAGAGCAGCATCGTACACCGCCAGAATTCATCCCGTTGCCACCTTTTCTTTCTCCTCCCTTTCCTTTCTAGTTTGGTGTCTTTCACTTTTCGTACGTGTCGGCGAATTCCCAAGTGGAAATCGCGATTGGAGTGGATCTCTTTTCGACAGGGTCTTCGATCGAAGTTTTATGATGATGATAGACAAGCATTGGAATACATGTCAAATGTATAAGTTTATTGTTATTGGGTTGTCCGAAAAATTTATGGTATGTTTCATAGTTAATGCCTTGGGAAAGATATAGTTGAATGAAATGCTAAATTATGACTGTACTTGGATATTGAAAGGATTCGAAGAGCAACATTAGGTAATTATAAAGGTTTGAAGGTTTAAGTAACTTCAAATTTTCTAATAAATATGCTCCATATATTGATACATCAATTTAATATTATTTGAATTTGCCTACTTCCGTATGAATTTATGCTATTTATACAATACTCCACATTTGATCGACGATTATTGAAAATTCATACGAAAGTTCTAACAGTGGTGGTATATATTTTTATATTGGTCTTTCTCTGGTCCTCCTGGTACGATATTTTACGCTGCATTTTATTAAACAGCATCGTGTATTAGAGTGGTTCATATCTTGGCAGGTACTAACTTTTAGTTCTAAACGATCATATAACGATAAATTGTGTCTTAAAAATATTTATACATGTATTATTATAATATGTATTATTATATGTATTATTTTAAATTACTATGAATTAATAGACTGATTGCAGAAAATTATACTTAATGTGTAAGAGTTATACGTAATATAACTAACAATCTCAAAATGAAGATAAAACTGATGTTGCAAAGTACTATGGACTGTGGACGTATATTTATTTACTTGTAGTACTAGTAGAACGCCGAAACTACTAAGCGGAACAGAAGGAAAACAAAGAATATAAGTTCGGAGCCTATTATTTTTTATATTATCCTTTATTTCAGCTTCCCTTGCTGAAATAAATTATCATCCCTTATCTAAACTGTCACGACTTCCAATTAATTCGAACAATGGACATTCTATCATACTATATCTTTCTCCTCAGGTAACGTGAAAATTGATTACCACAGAGTAATAAATTTCATAAGGGATAGCGTTTGATTTTCTGAACCTGATCCTTCATAATATTCATTACAAAATTCAGTAAATTAAAGTTAATATCAACTTCATGTTTTTCAATTTGAAAAGATTAGAATTTTGAGTAATCTCTAACTAATCTCATTTTAAATAACTATTAACCAGAGATGATTACTCGTTTACTTAATTTCGAAGATTTAGTAATTTTCAAGTAATTAACTAACAAAAGTTATCGAAGTCTTGCAAAGCGACAGGTTCTGCGTCACGATAAATTTCACATTTGAAATGCATAATTTCTTAAACTATCTCAACCTGAACAAGATCATTAGCAGGAAATTCAGAAGCATCGATGCTTACTGGTTCGTTCTGGCATGCGTCCACGAAAAGGATTATCTGTACGTGACATTCGTTACGATGATTACCTTTGTAATTAGCCAAACCGTGGGCTCACGAGCGATTACAATTAACAGTGTATTCCTTGTTTAGGTAAAAGCGGTTCATTGGTTGTCGTTCGGATCATCGACGTGATACTGTGTTTCGATCGTGGCAGGAATGTTTGTCGGTCGATGTAAAACGTTTCGAACCAGGGTTCCAGTTGGACGAAGATCGCTTGATGAAATGGGTGGGGAAAAACCGTTCGACAAGGACAGATGCGCCGCGAACGATAATTATGCGGATTGCTCCACCGAGGCTAATTATCCTCCCGTACTTGCAGTATCGGTCTCAACCCTTCTTCTCTATCCCATTTCTCTACTGTTTCCATCTCTCTGTCTCTGGTAAACTTTGACGTTGCAGACAGATGCTTATATCCGTGCCTTCTGATAACCCATCGAATTAACCCGTAACCTACCGTCGTCCTGGTCATAGATCCGCAACTCCCCTCTTTTTGGAAATTCGCACTCTGAATGAAAGGGACGAGAAAACATTCAGCTTCTATAAATGTGTTGGTTGGCGGTTGTGAAACTCGGCGCTTTCATTACTTTATCGAGCCTCCTTGAGATAATCTCTACCGTTTTTCTTACCGTGTTATCTTTCAAGGTGCTAGAATACCAGTGTGTATATTTAAATTGTAATTTCTCAACATATAACATTCTTGTATTAATATCCGCGGTACTTTCTCTTTCAATTAACTTGTGACTTTCGCACCATATTATCTTTGACCTCGGTCTACTTTATTATCTCTGAATTCTCCATCCCATTTATTCGAAACTAACTAAACCATGCTTTCGTAATTTCAAATGCCTCCAATTTCAACACAAATTCTACGTCACACACCCTACATTTACTTAGAACAGAGCTTTTCTACTTCCATCAATATCTGAAACCTAAATCTGAACCGCGAGAGATTCCAACCAGATTCACTCTGTTCAAAAGCTCCCTCTGTCGACGTTTTTCTATCAGTCATTCACGAATGGGGTGCTTTTATACACGACTCGCCGAGAATGAAATATTACTATAGTTCACGAAGCATTCAGGAGAAACAACATCGACACTGTCTATGGAATGTTTCATACAGTAACGCTGTATGCAGTATATTTTCAGACTTGTTTTAGATTTTACACAATAAAATCATGATAGCTCTACCTCATTACAGTGCTAATGAAATTTCGGAAAGTTCCATATAACAGATATAATGTATTCGTGAAATCTTTCTGTAGTAGGCGTTCCAGTACTTTTGTGAGCTATTGTACACTTTCAGATTCGTTTCAGATTTCGCCAATAAAATTACACTCGTGTCTCGTTACAATACGAATGAAATTTTGAAAAGTTTTCTATAATATATATAATATACCTCTAAAAATTTTCTATCACGCGTGTTCAATTTCGCCACAGGGCCGTCAATCTCGTCACCGTTTCACTAAACTGGCGAAAATAGAACCGTTGAAAAAACAGCGTGAATGGCAGCGCGTGGAAATGTGTCGCTCATAAACGACTGTGTTTACACAATTACAAGTATATACCAGTTGGGTGTACAACGTCCTATGCCTAAAGCTCTGTGTTTCCCGACGCTTCAGAATTTCCAATATTTACACGCCAGAATATTCAATATTTTCCGGCGGCATGGCACGCCGCAAGGAAATTTGAATAACCCAATACGCTTATTTCGTTGTTGCCTATACCTTGGCTTCGATGATTCTTTCACGTGATCGGTATACCTACAGTGACAAGCCTTTGATGTTCGACCTGTTTCTCCCCGTTTATTCGAAATCGTAGAAGTATAACATCTATCGAACGTCGAGTTTACCAATTTCCTTTTGAAAAGGGAATTGTGAGAAGAAACCAGCCGCAAAATCGGTTTTGGCTATTTCGATACTGTAGACTTGAGGGTATTGTTGAGCGTGAGTGATCGTAGAATACAATGAAACATTGATCGTGAGAGACCTTTCGTCACTATTTTTCTTGATTATTTATAATTTTAGACACATTAACTTCAGCTCTACTTCCTTCTCATTCTTTATCTATTTTTTCATATTTTAGATTCATCAGACTGTTTTAATTACCATTAATTCAATTATACGTGATCGATGATCCAAACATGTATTATCAGAAATTCGTATGAAAGGTTGCTTATAATTGTTTGTTGTTTGATTTCTATTGAAACTGATCATGTATGTTATTTGTATGCTATATGATAAAAGCGATTAAATAACCGATAATTAGTGCACTATTTCTAATTTGTCGAAATGATTGCGAGTTGTTTTGCAGCTTGTCTTTATAATCGGCGTTGCTCGTGGAAATGTATCACTTTACGATGAGTTCGATAGTTGGTATGAAAGATATTATTTAAAATTTTCGAGAGACGATCAATGGATTTAAAGTAATTGTAATTTGGTTAATTAATGTGTGATTTCCTTGCAACGTAAATTGTAATACGAGTGATAATGGTGAAAGTATGTTCGTATCCTCGTAAATGAATTAATGAAGAACATATACGGCCATTCGCAAACCAATATCATAATGTGTTGTTAAATACATACAGTTCATGAGTGATATTAAAATTTCGTTTCGCATTCTATTAAGTTTCTTGTAGTTATTTTATGTTTAAGACTTTATGTTAAATATTTTATGTTAAATTTTATTATCCTATACGACCGTATAAAATAATATCCAATAATACATAGATAATTTGTTTTTCTGATTTGATAAATATTTCCGTTCACCAAACAATAAATTTATCATAATACTTTAGACAATCAATTTTCTATACATCGAATAAATTTATAACGCTATATTTTATATAGAGTAGCATTTATAGAACATTTAATTTTCCACTGGAGCAGAAAAAAAAATGCTTACCGTGACATGGATATGTTCATCGAATATACATTTTAAAATTTAATCGTACTTTCAATCAATGGTATTCCTAACGTAATCAGAATCACAATTTAATGCAGGCCGCGCCATATTAAGCACAACGCGACATTATATTTCATCGATAACGCAGCGTTAATACTTTTAACCACTCATTTCACTTTATCATTGCATAAAATAAATAATAACGATTGCATCGCCGCCACCGAGGACACAATATCGAAAACGTTTTCGGCAATCCCATTCTCACTAATTTGGAATACTTCTCTGAATTTCTCTGAATTTCCTCTCGCAAAAGTAATCTTGTAATATTTGAATAGATCAAACCGTCGGAACTAATTATTTTAAAATACAAAGGACGCGGCTGTCGCTCTGTTTATTTATTTTTCTTGCATTTATACGGCAATTAAATGAACCTATTCCTTGCTTTTGCAATTGAAAATATTTTTACAAAATGGAAAATTGTAGCTTATGTTTTATTTAACCATTTAATTCATATGTTTCATTATTATATGTATTCAATTAAATTTCATAAAAACAAATGTGAAATAAATTGCTATTATTTTTTGATGGAATTACTTGTCGTTGGTATTATTTTATTACGATACGCAGCATTTTTTGTGTTGCAGCAATGAATTTATCTACATCTGCTAAATGTGAAAAAACAATAAATTGAAATTGTAGACTATGGAAAATTTAATCCTTTTAAATATTTAAGTAGGGTATATGTAAAAGAGATATTATAAATTGATTAGGACAAATACATACTAACAGAAGTGCTACTACAATATCTTTAAAGTGTTAAATCTAAGTTAAGGATTTAAATAATAATATTATCTAGTGTTGTTCAATTGAATATTTCATAAATAAATTATACCACACTCAACTAATTCAATCGAAGTCTACTAATTCAACTATCTTGACTATTATATATCATATACTACTTACATTCCCTAATTTTACTAACTACTAAATTCAATTCAATTCAAATTAACTTTGCCCTAATTTGGTGAATCCTTGGACCACAAATAAGAACAAAAGTCTATATATCATTCATCTCCATTTGAATCAAACGAAATTATAAAAATTCTAATCCTTGTTTTCCCTTTTTCAAACATGTATATCGAGCACGACAGTGACAGAGAAACTCCGATCGATACATCGACAGGTTTTCGATCATTTAGGACCCCTCGAATTTCGCGGCCAACGTTCATTCTTTCGTTGATTATCGGGAAACCTGGTTACGACGCACGCGAGCGAGGAAAGATGGTAGGAGAAATCGAAGAGGAGAGGATGAGCGATCATTGCGAGGTTACCGCGGGCTATTCTTCCATGGGGAATTTTCCCCAGTCATTTTTCACGCTGATGGAGTCGAACGGAAGGCTCGAGGTATCCCGCTAAATTAAAGAACTACATCATCAGTATCTAACCGGGACGAAGAGCAACTGGAAAAGAAAAAGGCGAAAGGAAGTGTGGTTGTATTGGAATGTATTGAACGAAATAAGCGTCAACGAGTAGTTAATCTTCTTTTTTTATAAAAGCTTAATATATAATTAGTCGAGCGATGCAAGGTAGTGTATATATATTGATATATTTTTGTTCTGGTGTTCAGAAGGATTGAAATGAAGGCATCAAGGGTAAAAACTATTATTAGATTGTGGATATACATACACGCATGACATATTAATAAGAAATGAAGGTTCATGAAAATGACCCAATTCCCACGCAGAAGTAAGAAAAATGTTCGTCAAACACCAAGTTCAGTTAGAAACGAAATGCATTTTATCTCTGAATTTTCTTCCCTGTACTTCACAACTTTCCTAAAAGCTCCAGAACCTCATTACCTCTAAATACACGGTGGCCGTAACATTATCGTTAAAACAATCATTAAACCGACGTTTTGTAGCACAAACCCGGGCGTATCCGCGAGCTATATAATTTTTCATCCGCTAAACAATAGTCTCGGCAAACTACGTTGAGCTAACATTGAAGGCTGGCGCGGACGATTTGCAAGTTCCCTCGGCTTTGTCCTTTTCTTCCTTTTCTTTGCCAGCCTCACCCTCGTCGCCCTCCGCTGTCTTTGGAACCGTCTTTCTCGACGAGTGCCGATCTGCCTCGCGCCTCTTTCCCTTGTTCTATTAAAGAACCTCGCGAAACCTTCCCAAACGTTCCTTTCTTGCGTCTGCACAGGCTGCAACGTTGCGTCCTGCCGCGTTTCGAGATAAAGGCAGATAAATTGTGTGCGTGTGTGTACATACATGCACCAACCATAGTTCGTACGTTCACGTACACACGAAAGTTACTTACATCGCCCACGGCTCGAACGGATGCAGTGAATGAAGTGGATGTGCTGCGTAGTCCGGGGGAAGAAATCAACCGGGAAACAGTGGGCTCGACAACGGGGGTGGAAGAAGACGTGGTACAAGAGTATATGCTTTAAAACGGCGTCGAGTGTATTACGAGTTTGGCGCAGAAGTTTTTCCTTTTTATGTAACGAGCACAGTTGGTAACATCGAGCACATTGTCGCAACACTTGGACAATGAGTCACTGAGAGACTGCGCGACAACGCGAGGCAAAAAGGATGGAACAGAGTTTGCGGGAGGACTTTATGAGAGACGAAGGGTGGTGGTTGTGGTAGTGGTGGTGGTTGAAGGAAATGTTCCAGAAGGAATAACGAAAAGAAGAGAAAGAACAGAAGAGCAAGGAAAATACCTGTACAACAGGCGCGTTTGCAAATGTAGTCCGTGTGAGGTTTGTTCTGGTGAAATTTCTCTTTCTCTTTTTCTGTTTTACTCTTTCTCGCTCTGTTACGGAAAAATACATATAGAGATATATGGTATACTTTTAACGGAATGTCTTGGCCACGACACGGCGGCGAGACAATGCGTGCCGCTTGCGAAAACTTGTACCTAAAGTAATACACGAGCTGGATATAAGCGAAAGTGGCGGGGATTGAATAAAACAACAGCAGTAGAGAGGAGAACGTCAGCCCGCATTTTTGTAATGCATACACGTCGTATACACGTCGTATACTCCCAGTACAGGCCATGTTGGAGGCGCTGTGACAAGCGACATCTGGGTCAGGCAAATTGTTATTTCTTTTGATTTGCTCGACAATCGCAGGTTTTCTGGGAACGCTTTGAGTGTTCCTCGTTGGCACGCGTAATTTTTACCCCTTCTCCCAGTCCCCCTTCTTTCCTTTTCTTCCCGTTCAGCCCCCGGCGCAAAGCAAAATCACTAGCTGAATTGCTTTCGAACGACGGAGCACATCGTCCCGATTTGTCCCCGCGTGTTTGAATTGAGCACCGTTTGTTGATATATTTATAGAGCACGTTCGTTCGTTCGCTGTATTGGTGGCCGTTTTTAAACAATAAACGTGTCTTTCCCAATTTATAAATTTAATTTATACACGAAGGCAATATATAGATTTTATTTTAATACTAAAAATTGAAAAAAAATGCCTAGGTAATACCAGGATTATTTATGCTTCGCATATGTAGCTAGAAAAGATATTGGCGCATACTCTTACTTTCCAACGAGGCGTTTCTTTTTTTCTTATCGAATTCAACACTTCACTTTTATCGTACAAAATATTTGTGATCATACGAAAGTATTATCAAATGATATGAAACTTAATAATGATACCTTTCTTCTATATATTCACCTTTCTTCAACACCTAGCACAATACCACGTCACATCGACTAGTATTCTTAGAAGTTAACTTGCGCAAAATTAGATTACAACGTCGTCAATGAATAACAAGTTTAGTTTTGCCGAAGTTTCATAGCGGAACACGTTTCAAGTTAAATTACCTTTCAGAGAGCTCGCTTCTGTTTATGATAGAGGATACACTAATATCGTTTGATATTTCTTGATACAATTGTGGCGAACGCATGAAAATACTTTATTCTTTTGTCGTATAGGTAGCGTGGCTGCGAGTGGACACACAAACGATCCTCACGATCGCTACTCACGTTATCACGAAGAATCACCGTATCGCTGTCACACATAGCGGTCATCGTAGATGGTGTCTTCATATCCGGGACACCAAAGAAACGGACAGAGGATGGTATATGTGCCAAGTTAACACCGACCCCATGTCCAGCAACACTGGATTCCTCGAAGTAGTCGGTAATCAGTTATTAATACTATCTTTTTGTCTAATAACAATCGTAGATCATAATAATATGTATTGTTTCACAAAGAAATGTTTGAATATTTATCACGGAAAATTTTCCTGTACCTATATCTATATTATGTGTTGTATGTTATGAAACTTTCTGAAATTTTATTAGCAGTATAGTAAGACACGATATGCATGATTATAGTGCTAGAATCTGAAACTAATCTGGAAATACACTATGAATGTTGCAAGATATTTATTGAAACCAGTATACGATATGTATAGTTATGTTAAACGTTCAATTGTTATTAAAAATGTACTACTAAATATTGAATCTTATTGGTATAATGGATAACTGACTACTAAATAATCACAATTCTTGAAATCTATGTTTCTGCGAAGATAATTTCTCCTGGAATGTGTCTTTTATATTGACTTTATATTGATTTCTACAATATACCAATAATGAAGTTAAGTTTATCAATTTAAATTTAATTTAATTAATTCACTCTATTTCGCGAATATTAGTCCTTCATTAGTTCTACAGTAGCTGAAATTATTTAATTGCCATTAGCTTTGAACGCATAGCAGGTTATAGAGGAAAATGCAGCGGGAATGTTCTACACAAAGTTTCCTAGTGAAATGTCAGGAAATCGAGCGATCAACTTTTTCAAAGCTCCAAACTTTTAGACATCTACATTTTACCTTCGCGTGAAATTAGTAGTGGCAATCTGAAATCTGCTATGGGATCGTAAAAATCTATCACAAGTCTTTCAGATAGTTTCTGAGATCGCGGCTATACATCAAACAAAACATAACTTATTCACCAACGTGTATTGACAGTTTGACAATTTTTTAATACCAATAAATTTTGTGAAGGAATTGCGTTTGAAGTTCGACAATACGAAATTAAACATTTTTTATTTTTTAACATTTCTAATTTTTAAAAATATTCCAATATTGTTTCGTTTGAGCAATCGTTTAATACATTTATGTTCTATCTTCTCTTTCTTTCCTTTTTATATCTAGATGCGAATTTAAACTTTGTTTTTGCAAATTGGAAAATGTACTATTCACTCTAGAAAAGTTTATGAGTTTTCAGGAGCGTCATTCATAGTATTATTTACGTTCTACACGGTTATTTGGCTGACAGATATACTGTACGGCCATTTATCAATTAATGGTAATTAAAAACTTCGGTGGTCCAGTTTTAGACTACTACCCATGCTATAAACTGGAAAAAAACATCCATTGCTACCGTAGGAAGGTTGAATTTCGAGTATATTTTTATCAAACAATATAAAGTAAAATAATACATACTAAATGTCAAGTAATAAAATAACAACGATAATGCAAATTAACAATTATTCTCACGTAATATGACTCGCCTAATTTCTGAACTACTTTTACAATTCCTACTAGACTCCATCGCTACTCAATCATATTGAATTTTTATAGATTTCACACATTCATACAGTCTTACTACGTGCAATCGAATTTCCATCAGTTATCATGTATCCCAGTCTATCTCTATATTTTTCAAATCAGCCTCCCTTTCTAGTCTTGCATATACATTCGCCATTCGCATATATAAATTCTCACTTCTATAATGGTTACTAGAATAGTCGAGATGATCAATTTCAGAAATATCATTGAAGTACGAGTAATCGGGTTACAAATCTACAATCGACGTTGTCAGAAATAAAAATAAAATGGCTGCCTAGGGAAATGAAAAATGAGAAAGGATAATATAGTTTAGTATGTCAAATAATGGTTATTATTATCTCGTCCCTGCGATATCTTCCAGTTGGAACAATTTATGAGTATTCAATAACTTCGCTAAAATTAATATCTATCTTTATATATATATTGATTCGTATACATACCGTTATTAACACAGGTCCTTCTGAGATTACTACAAAATTAGCAAATCTTTCATTATCAAAATCCCGCGAAGAATTTCAAATCCCATACATTACAATTATCCGAGAAGTGGGCTAACGAGTTCGCAGCGTGTAGTACTGGTCACTCCATAATGAGTAAGGAATGCACAGCATTTACTGTTCCTAGTTAGGTTTCCAAATGTCGGACACATTCAGGCTTGTTGTTATTGTTGTTCCTCCAAGCAAAAGGGAATTCCTGGCTGGATGGGTGTGCCATTACAGCAAATATTTGCAAGCGAATCGTGCGTCTGAGATTGCCGGTGAATTTGTATTGCGCGTATTCCCGAAACTCCGCCGCCTTCCGGCACCTTAGGTTCCTCCTCGTGGAAACTCGGCTAAGTACTGGTGGATTCAGCGTTTTCCGTGTCTACGTAACTTACGCTTGTCCTGCGGAACATGTCCTTTGGCTGGCGTTGGTATCCTTCTTCCGCGCCCATGCATCAACCGAACCTACCACCGAACTTTCTTGGCACTTGGTACCAGCGCTCCTGTTACCGCCAACTTGTCAAAGTTCGCTCAACTATGGGTCTCCTTAGAATCCACCGTGGTGTCGCCAGGGTTTCGTGATTCCCACTACCGACTTACCGATATTTAATCCCTGATTATTTCCTTGGCTTTATCGTGTGCTGCTTGTGGTTAGAAAGATAGATAGTAGAAGCTCTAACTGATTTGTAATATAGAGTAGGATCACTTGATGCAGTCTTGAAAATAGGGCACAAGTGTCTTCGTTGTTAATTGAGATGGATACATTTGTAAATTTGTTATTTACAATTGGGGACAATAATATATGAATATGTAGCTGAAGTAGGTGCCAATGAAGTTGAATTAAAGTTGAATTTAATAAAGTGATTTAAATATTAGTGTTACACACTTAAATTTCATTTATCATATGAATTACTCATTTACCAAATCGGTTAACTTCACAAAAGAAGAAGTAAAGGAAATTGATATAATTATGTAAGATAAACTCCAATCATGTGTTTTGACATTAAAATGTGAGAAATTTAAAAAACAAAGTTAGACACTTTAGCCTGTGAATGGCTTATATGTATATCCTTATAGTAAGTACATAGGTTATTTACTAAATAATTGAAATTAATATTTACATTAGACCAGGCTACGTGTAGAATTTGTGATTTGTTCAAGAATGCACGATTGAATTCTCTGCGTGAAACGTTTCGTAACGAGGGCATCGTAGTTCTTAAGATGTTTTCGTTTTGAATTCGTTTTGTGCGCAGGGGATTTTGAGAGAAGCTACTTTTAGACGGCATGAATATTTCGTTCGAAAAGCTATTTTTGATTCGAGGAATAACATTTTCCAAAGTGGTAATTTTGTATGATGCATAATATTATGTTATATTTTATTTTTGACTCGAATAAAGAAATCTCTTTGGCCAGTGTTCATAATCTAACAATATTGATTTAGACATTTGATCGCAGGTAGCAGAAAAATGATTCAGCTTGTCTAGAACGACTGTCGAATACTATTCCACGTCTCTATTATATTACAGCTTTAAATATGTATATATATATCCTTGCCATCAATCAAAATTCTACACGGTACTATGGATTTTAATCTACACATCACACTCAAGTTTTCAGAATCACTCTTCATTAAATAAATTATGATGCTTTATAATTTTGTTATGTATTGCGGAATTATACAATTGTAACGAGATCTTAGGACGATTTAAATGGAAATCATATGTATTTTGTGTTCTACTGGAACAGTTAGACTTGCCGCAGGGGAGTTTCAATAGTGTCTCTTGATTTCGACTAACAATGAGTTCCAAACTTTGAATCTTATATAAGGAATAAAATGTATGGTGATTTAATTCAGTCTTGTTTTTCTATAGTTCGTATCTTGGTAACTATCGGAAGAACATTATTTTAATTCATATTCACCTTTTTATCTTAATATTTCAATTAATTCATCTTTCAAACAACCTACAGACACAAAATTAATTTTGATTTCAAAAGGCTCGACTTTAAGTTTAATAGCTTGAGCACAGATATATTACATTTCTCGCTGAGTATCATAAAAATTTGAAAATCTCGCACTCTTTCCTTTCAACGCCTTGTATACAAGGACCAGTTAACACTGGCCACGATCTTAACGAGATTGCAAATGAACCCCCGGCTATAAATCCTCCCGATTACAAATCCTGCACACACAACTCTTTGCCCACCATTCAAGGCCTCTAACCTATCTCCTACTATTCAACACCCCTTGCAAATATTCCTCTGAGATCATAAAAATGAAACTCTACGAAAACATCAAAGAAAGACGAAGAACCGAAAGGAAGCGTTTAGCATGCAATCGCGAATCCAAAATAGTGTAATCAAGGATGACGTCAGGGGCTGCAAAAATCCGGTTTGTGAAGATAGAGACACCTTGGAGCACAGAGTCGCGTTGCCTTTGTAGATTGATGTCGAATTTGCCGCGGTGGGATGCAAATGTATGTAAAGTGCACACCGCACACCAAAACCTTCATGGCCGATTGTACACTTGGTGGGCTATTAAACACCTTCCTGGCGACTGGTGCTCCTCGCCTTAATAACTGGCCGGCCTGTTCGCTCTGCAAGAAGCCCATTTACCAGTCGCTGAGCACGGCAGAACGTGCGCCAGAAGCGTATGGCTTAACCTACACCTAACCCCTCGTTAAATTTCTTCTTTATCGTTTTCGACGATCGAGTCCGGCCATCGTTACGCGAGGCGTCAGAATAGCTGGAGGTCACAGCCGGATTGATCGTATCCTTCTTCTCTGCTCGACCATCTGGCTCGTCGATGATCGATCGACTAGAAATTTTTGTCATTTATTCGGTGAAACGGAAGGACCATCCTGGTCTACACTGTGTTTTTGATTGCACGGGGCTGTGGTCACAATAGATGCGTGTCCTGACGAACCAGTATTCTGATGAATACCTCGAAGCAATCAAACATGAAGGCCACAGGTGAAAAACACAGATGAATCACATTTTCTGTCTTTTATAAGAGATCAAGCTTTTAAATCGATGTATTGTCGATGAATCTCATGTCAAAACTACCATTGCGTTCGATTTTGATGTCTAGGGTCGATCCTATAAGTATCTCCCACATATTTGAGCATCATTTACATATGATATGGAAAGTTGGTTTTACATTGGCCCAGTAGCACTCCAATCCATCATTGGATTATAACTGGAATAATGTAAAATAAGTGTTTTTATTCCAATACAATGCCGTCGTGGTAGCAAGTAATCCAGTCACACAAGGGGATCGAAAATCTACTTTTCAAATCCAGTGTTTACCCCCACCATCGAGAACACAATATTCCAACGTTACTGGAAGCGTCGAGACGGCTCAATACCCAGCGCTGACTGAAGCGTAGTATAGTGTACATCCGATTTTGCGTGAATCCATTGCCATTACAGTTTACCACTTCTAATGGTTCAAAAAAAGCTGGAATAATGTAGACATCGATCGATTTCTAGTCAAATTACTGGAATGTAATCGCTTTCTCCAGCGGTTAGACTAATGTAAACCTAGCTTAATTCAGAAGTTACATTGATCAACTCTATAGATTGAAAAGTATGAAAGTGACAATGTTACAAACGCTGTTTTTCAAGTGTACGTCTTAGAATTTTCTAACGATAGATAAATCGTTTTTTGAGAGTTCAAAATTAATCGTGTATTTATACAACAAAATTAAGATATTAACTATAAATGGAAAGTTCTGAGAGGCTCATCTTACAATAACGTTTGTACACGCTTAGGAATGTACATATTTACATCTCCGGACACTTCATTTGTCAGAAAGACAGTTCGTCGAGATACGCCTCCACTGCGACCCTAGCATAGATCGAGGATTCGGGACAGGTGGATGTACTAGAGATGCTGATGAATTCGTAAACGCGGTAAGATTATATTTCCATGAAACTAGGAGTGTTGTTGGTCGCCTGGAGCAGTTCGCTGGACGCGCGTAAATAAGTTAGCAGACCGTTTCTGCGAGTAATTAAATGCACTCCGTGACGATGTCCCCGACACAAACACGCGATTAACTTTCAAATGGAATTCCCGAAATTCCATTAGTCAGCGGACAAACTGAAGCTGCAGCCCTTAAGCGTGCTCGCGTATACTATAATTTCCAGGGCACGGCGACTCGGAACCCCTGAGCGCAAAGCTCTTAAGCTTATCGCGAATAACCCTCGTTAAATTCCTTCCTTTATCGCGGCCGCGTTACTACCTACTTGACCGCTGCACACTGTGAAATTGCCTGTTCTCACTTTCGTGTTCGATTGGTACGACGTTTAGTCTGAACGAGAATTTCCCGATTAAATTGTGAAATTACAAGGCTGAGATTGAAGGCCTGTGTTTGCTTCATCTTGACGCTGTTAACGTATAGTTTGAGTTCGTCCTATCTGCTCTGTCATAACGGAGTTTAATATAGTAGAAGGTTGAAAAGTGGCAAGTATTATTGATCATTCGTTTACTTTTTTAATAGTTTGCTTTATTTTATACATAACGCCTACTTATAACATATTGTTGAAAATTGTGCAAATATTAATTAGAATTATTCTATATCGAAATAAAGTTTAAACAGGAGAAGATTAGACGACGATAAATATTATTTATCACTCATTTGATCTTTTATAGCCCGAGCTGGTTTAATCTTGATTAGAACTATTTTATTTTGAAGTAATTATACTTAAGTGATTACATCAATATAATATAACGTATGATTTACTGTTTAAATATTTTTATGATCTCTACGAAATATATGCTTGTGCTAAGCACCCTGTAGTTTCTAAATACATTTCCAGATTTGTTTCAAACTTTAGCAACATAATTTCGACAGCCGTGCCTCATTACAATACTATTAAAATTTCTAAATATTTTATTCAACACATATGGTATATCCATAAAAGGCGTCTACAGGTTTTCTTTATACTTTGGTGAGCCACTGTAGTTTCTAGCAGCAGGATTAAAATTCGTACGGTGCGCTATACAAGGGGAGTTTATAAACAACTTTAAAATAACTCGTTCTTCTTACGAATGGAACGCATGGTTCGCGCAACGTGCGGCTGGAAAAGGGACGTTGGGAGAAAAATCTATGCGAATGAAGAACTACGGGCACGTTGTGTCAGGCGAAACACGTATGAAATAATAAATTCGACGCGATTGTTTCGCCGTATCAATAAATATACTATCTGCGGATACGACGGTTTTTTGTCGCCGCGTTTGAAACACAACGTAGCCAGAGCGCGAAATGAATTGCGCCACGCGTAGCTTGATATTTTTTTCTATGGCCCGATCCAATTGCTTTTTTGTTTGATAGCCTCACATTTACTTGATTTTTCGCGAAAATTTCTCATCCATATACTCGTTTTACTTTTATTATACGGTGTTGCATTATCCGGATGATAGTCGCTCGTGAATTGTGTCCAGAAAGTTTATTGATTTATGTAGCTATACGACGATGGTTATGCATTTCTATGATACATGTGGTTTCAAGGAGATAGGGTAAATGGAAATTATGTGGTGTATTTTTGGAACAGATGTAAACTTGTCGAGTAAAAAGGCTATATGTGGCGGTAATATTTATTAAGTCCGGAATAATAGCGATTTGGACCAACACCTTCCTGTTGGAGCAACATTATTCGCCGAGACACGCTTACAATAAATTGTCCTATAGAAATATATTATATATAAATTATTATACAATAACCTACTAATTAGTAAGATTTCTGTCGTAAAAAGAATATTTATCATTTTATAATCATGATATTACTACTTCAAACTATCTAATCAGTTGCCTGTATTTTACAGAGCTATAATTTGGTTGAAAAATTATTGTTCTGCGTTGTTTTTATATCACCATATAAACTAGCTTGTAACTTGTAAAATTAGAATTTATATTACTAGAACTCATCGCTTTCGAGTTAGCAAAGCGTTAGCTTCAAACGAATAACAAAAGTTTTATCACAAAATTCAATATTGATAGAACCAGATAAGTAATTTCAAAATTTCTTTCAGCAACACACCTTTCATTCCTTTCCTTGTTTATTTGATTTCCTGGATGCTCAATATTCAATGTGTTGACAATTCTGTTCATTTTCTTCTGCATATAAGACAGCCTATCACGCTAATCAGGGTAACAAGTTACGCAAGGGCGAGAGACTTGTTTGGAAAGTTTACGTTACGTTCGAAAACCTCTCCTTGTGAAAAGTTCGTTTTCCAACTACTTTACCTCCTGAACACGTCTTCCTGAACTCGTAGGTAAGACAGGATTGAGAGTTTCCTGGAGAAAGCTAGGCCTCGATGGCGATCTTCATATATACCCTCTCCTATATGTATATATGTATTATAGTTAACAAAACTCATGAATATTTCTCACTGGATAGAATATTCTTGGAAGAAAAGCTGCGATAATCTTGAATTATCCCTTACCATTGAGAACACTTAATGAATTTAATTGATACTTGATGAGCTTAATATTCTTGAAACTCGCCTTAATAACGAAATATTATTATAAAAAATTTGGAATACATACTTGAACAAAAAGAATATGGTAAATATCTGATAAAAATATTATCGGAGGATATATTACAAGCAAAGAAATTGGAATAAATAGGAATATTATTTAATAAGAGATACTCTGATTTTTGTTTATAAAGTTCAAAAGCTGTTTAGCTTTTTCTGGGAAATTTTCAACTATTTAACAGACCATTAGCTTTAGATATAGCGTTTCTTCCATTGCAGACTTTGTGCACTTTTTCTAAAGAACTAGCTGCAATAGCATCTGTCTGTGGGAAAGTTTTCTTCATGGAATCGTTTGTCAAGTATACCGGCTTCTAAAGATCGTTAAAAACTAATTTTCACCTTGTTCTTGAAAAGCTCTTTGGATATGACACGTCTACCCTCTTGTGGAGACTAGGAGAAGTAGAAACTTTAAAATCGAAATTTTCAACTTTCAGTGATATAACCTAGTTTTCTCTATAACAACGTTCTCTATTATCTTTCGTTCTAATAATAACCAGTGGCTCTTCAAATTACATTAGTCTTTATTATGTAAAAATATGGAAAAGTGCAAATATTCGAATACGTAATTAAGAATAATATAATTATATTAAGCAAATATTCTCATTGATTCCTAAAAATAATTGGTTTCTAAAACGCGTTTAATCATAAATGACATTTTCTTCTTTACCTCCTTTATTTAAAGCATTTAAAAATTTCTACATTGATATTCTACTTCACTATGCTACTGAAGGTTGTTAAATTTTGAATTTGAATTCTTCATTTTTGAATTTCAAATTTTAAATTTGTGTTTCAAATTTGAAACTTCAAGCTTTGAATTTAAAAATTCTTTAAGTCTGAAGGTTGCATGATTTTATAAGGGTTTCCAATGGTTCCAAACGTTTCAACATTTCAGAAGTGCAGCACATTTTGAAAAACATATTTGTGCTTCCTTTAATTCTTTCAAACGCTATTACAAGCAATCAATTTTCTATAAAGATATAATGTGTTCCTTTGAATTCCGTGAAACTAAAAATCGAAAAATCGAATGAAAGCATTGATCAATGCTATTTTGAAACAGTTTTTGTTACCTCTTATGAACCAATGGTTTTTACAATCTTTTCTATATTTTTATGCATAAAACATATTTCATGAAGTATAATACCTAGTTGTTTTATAAACGGAAAGTTGATCGATGAAGTATATTATTTGATTGTTTTATATTACTTTATACAATTACATTATTTGATTGCTTAACTTGAATCTATTGATTCAATTAAAGTTTCATTTTACACAAACTTCTCGCAGCTATTGTAACTCGTTCGACAATTTTAGTGTTATATAGTTTGTTTACTTGATTTTGAAGTGCGTAAATAAAATTTAATGTTTTTTACAATTTATTTTTACAAAATAATTCTTACAAAATATTAAATACATTTTTAGAGATAATAAAGTTGGCGTATTTAAAAGTTTCAGTGAGCGAGATTAAGAGTGAATGTATCGTATAAATGTATGAGTCCTAGTTGTCAGAATTAAAAAGTGAAACTGCAGGTATCGTTTAAATCGATAACGTCACCTCGCCTTTTCCGTTTAAATTGAAATTATAACCTTCAGTAAATTGAAGAGCGTGGTTATCATCGTACACCACGATATGCCATTTAATTTCCAGCGCGTGCGAAACAAAACACTTTCCCTTCTGCGATTGAAATGACGATTAAAGTACCGGAGCGTGGCCAATTATCGCGAATCAATGGCATGAAACAAAAGCCCGTCGCGGCCCCTTCGTCTCACTTACGTCAAGGGAAAAAGGAAATCGAGCCACCAGAGCTGCAATAATAGCCATTTAATTCTTTCCCTTAGAAATTTTCAAGCAATTTACCCGCATACAATTTCGCATTATATTATGTATTATGCGTATTATGAAATTGCTTTCAACTTTTTTAATTGACAGCTTATTTCATGAATAATACGTTTCATTTAGTGAACGTTTCAATATATATTTCGAAAGTCTTTAATACGGAGTATAAAATACATATGAATTAATATCACATTCACTAAAATGTGTAAAATATTATCTCACATAGTAAAAATATATATCAATTTAAATTATTGCAGTATTAACTATCTACAACAGATAACAGATAAATTTATAATGTGATTTAAGGAAAAGAATATATGATATGTTTGAAAGTATTTTATCTTTTCGCTTAAATTTAATTACTTCTTACAGAAATTTCTAATTAGAAGAAGAAATTATAATTTGAAATTATACAGAGTCTTAAAGACAATTTCCAACAGAAAGTTTGAGCATTTATATTATAGTATGAACGGAAAAAAATAACAAACATTTAATTAAAGTATGTTATATGCTTTTAATGTAAAAAGTTTATATTTTCTTATACGAATATTTGATAAATTCCGTAAAAAAAAATGGTATGTTATTATATCAGTTGCATCAACAAGAAGAAAATACAAGAAAATTAATGTGTATTATATTGATTCATGAGAAACAATGTAAACGTTTTTTCAAATTTCCCTAAATAGGTTTCTTTAAACAATTCCTTTATTTCTGCGTGTAATGTATTATCAAGAAAAATATTTAAATTAACTCCAAATACAAACTTGCAGTTTAATTTGTGTTCGATAAGAAAAAAGTAAATTTGTGTTGATTAAATTTTCGCTTTGTCAGTGAATATTGTACATTTTTGAAATCTTAGTTTCATATTTTCTAGGCATCTTGAAATGCCATCAGTAAAATTACACATAATTTAAAATTTACAAACGATCATAAATCATTTCTCACAATTTCATTACGATTATATATGTATAAATAATATTCAAAAATACAACTACCCGACACAAATCTCTACATGCACTCTATGCACTCTAAAAAAAGAAAAAAATACACCAGTAAAATTCACTCAAACCCATTCCAACATGTCCTTACAATACTCCATACATCAATACATAGCTCGCATTCACCCAAACAAAACATCCAGCATCAAAGTTTCATCCAATAACATACCAAACCTAAATTCTATGAAAGAGAAGCTCCTAAACAATATCCTACGTGGTTATATGTACAGTTGCTCACGAAAGAATCCAAAAGCTTGTAGAGATCTATCACAAATATATTATGTGTGTTATACAAAATATTTTGAAAATTCATTAACATTGTAAGGAGATTTGGCTACTATAATTATATTGCCAAAGTTTGAAACAAATCTAAAAATGTGCATTTATAATCACGACAGTTCTCTCAGTTCAAATTTAGTCATACGAAAGTCCTACTAAATCATACGAAATTTAATACCGATCTTAAAACCGATTTATTAGTATGCGAATAAATCAATGGTATGAAATACTTTTTATAGTCACTATACATAAAAGGTTCCTATAATATATACTCAAGTATTTTTCTGAGCCACTGTACTGCGTATAATTCCAACTACCAATCCACAGAACCCGAATTTCGCACAGGATTCCAGGTGATCGAAAGCACCTTAAACGCGTCACCACACAATAGGGAGGCGGATCGGTGAACCGGTCACGTCACGACGTAACGCAGGCCCGTTCAAGCGTATTCACGATCAGCCGAGCGATTCCCGGTTTTACGATCGGATTGTCGTATGCGGAACACCAGGGCGGTGGTCGATTCGTCGATGGCGTTGCGGAATATTTGCGAATACACAACGAGACATCGGTAGATCGGGGCCAGATAGCCATCTATCCAATCGAATGGCGTCGCGTTCGAGCGTGCCCTGTGTATACGAGGTGTACACGAGGGAGGCGGGATAGTATCGTTGCAATGTGCTCATTGTTTCAGTACCACCGGATATCCTGGACGACTCCACCAGCACCGACATGGAGGTACGAGAGGGCAGCAATGTGACATTACGATGCGCCGCGACTGGTACCCCCAAGCCGAAGGTCACGTGGCGGCGAGAAGTTGGTGGCACGATCGCACAATCGAATTCACACGAAGGTACGTATTTAAGGAGTAAATGGAATGAGCGTGACAGATATACTACTTCTTGGGTTTGCGGAGACTGTATTTAATACTAGAACTAGGAACTTATAATGAGTGATACCTCTTACAAATGTTAGGTTCTTAATAAGTTTATGCTGTATTTGTTACTCTGCTGTTCAGAAGCTTTTATTAAATGCAGCAGAAGGTTGATTTTGAAAATGCCTATTCTCATTAAATGCAATGGTTGGTTGATTTTAAAAATTCTCATTTTTCTTAACCCAACACCTAGTTATTTACGTCAACCATGCAGTAATTTACCGATTTGTTACTTTGTTTAAAACGTTGAAATATTATATGCGATTGGTATTACATAGCCTTAGATACAACTCAAAGAAACGTCCGGATCTCCTTTTACATTATCCGCCATTCAACTGGTCTGCTACTTCTATTTGACCCATCTGCACCGACTGGACCATGTTTCCTTCTTTCGCACCTTGGGTCCATTTATGCCTGCTTTCTCGCTGCAGGCATTGTTATCCTGCAATCGTCCTCGCCTCATTCCGCGTATATTGCCACTTTTCTCGCACCGGGAAGCACACTTTCCCTGGACCTTCTTCTGCCGAATAAAGCTGGGAAGGACACACGACTCGTTCGCCTCTCTGATTGCATGAGATCTTTATTGCGAGGATAGAGTAGCAACGCCTGGGTTTTGACAGCTACGCCAGCTAGATGAGATCGCGCCCCCTGCTCGTTTCTTTAGCGTCTGTGCTTGGACGCGAGATGTCTTGCGACGAATTCTAGCTCGTGTGAGTCATGTGTTTTGACTCATCTTAAACTGAATGATGGAGTTAATTTCTAGTATGAATGGATGTTTTACAGATTAAACGTAAAATAGTGATATGTACGCTATAAGATTGGTCACACAACTAAAAGTGAGTTAAGTATACTGTTTTGAAACGTAGATTATTCAAAATTTTTTCATAATCATATTTAACGGATCAGAAGATAATTTGATTATATATAATTCGAGCTTGGCTTACCCTAACTCATCCATTTCGATTAGTTTCATATATAAATTGAACATATAGTCCCTTATACACTACCTTATAAAACAATGGAGATTTAGATTAACAAAAATTGATAAAGTCAATGAAAGCAGAATATAGATTGAATTGCAATAAAATGAATGAGAATTTTATTTCTATGGAATATATGAATATAGATGTTTATTTTATCAGTTTACAATTTTGTTTTGTTTATTTTTCCATGTTACAATTTTATTTTAATAAAATTCAGCACATGGTCCCGATTTAATACAAACTACCATGTGTGAGGAAGCATAATTTAATTTTGCCAAGGGAGGATAATAATTAAAGTCGTACTTCGATACAGTTTAACGCGGTCAGTAGAAATAAAACTTGACTCAATTATAATTCTGCGAAACGTATAGAAACAGAATAAAACAATCGACGAAACGAATAAAGTTTGAACTATGTACCAGTAGAACATTGTATTTATGAATTTAGAGTTTACTAATTAAATTAATTTAATTAAATCAACTTTAATGAAAGTAGTATCTATAGTACTCATTGTTAGTAGTTTAAGATTGATGTTTGTAGAGACTATTATAATATTTTACGCTTACAAATTAATTTTCTAATGTATTTACATGGATATGCATGTTTACTTCTTTATTTATCGATAATCATGTAAATATTTGCGATTAACATATTCCACTGCTGAAACTTTCTTTACTTCTATAAAATTCTACTTTTGTCAAAGATAGCATTAATTAAACATTAGTTTAAATAATGTTTGTTCCAACTTCGATGCTTACTGTTTTCCTTGTCGTTCAAAATCTTTCTGCTAAAACACGTACATTAAAAGACACAACTGTGTCAGCAGATATTGTTGAGAGTATGGTAGCTCTGTTTAGTGCATATGCTGCATGCACAACGTATAGGTCAATAACAGCGAATGCATTAATCCATTGAAGACCAGCGAAATGATGCACGAATTATACGTAAACGCTGCATTATTGTTCTATAACGAATTTGAAAATATTAATATTCGATTGAAAATTATAAATCTCAAAATCTGAAAATTAAAAACCTTGAAAGTTTGAGTATTTGGAAATTAGAGATCCCGCGTTAACGCAACTTTATTCTTTGATAGGTTGATTACATCAAACATCAATCACCTGTTTTTGGGACTTTTACGAATACTTTAAGTCATAAGAGCAGTGAACATTTTTCATTAATGAACATTTGATTATTTTAGCAAACAATTATTAATTGTAATATATTAATTATAATGAAATATGAGTCGAAAAATATTTTGCTTTCGGTACTAGAGCCAAAAGTGAATCCAGTTAAGCATTGATCGTGTGCTTTACTGTTCATGTGTTATAATTGATTGACGTTCTACAGTAATACGTTTATGGATGTCGCACTGTGTTATTCTACGTGTTTTCGGTCATCGACTTCCCTGTCACACACGCAAATATAACGAGAATAACATCATTCAAAAACGGTCTTGTCCTATTTCGACGATATATTTGACATACATATTATTCGCATAAACTTACACGTAAAGCACAATACATCCAATTACAATTCAGTCGAATATCATTCGTTATTCAATTAATTATTCCCATTTCTATAACATACTGATATCAATCAGGAATTATTGACGACCTAGAGCATTCTGGAGAATTCTAATTTATAATGGAACGAGTCACGAAAACGTTCGATGAAAGAGAATTGTTAATAAATTACTAATAATAATCATTTTGTGATACGTCGAACGGATCGATCGCCATCGTCAATCATATAGAGATGACACTAACGATTACTGAAAAATTATTGATAACTTAATGATGCTTATCAATATACCAAGTGATATCGCCGAGGTACCGGCGAGATAGATAGAAATGACTACAGAATAAATAGAACGTAGCACGCGATAAATTTATCACTATACTGCAGATTTTTTACAAATTCATATTTTTCACCCACTATATATTATCAAGAGTATTTTGTACGGACATTTTATATACTTTTTGAGCCAGATATATTTTGTAAATGTCCGTACCATAAGAATTTTCAAAACTGCTTTTAAAATCCTTTAAAGACAAATACTTCAATCCTGAAAACTTGAAGTTTCAATTTCCTTTTTCTTTTCCTTGTCGCAGACCAGTCAATTACACGTCATTCTCCTTGACGTACTCATTAAGCACGATGCACTTCAATTAAATAAACGAACAGCGTTGAACAGTGCATCTCGGAATCGACATGCAATAGTATAGACTAATCTATCCTCCAATTCGGAAATCGATACTGGTCGGTTTCCTTATCTATTTCTGTCCAGGTGGAATCGATGTGACGAGCGTTTCAGTTTTCAAGCCGTCAAAGCGTCCATCGGTCGTTTTGTCTATCCTTTTGCCCCTTAATTACCATTTCTGACCCCTTATTGGAATTATTCAGTTGTCTATTCTTCGTGCCACTCTGTCTCTTTACCCGATACGCAATTTCTCTGATCCAAGTCCACCCCTCCCCAGCTCCCTCGAGGCGCCATGACTGTTCAACCCATTCCGTGACTAATTGCACACGGAAGTGCAGGGGACGTTTCGAATTGTACGGTCTGCAGGTGCGTAAGCAAGAGGGTTAGCCTAACCCTTTCTCTGCGCCCTTCTCCTCACCCTTTCCTGGGCCGGATCGTTCTCAATCCTCCTCGTCCTTTCCAGACTCGAGCTTAAACACTAAGACTACGAACAACGGTGACAATTGCGAAGCGTTTGTGGTTTCTCGTTTGAGCGAGCCAGGCGACAATTTTTTAGCCACTTTAGCCAGATAAATGGCCAAGGTTCTCTTCCCGTTAATTAAAATCCTTAATTCTAGACTTTTAATTGATGAAGGAGTTGAAGTCTGGAAGGGTTGAACGATTTCTTTTTAAAACAACTGACAATTTCGGGAACTGAATAAGAATTGGAAATTGTGGCAGCAACCATGAACTGGAAGACTCGGGATCCCGTTTCTGCTTTTCTTAAATCTTTTGGAGCTTAACCTGAAACTGTCTTTTCTGTCCTTGGATGAAATAAGAGCTTTTCTTCTCACCTCGTTTGACAAATCGTTCGATTACGTTTGAATAGTCGGCTCCCGTCATGTTTCAAGTCGCTTCTTCAAGAGCAAGAATGTGACGTTTGGGAAGAGTTTTGGTAATTTCTAGCTGTTAGAAGTTTCTTTTCTTGTAAGAATTTAAGTAAAGATTGCTTCACTACACAATTTTCTTTACATTTTAAAAATAATGTTTTCATATGCAAATACCAATACTTTATGAGTGTTAACACGTGATAGACAGGTTGATACATAATTATATATTTGTATGTATATAAGGTTATAGCATATATTTGAAAGATTGTAATAATATCTTAGTACATCTAGAACTTTTTATACATTGAAACTAACATCGTCAGTGACGTTTTACAAAATACAAGTTACAATTTATCGATAAGTTGTAAATTCTGTGGCATAATAGTGATATTTTTAACCAGAAAACGAAATTTTACAAGAAAATCTTATTAATTACAAGTCATACAATTATCCTATTTGACGTAAAATTTCATTATTAATTACTAAATCATCTCATAGGAGAGTGTCAGCTTCCTTCGTTCAAATATACGTCAGCTTATCGTATCTATTCGCATTCTACGTGAATTCTAACTGAACCAATCCAACTTCAAACATCACGTAGAAAGAAGAATCCTCAAAAATCGAATGTCTTCAGGTATCTACCGAAAGCTTTGGAAGCTGTATCTATAGGATGTATCGGATCCGAAGTTTCGATATAAGAGAGGATATGACCTATACTAGAATGAGAAGGAATTTCGCTGGTCTGGTTAGAAGATAGGAATGAAATACCGGTGATTTATTCACCGGATGAACTTTTTCTCGTCCTAGTCTGGTTTTAAGGAATCGTTTTAAGCATTTGTCGCCGTTGCTTCCTTTTATTCTTCCTATTCGCTTCTTATGCGCTTCTGCTTCGCCCAGCTGTCGGTTCTCGACGAGAAGCGGTTCGATTCCATTAGGCGATAAGTAAAAGAAAAATAAAATATTCCATCAGTTCTGTATACCTATTTCTATTCTTCCGCCTTTTTCCCCCCTATCTTTCTGTTTCTCTTACTTGTACTTTCGAAACGACGTTTTGTCCTTTCGCAGCAGGCACGCAAGGCCGAACTTGATGGCGCTGGTAGATGAAAAGCAAAGTCTTTTCCCCGGTGAAGCTTCCTGTCGGTAATTTCAGAACAGCTAGAAGCGATGTTCCCGTAATTGCCCAAGTACGAACAGCTTGACACGTGGAATGAATTTCGACGGGCTAAACGATCTTCTCAACAGGTGTTTAAAGGGATGTGCCTTTTTTGCGCCTCTTTCAATGCACTCAATTAGGGTTGCATCACCCTCTCCTTTGAACTACGAACTTAGTCTTCTGCCGTATTGGTAAAATGTCTTTTCGAAGTTTTAGAAAGTTTATAATGAGTTGAAAATGAAAAATATTTGGATGCTCTTTACCTTATTTTCATTTCCTGTTCCTACGCAAATTAATTATCATACGGTGGAGTTGTTCCGTAATGGGAAATTGAATGTTAGAGACCGAAAATTGGTAATTTATTTGGTACATTTTGTCCTTTGTATCTTTTATATCTTAGATGATTAATTATTAAACGGATGGAGCGAGAAATTGAAAGCTTTATAATAATAGGAGATCGGATATTAGAAACTGAAGATCCGCAATTAGTAATTGGTATTTGGTAGTTAAAAGCTATTAATTGGACATAGAGAGTTCATGTTGCTGGAAATTAGCGAAATTATCAAATATCGTTTATTGTTTCGTCAAAGTTGATGATTAGCAATTGGTTATTGGAAATTTGATTGATTAAGTCATCAAATGTATTGGTGTGTTTATTGCTTTACGCAGATAAAACAGAAAACACACCACTTTAAATCTCAAATTCTGTATTATTCTCAATTACGTCATAATTTTATTTATTAATCGATGACAATTGCAAAATGGTTATTGAATATTTATAAACATATTAGTAGCTAGCACTTGAAAATTTTAACTTGACAGAAACTTCATTATTTTGAACTATATCGTAAACTACAATTTAATCATAACTTAATCTATACCATAGTTAAAAGTAAAGAATAGTAATAGTAATTCTATTTAGTGCCCCATATTTTTCGTCTGCAGTAATACAAATCAACAATTTATTTTTATTCCATAAAATTCGAAGACCTTTAATAGAATTATTCGTATCGTGCAATGCCTGGTATCGTTGTTTGAAGTAATTTCAACGTCCGAGGAAATTAATTTCCTCATATCAGACTATAGTTATCCAATAAATACTACTGCGAAAATGTAGTCACGTTCACGGTAGTGAAACGTAATAAAATTTACGTAATTAATTATATTGGCGATGAAACGAGACTGCGTTAGAATAAAATTCAACTTGTTGTGTTTGCTATACATTTACGATTTCCATCGTTGAAAATTCAAAAATTGTTTACTGACTGTCTCGGACCTCGCCTCTTTCGATAGCACAACACGCAAAGCGCTTTTTATGAGATTAAATTTCAATTTTCAAATTGGCCATCAATTTCACAGATCAGCAAGCGGCTCTAAATCAAAAGATCCAAACAACAAAGAGGCCAAATTCTACTTTGAAGTGGCGGTTTCGTTTAAAGTTTTTTATACAGAGATTAAATTCGAACGAGTACATGATCCTATTTGAGGTGATATCGTAAATTTTTATCAAATTTTCTAATTTTGTAAAAAGGAAAATGCAAAGCTGCAAGTTGTACGCGTTGGAGAGTTCCTTCGTAAAAAACTTCTAGATTATTTCTCTTATGGTGTTGACTGAATTTTAGAAGAATTTTGATTCTAAATGTATGAAATTTTCTTCAAATCGTTAAACTTTCGCAATGAAACTCTGAAACTACTACCTGCCTTTATTTAGCGGCTTAATAGTTATTTTAGCTTGCAGATTTCCCTACACTTTAAATGTTTTTAAGGAAAGTTTGAAGTTATTGTAGTCGCGCGTTTATATCTATTTTGTTAAAGAAGGGGTTGTGTGGTGAGAATGATGTTTTCTAAAAGTAGCTATTAGAGTAAAAATTGGACGAGAAAAATGTTAATCAAATAACTGGATACTCCAATCACGAAACTCGTACATTTAATTCAGAATGATTTATCATAGTCATATTCAGCAGCATTGCAATATCTCAAACCCAAAATCGATATTTCAGATGATTTGTCTCTTTCGTATTTCTATAATACCGACATACTGAAGATTCTCTCGTTTCAGATTCTCAAATTACGTATGTCATTGAAGTTCATAAAGTCAGGAAATTAGCATCTCCTTTCGCGGTTTCTACCATTACAGTCGCTACTTTAATAAATTGTCGGTACGGAGAATTTCACGGGCCACAGAGGAGGTTTCGTTAAACGCGGTTACATCACTTATGTGCCCCTTCAAGCGATCTAATTAAATCTCTTAAGTAGGTTTTCCGTTTTTGCCTTGCAACGTTCACCCACTCGTATCCGGTGCATCGCACTCCGACTTCTCGTGGTTCGAATATTTTCCAGCAGATTACAGCCGTTCCACGGGTATAATCATATTTAACGTTTACCAGCCTTAGCAGCAACCCGGCGGCAACGTTATTACTCGTAAACATAGGCATTGATTACGTAAACAGCTAGCAAACTTTATAACAATTCACCTGTTTCGTGTACTCGCCATAACGAAAATATGCACTTACGCTGTCCTTTGAAAGTACCGAATCGGCTTAATTTTGATATCATGTAAATTCAATTCCAAAATTACGAATGACCAGCATTTTTTTCTTATTTACTAATTATTATTATTTTTATTATTATATCATTTCGAAAAATATAAATAACGAATGTTACGATTTTATTATTATTATTATAGCACGATGAAGCTGATTTTATTTAAAAGATAATATACGATAACTGCAAATTGATATTTGTAAAAGATCTGGTGTTTGAAAAGATTTTTGTCTGCATTATATAGATTTTAAACCGTTCTTTCAAATTGATAGAGGGAATATCTTGATTAATTCAAGTACTTATGCCATATTTAATACCAATGCGTAATACCAAAGAATCGTTCATTTCATTTTATATTTTATATCATATTTTTGATGTGTCTGTAATTTATAATTTACTTTTAACTTTATAACATACTTTAAATTTTACCTGTAATTCTAATAGAATTTATTAAACATCACTACTGTGAATATGACTCAAACATTAATCAATTTCTCATGGTTAGAAATTGTATAATGATTGTTGATAATTTCAGTTCAGAATGTTTGCTTTTAAAGTAAAAATAATCTAATAATAAATTTCATAAACTTTATTTCTCGAAGGAAGAAAGTCAGTAACCTCCTGATATTCGTTATTTTATAAACATACTTGATAGGAATCTGTTTTCTCCGGCATAATAATTTCCTAGTTCAGGAACGGAAATCCACCGGATGCTTCTTAAAAGGTCTCTATCTATGCAAAGGTTCAATAATGTATTTTAAGATTTCATTCCTTCACTTACGATTTTTATAAATAGTTAAATGAGCAATTAAAAAGGAAATTCTCTTCTTTCTAAATTAGCTAAGAATAATCAAAATATTAAAAATATTATGATATAACTATAAATTTATGTGTCGGAAGATATTTTGTACAAAATATATCGGTTCTTTTATGACAGACAAATGTTTATAGCCATTGACTGCATTTAGAGAATTACAGACATAAGGGAGCATTGATAATGATTACTTGGGGTGTGAAAGAGGAGTTTATGGCTATCCAAGGTTTTGGGTGAACGTGACCGAATGTGTATACATGTTATTTTGTCTAGCTTAAGTAAAAGAGGATATAAATTAAAGGAGGAAAATCTATCAGCATAAAATATTCAATTTATCCTACGACCAACTATCAAACTAGTTTAGTCACCAAAAATATAAAATACAGTATATTCAGGGTATCAGCATTAATGTCAAATTATTAATATCAAATTAATTTCAACCATCAAAAGATATAAAATACGATTCGATTTCTTATAATATTTTATAACGAAGCAGCATCAGTCAGCTCCAACATTTCAGATATCAGAGTTATGATCCTCGACTTTAACTGCCGGAATAAATCTCTACCACTCCACTTTCTATTCACCGAAAAACCTTTCATTTACTCGAAAAATCAACTAAACCAGAAAAGGCTGCATAACAGATATTCAAGTGAATAACCTATGCGAAATCGACTGCTTAATGCACTGGGATTTTACGCGGTAGCACTATTTGACAGCTTTTATTTGAGATTCGCAGAGCTGGACGAGCGCGATAGCAATTTTTCGGAAATATCTCGGTTTTAAACGTTCCCGCAGCCGCTTATGGCGGGGCCAACAAATGAAACACGCACTTCTATACATTTGTATGTTTTGTTACAGTAGGCGAGGGCTCGGTGTTGAAGTTAACTCGCGTCACACGTGCCCATATGGGACCGTATCTATGCATAGCGTCGAATGGTGTACCTCCAGCAGTCAGCAAGCGGATCGTGCTCAATGTTTACTGTAGGTTTTTTACTAGAAATACATTTTAAGAAACTATATAATATGTACACAGGCTTACGATAATAATATCTTAACATTACCATAAAAAATTTGTGTATATGTATTTCATATATGTATCATTTAAAACATTTCGAAGTGTAATTAGCACTGTAATGAGATACGACTGTCATAATTATATTAATCAAATTTGAAACTATTCTGGCAGTGTATATAAAAGTTCTGAGATATTTAGTTTTATAATCATGGGATTAAAACTTAAGCAATTGCTTAATAAAGATGTTGGTAATTATAAAATATAAAATATTTCGAGATAGTCTCCTGAGAAAAAGTTTGCAAGAAATTGCAAAGAATTACTTTAACTTTATTCGAGAGTTCAACGGAACATAAATGATCTCTCGTGCGAAGATAATGTTATTTGATTATTCGAACAGCACGTATCATGATTAACTTGTATAACTATGTTTCTGATTTCATCTGATTTCTTAAAAAATGTATTTTTCTTACTGTTCATTGTTCCACCCTATCAAGCCAATGATATTCAATTAACTATGCGAGAAATACATTTAATACGTTTTATATAACACTAAATAAAATTGTCAATATTCATAATGAATTTTTATCCTACTTAGATTAATAACGCAAAAAAGATTCTCAGAACCAGATTCAGAATATCAGTTCAGAACTACACAAATAAATTCCAACTAAATATATCAAGTTTTGAAAATTCATACAAACAAAAAAACAATCCTATTTGTATGGGATTAATAACGAAAAAGAATTAAATCGTTTGTATATATCAAAAATCCTTCGACTCGTAAAGCAACTAATGGCATTCCAGCTTGGCACAAAGACAAACAACCGGAAGCACTAACAGTGCATTATGCACACGTGTTGGAAAATGCAATTTAAGGTCTCGCTATATGGCCGTGGATCTGTCGGGAGAACGGTACCATAATGACGCCACTTGGGAGACCGTGAATGGCAGATGCAGGGGACCATTGTTTCCGGCGCTGAAGTAACGCCTTAAATATTGTCTGCCGGCGGCAAACCTCTGCTGTCACGAACCGACCTGTCGACTATCTTAACGGATTGATTAAAATGAGGACCCTTAAAACGCACGCTTTGAACTAAAAAAAAACCATTGAAATTCCAAATTTATTCATTTCTTTTTTCTCCTGTCGCTTTTATTAACACCATGACGATCGGTTAGTGTAGAACGTTACTTTCACGTAGAACGTAGAATTGAGATTTTTATTATATTTTTAGCAAAATTCAATAACTTTGAATATTTGAAAAATGCAAAGATTTGATAAATTGAATGGGATGTGGAATTCCATTGAAATCTATGAAATATGGATATATTTTCCTTAGTGATTAAATAATAGGAGATTGCAATTCTATTCTCAGTAGAATTTATTAATTGATATAGAGATAAATTTGCCTTGATATCAGTAAAATCTCAGTAGAAGGAAAATATGACATTTCAAAATATGAACATGGTTAAACTTCCAGTCCCATGAAGTATTGCTTTCAGAACAATGATTTGTATTAGAGAAAAAGTACGGTATGAGTAACACAGAAATATTGAATGAAAGGAAAAGATGATAAAATGTCTTTTAATATCAATTAATATGTAGTCTACAGTTCTTGAAAATGCAGTGCTAATATCTCAACACAATATTTTGTTGCTTAAATATGTTCCTATGCTATTCCTAAATTTCTGAACTATTATTACACTTTCGAATGTAATCGACTGTATGCCTGTAACTGAACAAAATATTTAATATACGAGACAAATTTTATACGAATTATTATCAGAAATTATTTTTGCAGTTCAGCCAATGGTGTGGATCGAAAATCAGTTAGTGGGCGCTTATGAGGGCCAAACTCTCGTCCTGGAATGTCACAGTGAGGCTTATCCAACAGCGATCACTTATTGGACTAGGCCATCCAACGAAACGATCACAAATGGTACGAAAACATTAAATTCTTTCCTATAAAAGGACATCCATTTCGTTTCCTCAATATTTATTTTAATATGAGTCGATTAAATGAGTTACATTTTAAAAGTAAACCTTCGTATTTTTAAAGTTTCAAGTCTGTCCATAGAATATACATTAACTTGTTTATATTCCATAACTAGTTTATATTGAACATCTTTGTCTTACTTGGTAATTCTTGAAAACTGTACGAAATTCGCATATTTACGAATACTAAACAGTGGTCAAAATTCTAAGATAATATTTGAAGTGTAAAAACGTTTGCATTACAAATTATGTAATACTAGTAAAAATTTATCATTGCGGGTTTCATGCCGAATATAACCAAAAGTTTAAAAGAAAATCAACATCTGCTATCGTGGACAATTCTTCGACCAAAACTTTTACCAAAGAAAATCCTACTATTTTATATAATTCGATATACGATGACCACAAAAAGTATTATCACATATCCTTATTTTCCAATGAAGCGTTTCTTTATCAGCTCCTATATTTTTCATTTTCGTAGTATCAAATGTTTATAGTCATATAAAAGTATTACTAAATGATACGAAATTTAATATACTTGGATCTAATTGATTAGTATATAAATGCTATAATAAACACTATGATATGCCAATAATTTTTGAGCCATCATAAGTGCTATTAGAAACAGTGATTTGTATACATACATAATGACCCACTCTCAGCTCGAAGACGTAGTTTCCGCGCCTTTTATCTCGGCATTGCGCCATTCTTGTTGGAAGACGCGACGGAAAGTTTACGTACAAGTAATGCTAATACGGTTATACCTAATTGTTTCAGTCTAACGTCGTTGTCCCGCTAAACGTAGCCCCGACTCTTCGTGATAATTGGCGAAGGGCGAGAGTAAAGGAGTACCCGCGTGAAACGATAAGGCGCCTGCGTGTCGTTTCATCCCTCTCTCCTCTAAGGATGATTGTAACGCGACAAAATTAATAACGTATCTCGTCGTCTGCCCACTTTCTTAATTTCTATCTTAATTCCTTTCTTTTGTGCACGAGTTACGAGTATTTTTAATTTTACTGAACAGCGCGAAAGAATTTATTTCTGGATTAATACATCGATTGAGTTTTGAGCGTGAGAAAAACATTGGCTCGTGGCGTGACAGGAACTCGTTAAATCCACGGTTTGAATGAAACGAAACAAACGCAAGAAATCGGGATACAGCAAAAAAAAGATGACGCGTACGTGCTGAAATCGTATTATTCGATGGCCGGAACCATTACGGAAAACATCCTGCGGAAACGTTACTTTTTTGATACTAGATTTACCGAAAAATTCTGTCGACCTTTGCTTGTATATCTACGATTTTATTCGGAAGTTTTTTACGAATCACAGATAGACTTCTCATTCTTACAACAAAAACTATTAAAAATTGGACGCATGTACCCTAACATCGTTGGATCGAAATAACGGGATCTTCCATTGTGATTGAACTTTGGTATTTTCTTTTGAACATTTCCGGTGTCGTTCGGAAACCATTCGCGTATGACGCCAACGTAGCGTCATCAGCGATCAACTTGTTAAACGTTACAAATAACGAAATTTATAATTTCCTTTTCGTATCCTCCCTTCGATAAGCTGGTAGTTTGTTTAAATATTTATGAAATTCTTAGACGGAAAAAATGTTTGATGTTCCAAACCTGTGGAGTGTAGAGAAGAACATTAATATATTAAGAATGGAGAGTTGTTCTAGAGCTACATAATCGCCATATCGGTAGAAAACAGTTGTGAGTAATACGGGATATTATATTGCAGGCTTAATGATTGAAAACTTAGTTTCAAGCAATTGATTTCTTTTCTTGGAAAGAATACCAATGTGAAGTAAATTATTTTTCCCATGTGGGCAGTAACATATTATCACGAGATACTCGATGTCGATGGTAAACTTAAAGTGTAGTATCCCTTATATTCTATCTTCCAATAAAAACTATGTAGCAACTTACAATTCAAATTAGTTTCTACATAAGAATAACAAACATATGTACATTTCATTCATCATGTACAACTCTGATTAAATTCAACCTTTAGCACTAAAACACGAGACCTGTCACCAGGGAAAAATATCATTTACCCAAAAGCTTAACCTAAATTCCTTTAATTTATTCCAACCACGCTGCACACTTCCACAAAAACATAATAAAACTTCATTTGCGTTACCTGCACACGTCCCGTCTACTTAGGAAAAATATTAGACGACGAGAGAAACAGACACCCGATATATGCAAATATATAAAGCGAAATACGCGGCCATAGAAAAATTATTACACGTTAGAACGCCAGACAAACGACGTATACTGATAAGCCCAGAGCTAATGTTCCACATTTTTCCATTGTTAGACGTTTTAGTGTCGAACGAACAACAATGAATATACAATGTGGATGTCATCCGTCTAGAGAAAATGGCGATCGCGTAAACAACGTCGTGTATCCAGCTCACGTCGTTTCAAAATGTTTAAAACGATATAAATAGTTAATTTGTCAAGCAAAATTTCCTGTTATTCCAAGTAAATGTCACACCTCCTTTATCGTCGTCGTTTCGTAGCAATTAAACGAATTAGCTTTTTAACCGGCGACGAGAGCAATTATACGACCACGAGATTAATGGCGTAACTCGCGGGCGATGAGCCTTATCAAGCACTTTTTCATTGCATTCTTCGGCGACACGTGAACAACCGACCACAGATTGAACGAGATTTTCAATTACGGAGAGCGATTGTTCGCGAAAATACGTTTTTCTTGGGACCCGCGTTATTAGACTATCGTCAGTGGTTTCCAACTGGTCTTGGATACTGGTATGGTTTGAGAAATCTGATGGTTTTGTGTGTGCTTTCGTCTCAAAGATTTTATGAGAAAGACGATGCGATATAAAATATAGTGGAGAAACATTGGACCATAATGCTTTTGTTACTTGTCCGATGTTAATTACCGCTTTAGTTTTCATTTCTTATCTGATTTGATGTTTTGATTTATTTTTAAGAAATTATTAAAACGATTCCATGCAAAGATTCTCTACGTTTTTGCTTCCAGACAATTATAAGGTTGAAACAATTCCAAAGGGGTACGAGATAACCATGAGGCTCACTATAAAATCCATACAGCCCCAAGACTTCGGGTCGTACAGATGCGTGGCAAAAAATTCATTGGGAGAAATGGATGGAAAAATCAAACTTTACAGTGAGTAAATTGAATTTTATTATTTATAGTTCAGAATACACTGTATCAGAGAAAAGCATATTATTTGTTATGAATACTTGATATCTCTTCTATCAATTACTGTGCGGAAATATACTGTGAGCTCGAAATGATACCAGGTATCGTTAAAAAATCACATATTTTATGAAAAGCTTATCGAACATTCTGTTTAATGTAGAACTAAATAAAGTCGTATGCTGATATCCATTAAAAACATTACAAGCTTGCAATAATTAATAACGTGCTAACCAAGCAGCAAACTAGAGAGCGCTACAGTCGCTAAAAAATTCGCCTCTTTTATAATAAAATGGAATCACATGGTAGCTCCAATCATAAATATTACACAAGCTTCTAAAAGCGAATAATAAAATACGCGGAAAATTGTGCGTTTCATAAAATCCTTCTTCCGCCCAGGGTTCCTTGGTAATTTCTACAACATGTATAACGTAATCCACGTTATTCATTGAAGCTTAAAACCAATAGAAAATAAAAATCTTTTAAATGAATGCATTAAACAAATTCCTTATCGTGATTTTATAAATACATGTTACCGTAGAAGAATCAATTATACCCAGAGTTAAAATTAGTTATACTATTGTAAAATAATTTACAATAGAAATATAATACCCAACCACTTACTGTACGGATGCAGATTTAAAATCCAAAGGCAAAAGTAAATTACCTAAAAGACATACAACATAGAATTCTAGCGGTACAATAAATAATCTGGCAATGAGCGATATAAAGCTTATAATTAAAAGTCGGAACAGAAAAGTTATATAAAAGTTGGGATTAATTAATACAACTTCTGCATATTTAATGTTTTCGATTTTACGATTATCGTGTTATTATTTTTAATAAAAAAAAGGTTCATAGAACAAGAGGTTTCATACGTCGTCAAGTTAAACGAATTTGTTCAACGGTCGTAATTGCGTGGTAATTTCATAACTGTGCAACTTTTCTGCTTATCAGTTCTCGAAATCCTTTCGTTATCGTAACTTCCGTTAATTACATGGCTCTGTAACTACTCGATAATATCGAATCGAGGGTGCGAGAGTTGATGAGGAAAATCAAGGGAAAAGGACAGAGGGAGAAAGAGAGACTAATCCCACTTGAATTTTGTCGATGAACTTCGAGTAGCAAGGACTTTACGGGCCACTCTATCGCAGTCAATTAATTCATCTTAATAAATGTAGTTCCACTTTGATCACTGTTTCAGGTCAAAGATGGACTTTAACAAGAAGTGTGCAAAAATTTCCGACTAGCTAGATCTCTTACTTTATATTTCGAGAGCGGTATTTGAAAGAATTTTAAATAATATTATATAAATGTATGATAGTATCTATTTATTTGTACCGTGTTCTTTTACTTGGTATGCTCTCACATCTCATATACTGGTTAAAATTCTCTTAGATATCACTTTTAGAATATAAAGTAAAAAATCTATTTGTCTACTAACTTTTGCACACCACCAATTGCTATAATTTCCTTGATATTACTGAAACTTATTAGAATTAATCCTATTATAAGTAGGATATGTATGTTTTATATATTATAGTCTATATTATTATATTGTTGTGTTTATATATATGTTGCTAAAAGAAAAATCTATCCCCAAAGGATTAAAAGGAATACATTTGTTTTAAGTGGTGTGCAATCGACATTGATGCGTCAATCGGCTTAAAATTGTTTAAATAACGTATGCGTATCAGCCATCTGGTTCAATGCTGCCGCAAAATAACAGAAGTACAATATAATTGAACCACCGGGAGTCGTCGTTAGAATTCGCGATATTCAATTAGCGCGTGTAATATGGAATTACTGTGTCCAGTGCCGTTTAAAAATTTTCATAAATCGGGGCTATCGCGCACGCTAATTTTATCGGAATCCCAAGGAGGGGTTCGTAGATCGAATTTTATTACTACGATTAAATGTAACGATCGTATAACTTGTGCTTTGGTTAAGCTTAAGTGGTTCTACCGAAAAGTTAGGAGATTAGTTTTACGGATTAATTGAGGTGGAGAACAAATTAATAAATTATTTACTGGTTACTTTATAAAACTTTGTTCATCCTAACTTTATTATTCAAACAAAGATTTTAATAGAAGGATGGTAATTATTTTGACAGATATGGGAAGTTTAGAGGAAATTTTTATAAATTTGCCTTTCAACATAAAAACTAGATGACAAGTGATTCTTCACAAGTAACCAGTAAATTGCAAGTTATTACTCATGAAACCAGATATAGCGGTGGTTTATTAAGCTAAAACGAAGTATAAGTATGAATGCCATTAACTGGTAGCTAGCGATCAGAAGAAATATAAAACAAGAGTTCCGTGTTGCTCACCATTTAGCTCTTCTCTCTTCTTTTTTCTTTCACTATGTTATTAACGATTTTCGTTTCACTACGCGAAGAAACTTCTTCGTTACGTGTTGGTTGAAACGCGAAAAATTTATTACGCTAAATACGTAACGTGTTACAAATAATGGCTGAACTTTCTTCCAGCTTCGCTTTAGTTTTGTAACTTGTTAATTATCACGATGCTTCCTTACACCCTGTTCGGAAAGTAATTTAGCCGGTGAAATTCGGATTAATTATACAAGCATACGCGTCCACAGTCAGGCGAGCTGTGTAAACCTTATTTACTTCGAGAAAGCATCTAAACCGTGTGTAATCTCACTCGAGCAAATTTGATGATACTGTACTAATTAGAAACACCTTAAGTTCAAAGAAACAGAGAATCCTAATCAGTTTATTCTCGCCATTGAATCTCTCAAAATGATAAATCGTGAGTATTAATAATTTAAAATGTTAATCTTTCTCCACATTTTCTGTCTCTTATCTTACATTGCTTCTATGTAGTATCATCTTCTTACATTCTCAATGCCAATTTTAATAGAATGATACAGCTATGACTTGGTTATGAATTTTTAGGCAAATTAGTTTTATTAGTCCTATGGATACAATCAAAGAGATAGGATTTAAATAGGGATTCTACATTTACTTATTAAGCATTATAACCATTACTTTACTTTGGATATTTCATATATCACATATCTTAGATGCATGTTTTGCATTTTTGTATCTTTAATTTTCGCATAAATGCATAAAATTGCGCAGTCCAGTTATGACATATGAGAGGCGATAAAAGAAATATCCAGATTACTGCTACAACACTTTACGTATGAAGTATTAATCTACATCGTAATGGTCGCTTTCAAGGAACTCTTATCCAACAGCTTATACATCATTGCTAACAACTTCCTCATTTCAGGAGCTCCGATATTTTCTTTTATTTTGTTAATTGCTGAAGAACAATGTTGACCTGTTATTTAATGAATCTTTAAGTTAAACCTCTCTTTTATAACATCAAATTACATTTACACAATATGGTGGGATTATCAGGACCAAGAAATATAATATACGTAGTCAAGTTTAGTCTTTGTTTTAATTTCAAATCTCATTCCGATTTATGGCATTAAATTTATGACTGTATAAATTCTATATCAGGCACACGCTGTTATGAAAACAGATAGTTACGTTCAAAAACAATTAGAAGTATAGCTATACTTCGCTTCTTATTTAATTGAATTCACTGGTTTATAAATTCAAGAAAAGACACATTCGCTTTTATGCATTGCTTTACTTTCTTAGATTCTTAATCGCAATTTCAACACAGTGACCCAGAGCTCACGAGATATGTCGTGTACAGTAAATTAAACGCTGAGGTTGGTTCACGAGATTATGTCCGTGTCATACTGTACGAATGTTATACTTGAAACTAGACGTCACAAGGGAGTTTCCGTTTTGGTTATGGCCAAAAACAAACGAACGTCATTTGAACTAAGCGAGGTTTAATTATCCACGAAGAAATTTTTAATATCGAAACTGAACGCAATAACAAAATCGTAAATGTTATCTATCGAAAAATAGAAACAAGAAAATGTATATTTACGATAGAACTTGCTACTTGATCAAATAAATCTCACCAATTTCTATAAATTGACAGATACCTATTCCGCAAATCTTTGTTCTGTTTTTAAATGAGAATAAACTGCTCCAAGTACAAATTGATTTGATACGAAACTTGTATCGAGTTTGTAAATGAAGTAATAGAATAAATAATTAAAGAAAAAACTTTGCAAATCTTACGATCTTTCGCGTTAAGTTAGACAAGGATAGAACAATTTTATGTGTCACGTGTTAACATATACGTACCAGTTCCAGGATCGTTTATTTTACTCGAATTATTTCTCTGTAGTTATTTCCATTCGTAATAAGAATTAACCCCTTTTACAAACCTTTACGATCCTTTACAAGAAGATTGCATCATACACCTTTTTTAAACTACTGCAAACGTTTGCATTCGGCTCAAAGAACTCGAGAAGTTAGAGGCCAAAGAGAAACATCGTCTTGCAGGTACTTTCTCGTTAGCTAATGATGTTAGTACCGTAATTCAGGAAGAAAAAAGGAAAGACTAAACCAGCGCCAGAGAATTTCAGACAGCTTTAAATTATGACGGGTCGTATAGCACGTCATGTCGCATCATATCATGTCAAAATTTCCTACATAAACGTCACGTGCTTGTACTGGACATGTTCACGCGGCCTAAACCACTCGAATGATTCCAGTTATTGATTTCAAGGGAAATCACGTTCCATTATAATCTTTTTTTTTATATGAAAAGATTATTGAGACTCATATAAAGACATATGTAAAAAGAAATCAGTCAGGAATATGTTCAGTATTTTTGAAACAGTTAAGACATTTTCTATAGCTGTTATACTATTTGCTATTGAAAAGTGTAGAATACTAATCAGACATAATAACTTAATCAGAAATTTCTACTGAAATTGAAATTAATGAAGACTAATTCGAAATATGTCAATTGTTCCGCCAAAAATAAATATGATACAATTTATCTTCAACAAAGATGGGACGCAAATACAAATATAAAAAGAAGGTGATATAATTATAATTAGGTGATATAATAATTAGGTGATATAATTCAAAAATATAAAATACAAAAAAATTAGTATTCCCAAAAACATGAATAGCCTTAGTGATCGAATTAACTGGTCTTTCTTAGTAAATATGTTAATAATTTATGTCATAATTATAGCCAAAAAATAGTAAACGCAAGTCTACGCAGCGCTTTATTCTCTTGCAAACAAACGAATAAACCAAACATTACACAAAACTGTATGACGCTTACAATGTTTCTATCCAGTGCAGAAAACTCCATGGAGAGATTTATTTCTCTAAAGATTGCGTAGCACAATCCTTCATTTTCCACCTAATTTATGCCACCCTTTACAGAATTTCATTGAAAAAAAAGAACATCGTACGTGCATTTCCAGTTCCTTGAACAAAATTTCAACTGTGGAACGTGATTTCCGAATGGTATACATACGATTAAACGGCTAGGCATCTATTCACGGTTCGTTCTCGGTTCTGGCTGATAATTAATCGGTCGCCCGATTAGAGTATCGGCCGGCGAGAAAGCCAAGGGAAAGAGAGGAGAACGAGCACGCGGAATGTAACGGAGAAAGAGAAATGGGGACGGAGTTAACGAAAACCACCATTCCATGACGATGCATCAAAAGAGAAGGAGAGAGAGAAAGAGCAACGACTCGGTTCTGGCACGTTCTTAATTATCGATAATTGTAAATAAAATGGGCGACACAACGTGCAATCATCGTCAGCATTTTCTCGAGTAATTGGCCCTACCATGTGAATTCAATAATTCACGCTCTATTGAAACGCACTTCGAGCTCGTTCCCTTCCTTCGATTCTTTTCTTAAACCCCGTGTCGTTCGTGCTTAATAACGTTAAGGCAATAATTAGCAGGGAAGAACGGATCAGGCTAGGTTATATGCTTCATTAAAGTCGATTAATTTCGATGGAAACCTCGTTCGAGCGAGAGAAGAACGAATTACCAGACAATGGTAAGAAGGGTGATGGAAAAATGGTAGAAGTAAGAGGAAATTAAAGGGATGAATGTGTTTTCAAGATGGATTCGAGCTGTGATTGGTTTTGCTCTGACAGCAATTAACCCTTGATGAAAGTTGAATGGATTATGACTCGCGCAGATCTTTTACGTTTATTAGTTTCCAAAATATATTTACGTATGTGAGTGAGTATATTTTTTATCATGCAATTTCCGAATTTTTATATTGCAATCTTACTTTTGCTTCGACGAAAAGAAAGTTTTTAATACTTGGGGGAATATTTTAGCAGAAAATTCAACCATGATATCACATATATCAACAATGTTTCTTTCATATTTTCCATGAATTTAAAGAATTGTGTAAATATGAAAGAACAGAATTGCGTTGAGAATAATCCAAATGACGTAATACTGTTAGGTTAAATTACAAAGTAGAAAATATATGTGATCTGTTGTATATCGAAGAAGAAGGAATATAATAGAGTATCAGGTTTGATTTGATATGAAATTACAATGGTTAAATGGTTGTTATTAACATTTGTTATGTATCCACAAAGAATATTCAAATGATATTGTTTAAGATTATAAGGACCTTTTTGGAATGAAATAGAAATAGATTCGGGAGGGATGATTAATAGCGTAATTATTGGATTAGGTAGGTAGATGTATACATATATGGGCATAAAGCATTCTGCGTGTGTCAGATATGTTGGGAATGTTAGATTAGAATTAGATAGATTGTACAGATCTGGGTTTAATCTGACTTGTCAGATAAGATATTGGCAGGGTGAGCCTAGATTAAACCATGAATTATAAGTTAAGTTTGAGTTTAATTCGTGTTTCAACGAGATATATTTAGTTATGGCAGGATGCCTTAGCACATTACGGATTTTAGTGGCAACTTTTGATGAAATATTACTATAATTTTCGAGTTTTCCAAAATTATTTTATCGATAATCCATTGAACTAAAGTACATAAAATATCACAAGTATACATATAGATAAGTATATAGATAAATCACTCAAAAGCCACATTATTCTATAAATTAAAATGTAAAAGAGAAGCGATGGTGTTACAAAGATTATTTTAGAAAATCTACTTTTAAATTCATGATTTTTCATGTTATTTCCCCGCGACAAATAAACTTATGGAAGCATGTAATGTGTTTTTTGAAAGATTCAATACTAATCATGTACTCGGGTAAAAACAGAAATTAATTATAGCTGATTTGTTTAGTTTCAAGACATTTGCAATTTCTATAAAAATTTATCGTGATTTTATCAAAGTAATTTTGAACGAAAACGTTATTAATGTTATTATCAAAATTCATGATATTTAATGTAAATTCTTAACAGCTAATATTACACGATTCTGATTTTATTAAATAACTGTGTTGCTTTGTATTTCTAACCGGTAGTAGTTAAAAATTCTACAAACATCGATCTGAAATAAGAAAAAATCATGTTTCGATTTTCTGTTAGTCTTTTGAATACCTGACTCCTTAGGCAAACCACTAGTTCTACTTTGTTAATTGGAACTAGGGTATAGAAGTACTACAGTCAAACAATTTTAGAATCGAATTGCATTGAAGTTCCAACGTTATCATTAGACTACACTATAATATAACCTCGTAGGCTTGTTTTACGTCTACCACGTGTATGTACAATAACAATGTTAGCAAATGTCAATATCGAATTAATTTCCAAATAATAAACTTGTAACGAAAATAAACCTACAAATTGATTCTTCAAGTTATCAATTAATCTTCAATTATTAACTCATGTTTTTAAAATACCAATAACCCGTAAGGAAAAAAATTGCAATTTATATAATTCAAAAAATTATTTCCAGAAAGATACATGTTTCTTTAGCTAATTGAATTTTGAAAATTGAAAATTAAAAAATTCAAAGTTTACAATCATAACGAACTTCAAAAATTACCTTGATAGAGTTTGACGTTTTCGCGGACTCATTGCTGAAATTACATAATTTTTTAATTATATTTAATATCATCTGAAACAGGAACATTTTTATATTGGAGACCTTTTACTGTTGTTTCAATAAAATATCGTTAATATTTTTACTCGTTTACGTTATATATAATTTTACATTATATATTGTAAAATATTACGATAAATATTACATTTTGGCCTTTTCCATTTTTTCACGCAAGAATTCACGTTTATTGCATTGGCGACGCAATAAAGAATAATATTACAGTGTATGTTATATGGCCCTTATGTGCATTCAAGCAAATTCGGATGCACAATATGGTTTATAATTACGAACAAACGTGACTGCACAATTGCCGTCGAAACAAATGCAATTACAGCGTTGAAATTAAATTCAACAACGCAAACCTATATAAACAAAGAGCAAGTTTGATTATCGAACACCGTACGATTTAATATTTACTTAGACGAATCTCCGATTGCAGCAGACGCCACGTATGCACATTAAGATTTAACTTGGAATTCGAATCACTATGAAACGTACAACGAGCTAATTACAAATCGATTCAGCGTTCGGAACGCCATTAAGTGATGTAGAAATATTTTCTTCGTATAATTTTCATTCGTTAGATTTCGCTACTTCTCTGTTATCGTTTCCTTTTTATCCTTGTATGTCACAAAAGAGAGCGAAGTACATGAAAGCAAGGTATATTTTATGCTTGTGTTTCCTTAGCAATCCTACGAAGTGGTGAAAATAATTTCCTCAGACTCTGCGCAGTACGTCATAAATTACTTGTCTAAGAATCATAAGTTCCTTCAAGATTCGTGCACCAAAACGGAGAATCTTCTCGACAAAATGCAAAATCTAATTGACAATCTACTACGCAAACATTTCTGAAGAAAATTTTATTTGTCGACTACCTCCGGTTTCGGTGTAAGATGCAGTTGTAGGATAGTTCTGTTCGTAAATAAAAATAGAAATAAATATATTGCCATGATATTCAACCGTACATTTCAATACGGCACTGCAAACTCAACGATACATGATAATTTACATATAATTTACATATAATCTATATACCATTTACATACAAAACATATTGGAAAAGCTAATATAATTTTACAATTTAACTCATTTGTACTAATGACCTTGACTGAAAAACTTTTTCTAGAGGTATACTGAATCTCATATTAATTTTGCTATTAATTCGAAATCAATGCTACAAGTACATATAGATTGTGATTGTGTTTAATTCGATAAATTTTTGATTAAAGAATGGTCTAAAAAAGAATTCTAAGAGCCTTCTTAACGGGAGAGTTCTTAACTTCTGTGAAATATTAATGATTCTAAATTTTAGTATCGTAAATTTACTAAATTGCATACTTTTAATCAATGAAAATGATTTCAGATTCTATCGAATGTGTTTAGATATTCGTAGAGTCGAAAGAGTTAAGACATATTAACAGAATTTGTTGCTAATACGAGTAACTAAATTTTTAATGATAGTGATATGAGGAATAATCAGATATTTGAGATTATAGTGTAAATGATAAGTGTAAATTTCTACATCCAAAGTTTTAGGTAGACATTGTTAGGAAGATATCCAACAATTCACCTGGTTTCTATTCTATCAAGGTACGTGTAGCGTAGACCGACTTTCTTGCAATTTCTTAGAAATTTTGACGATGCGTTATTTAATATATTAACTATACACAATTTAATTGTTAGGAAGTCTAGCCTTACCGAAATAGAGGTATTCATCTTCAAAGTTTTAAAACGTAATCCTCATAGTAAGCCGCAGCAAAAATAACTTTTTGATTAATTACAGAAAAGCCGTTCTCACAAAGTTGTTAAGAAACTGATGTGTAGAGTAAAATGTCTAAAAGACTCCTTTAAAAAAGAAAAGATTTAGCTTCAACCTCAACATTTTTAAATAAAGTAATATGAGATATGTAATACGTAATATCGGTAATTTCGACGTTCATATTGCCGTGTACATTATGAGATTGCTGTTCTATCCATTTCTGAATTGTTCGTCAGAGTTCGCAACTACAAAACTACAGACAATCAAGTAATTTCTTCCTAGTGAAAGAATCTCAGACATGCACGAAGATATGGATTTCGAGTCTCAGCTGTTTTACTCTTCAGGGATATTGTCTCGTTACAAATACCTTCAGATAAGATGGACAGCTGCTCGAAAATTTCCCAATATCTGTTGTATTCTATCGATTATGATAAAATAGGTGGTAAACCGACCCAACAACCCCAAGGTGTTACAGGACTCCAGAAGCAAAGGGCTTATCGCACTATCGACGAAATTCCTAGGACGTGGCGGAGCGTAGCAATCCAGCTATACTATGGAGTAAAGCTCTATTTATGTGGACTGATCGAGAAACATACAGTTCGTGTCTTCTATTCGATAGAAAAGTAAAATATCTTAAAAATTGTAAATTTAAAGATATTGAAAAAATTAACTTATTTACTATACTAATATTTACTATAATGAAAGTGTTATATGGCATTTATAAAAATTATAGTATTTAACCAGATTGGTATCCACAATAACGCTTAAATTCTTTTTTAGAAATTTCGAAACTTGAAGATTAATATCTTGTAAATTGCAAACAGAGAAAAGAATATCTACATTATTAAATAGTCGAGTAACTAATAATTTTCTTCAAACCGACTTTCACAAAAATTTACTTTTCCTAGCAGCGTCACTCTTTTATCGATTCGAGAATATAATAAGCATTCATTGATTCTCCCCTGTATGAACGCGAAGTAGGACCTCGAAGACATTAACAGTAATAGAATCGCTCAATTAGAAGGCAATTCCTTTTCTACTTCTGGTTATAACATGGTGCATATTATAATAAATGTATCATAAAATAGACTCGAAAGTTTTTGGATTAAAGAATGAGTGAAAAATATCGTAAAGCAAAGAAACAGAAAATATGTAGTTACAAATATATAGGCCGTGGCTGGAAGTATTATACAAACGTAAAGAGGGCGATTCTATACGCAAACATAAATCAAAAGTTTAGTATAAAATGCTTCTATCCGAGGCTTAGTTTTCAAGAACCAAGTTCTTCTATGAACTTATACATACATATGTAGCTAAGATATGGGTTGGTCGAGTGAAATATCTCCTGATTTTATACTTTCTGATTTCTATCTATAGGTCATGTTAAAGCTGTGGACCATGCCAGAAATATTAAAGATCTCGATAATAGTATAAAATATTAGTCAAATTAAAGACAAACACATTTAGAGTCTTAGAAAAACGTAACGTACTAGAGGCAGTAAATTTATGCATCACAGTAGTCAGACACAGATACTTATACTGTAAGTAGGGAAATCATTTCAATAATTCTTTCATAAAATGTAAAGCCTTATCTCTCCCTGTTTCTTATTTTTTAAAGTTGGTAATTATTAAAAATTACGTGCCTAGTATAATTAATGTTTATATCATTTGTGGTACATTTTTATTTAATATATCAGTATAAAACGATTCAACGATAAAAGTTAATTCTCGTTCTTATTTGTATGACATCGGTAAAGCGATTAAAGCCATACATTTGAAGATAATCCACATCGATATTACTGAAGTATGAAAATACTCCGCCAATATTAATCTAAACCAAACGGAGCACTCCATATATAAAAAAAAAAGAAGAAAATCCAATGCACCGTCAATCATTAAGCCACTATCCCACTGATTTCCAATACAACCATTCTCGCATTCGAGTCTGTAACCACACCACATACTCAAAACTGTCAAACCTACCTCACGCTGCAACTGTGAAAGCACGAAAGAAATTTCGTCGTCTGACCCGCGGTCGGTTATTTAACAGTCGAACGCATCGACTTTTTCGGCAGCTTTAACCACAGAGATGACAGTGAAGCCGGGCTATCGCTTTCCAGCTCCGTTTAAAGGAATAATTGGAAGAAGTGTATTTTCGAATAACGCGGGGCCACGCTTGTGGAGGATCCGCGCATGGAGAAAATTAATATCGTCGCTGGGGTCACGGTGGACGTTTTCGATGAAGCGTGCAACTGACAAGTGCACTCTGGCTTTTACGGCACGCGACGTTCCAATACGTGGTTCTTGTGCACAGTTCGTCGATTATTTTTCCCGGGTTATTGCTCGATATCTGTGAAAAGCTGCTGGCGCTTTCACTGGTGGCACGTGGTCACGCGCGCGCGATTTCACGTAAAGCGGCTTTCCACGGCGCACAATTTGACGAGCATTAAATCCTCCGGGCCAGACTTCGTGGCGCTGATGAGATTCCGCACGTTCATCTTTATTAATGGACAGATCGGCGATAACGCGCGTTGCCATCGCGCAGCGACTATCCGTTACACGCACGATGCGCTGTCCCGCTCGATGGACATCGAGCTGTAGATTGGTTTATTGATTAAGTGAATGGATTCTCGGACACCAGTGATTTAACCTCGCTTAGATTGTGCTTTCGGTTTATGGCGTTAAGTTGTTGCTACATGTACTATGTATACTGTGCTAGATCTTGGCGTTATAGGTGAGCACTTCGGTTTCGATTTGGGCATCGTTTGCGTTTCGGTATAACGTTTATTGGTATCCTAAGTTGAGTCATGTACCTTTTCATTGAATTATTTGAGCAAACAGTGATTAACGGTAATGTTCAGTTGAGTCGTATACATACGTGTTTTATTATTTATTCAAGAAGTGTTTGCTTAGTTATAATAGGATAATGGGATAATAGATATAAATAAATGGAAAAGTAGAATGAGTTTATGTTGATAATTTGTTGATAATTCTGTGTTGAATTGTATACGTATTATAATGTCATTATAATGTATACAGTTATAATGTCAAATTATTTTTTAACGTATAACAATGATACTGACGTATTGATCTAACTGTTCAATCAAATTTTATATTTTATTAATAAGCTCTTAAAAATTGTTTTAAGTGTTTCCATTTAAGATAAACATTTATGATACGTGATTAAACTAAACATCTCATAGATGCAGAAAGCAAAATAAAATTGTAGAAGGTGTGGGAAAGAATATTGATTTGAGATTAGCTCTCAGTATCCTGTTCTGTGCGTTGGCATAACGTGAGTACTAAAGATACTATTTAATGCTATTACTTCAGTATACGTAACAATCACACCGATGAAACGGATTTCAAACGAGCTTATCAAATCAGTAGATATGATGGAAGATTACCGTAGACTGGCACAATCAAAAGCGCTTATCGATATACTGTGGTGGTGTAATAGGATTACGATACTACATTGATGTGAAACATTCTTCCTTTGCCGACCTGTATGATATGAAATGCGTCCGAAGTATTTCCTAGTGGTCTTTGTCGCATCGTAACAATGTACTTTTACCCGGTAGATAAAACGATGTATTCGAAACCAAAGGCTTTAATAATTCATCCCTATGTGTATTTCAATAACAATTTTTTATACTTTTTTTTTATATATCATTGTGAAACCAGTAATTTTTATTTCGATATACAGTAACTCACGAAAATATTTGAGCACCTTTTACAGCAAAGTAACTTTCGTAAATTGGAACGAACGATTTAAGTTTTCTTGTAAAGTTAGGTGGGTTAGTTTACTAGATAACGGTTAAAAAAATTTTGAAAAAATTGGTCAGTATCGGCAAGAAAATGGTATAGGTCAAGTTTACAATTTTTTTAGTTGAACCTGTACTGAACATTTAAAAAATACATTTTTTACATTTATGTCAGTTACATACCTACATACTGAAAATGTCATCGAAATCGTTTAACGTTGCTTTAAGGTACAAACGATTGAAAATGGTGGAAATCGCCATTTTTCACAAATTTGAGCCTATAATTGTAATAAATCTAAAGATTCTTTCCTGCATAAACCAATTTCAATGAAGCTTTCAGTATGTATACAACTGACATAGATGTACAAAATATATTTTTCAAATTTTCATTTTCAGGCCCAGATAAAAGAATTGTAAAATTGACTATTATTATATATTTTCTTCGCGATTCTGACTACTTGCAAGTTATTCAAAATTGTTTCTGCACATCATCTAGTAAATTAATTCGTCTAATTGCTCAATAAGTCACTGTATTCTAATTTTCTATTATTCAGTTCATATTGCAATTCGTTATTAATAATAATCCTATGCCGTAACATTGCCTATTTTCTAAAATATAAAGCACCTATAATGAATATTTCAGACGAGCAAAATATATTTTTAACATATTGTTAATACGATAAATACGGTTAATACAGTAATTAAGCGATTCTCGTTTTCCGTTAAAACAATAGAAACAGAATCAATATTCAATTAAATGTGTTACAACTTCTCATCCTACGAACAATTTGCTCCTGAACTTCCTAGCAAGTAGGTTACGTTTTAGTCCTTCGGTAAAGAAATTTTATTTTATTCATCAACCCGGTAAATTGGACTTCGAAGATCGTGAAATTCCGTTGCATTTCGTTCCACGGACAAATATTTGTCATGAAAGCAGGTCTTTGCGAATGCTGATTTCTCTTCAGAATTAGATTTTATTTAAATTTCATTTTGTCTTTTATTTAATACATGCAAATTTTATTCTAACTACGCTGCTGATTAAGTTGTATAATATCTTATTATTTCCGATATCAGAATCTATGAAATGAAATAATTTAAAAAAATATTTTGTACGTGGAAGCTCTATTTCTATATATCTATAGGTAAAGCAACTAATTTTTTCATTATTAGAATTATCTTAAAATATAAAAAATATATAAATATACATATAAATAATTAGAAAAATATGATAAAAATAAAGTGAATGTACAAAATTACTATTTGCAATTGATCTGGCCATTGCCTTGACTGTTTATTTTAGTAACATTTGTATATTCAATCAATTTAAAATAGTAACTTTAAGTACGTGATATAACTGTTAACAATTAACTTGCTCCCATAACAATATAAACTTCAAAACGCAAAAACTTGTAGTTGCTGAAGCGCGAAGCTGCACATTCTAATCCTTAAAGGTTTCGAACAATATGCTCTAAGTATGAAGTTAGATGTATAGAACTGAATCCATAGATGTACCTTCGTCAGAGCTGCGTTAAACTAATGGCACACTAACTTAACACTGATCAAGTAACACAGTATCGTACATAATGGGGAATTTATGAGAAACTGATAGGGGTATGACAGTCTATAGATCTACATTTGCAACATTGGCTACGAGATCCATAATGGAGTTTTTGATTTCTATCTTTCACATTGAAAATTAAGGTAAAATTTGAATTTTCGGTATTTGATATCGCTTTATCAAATTCTAATTAATTCTAATTCTAATTAAATTCTGATTCTAATTAAATTCAATTGTCAATGAACATTAATGGATAAATATTACACATGTAATACATGTAATTACCAGTTATTTATATTGTTCGATTTTCATGTTTGGATTTTATGAAGACAAATTTTCCATTTAGATTATCTGCAGTTATTTCAAGAAAAACGACTTGCAACAATGTTTTCTTTTAGCAGTTAATAATGATTTACTATTAAATTAATCCGAAACAATTATTAAAATTCATTTGGTCGATCACGCAACCTCAATGGACACAATAATGAAATACAATATAATCGCATTACCAATACCGTGCGAAATCTCGTATTGAAATACATTGAAAAATTTCAATAAAATAAAATAGAGTTATCACATATACAAGGTGTACAATGTTAAAACATTATTGCAATTAACTTATAAATCGCTTACTATATACTACAACGTTTCATTCAAAAATTGAATGGTATCCAGGGCACCATAATACGATGTTATGGATGAATGATGTGGACACAAAAAATATACGGCGATCAATATCGTCTTTCTAAATGGAATCCATATATTCTTGAATGCACGAATAATACATTAAAATCAGATTCCTACAACATCAGTACCCACTATACCATAAAGCATAGCAAATTTGAATTCGCGATTCGACGTAAAAGCGTAGCCAAAACCCTTCATCACAGGTTCCGAGTACAAATCGTTTCCCAATCGCGAAACAAGATCTCTCGACTCGATTCGAACAAGGCGAGTGATATTTCTTCGAGAGTTGCGACCATTTGATCGGAGTACGGCTGCAAGCACGCCGTAAATTCCGAGTCATAGCCAAGAACGTGCTCTTAACACGGTAAATTCATATTTTTCCAGGGATCGATAGATCGCCGACGATGCGTAGACCGAACACCAGGCGAGATTCGAAGAAGAGTTGGAAGATGGATCACAGTCACGAAAGGAACACGACAGGCATGAAGGACGAGCCAATGCTGAAAGGCGTCGAGAACGATGATGAACAGGTTGATTTTCAATCGGCCACTGCCTCGTCGTACTTTCACTGCCATTTATTTGCGAATCTTGGCATCGCCGCGATTACTGTCATCTTAGCCGGTGGTTTGTCGACGTAGACCATTCTGTGATCGTTATTACACCTGAAACTGATTAATTCGCGTCCGGATGAGTCTTCAGGGTCACGCTAGTCACTTACAATATACTAGCTACCAACCAGATTGAGATTGTAATTGTACGAAGTGCATCGAGGACCAGCCAGTTAAATGTTTCTTGGACTTTTTGTCTAAGTGAATTCTCACAGATTTGAATGGGAACGTTTTGGAAAAAGCGTATTCTAACATCAAGACTTTTCAGAACATAGTGGACGCTTGGGACAGTTCACTTTTTTTTCGAGAAGATTTTATTCTTTCGTTAATCCTTTAGCTGCGGGAGAAACACGTATACGCTATGAGGAAACGGCTGCAGATTTATTGCAGACGTATAATATCGACGAAAAGTTTGGATGTACTAGATATATACACGTATTTTTCAAGGTGGTAAAACTTTTTATATTTTCTTTTTTTTATAATCTACGCTGATTCAGAAAAGTATTTGGACGCTTACTGTAGAAAACCTTTATGCCGATATTATAAATATTTTGAATTTTCAAATTCCACTGCAATGAGACACGACTGTCATGATTATATTGGTAAAATTTTAAGCGAATCTGAAAATATGCGTAGAAGTAGTGCACCTGTATATTCCGCAGTGTTCAGAGAAGTATTTAAACAGTCAATTATCCATCATGTTAATAAACCATGTTAATCTACAGAATAACAGAAGCTGTTTTCTATGTTTATCATCAGTATCAAAGATAATTGGATAATTTAAAAAATCATATTACATCCAAACATTTTGCCATTATTATTTTGCCGCCAATAATTAAAATAATAATGTCATGAAAATATATTATTCGCGGAAAACCTTCTATTGACTTGCGAGTATGTCGTTCTCGATTTTATATTGGATTTCAGTTCAGCCACAGCTAAAGGATTAAGAATAGTTTTACCGGCGGACAAATTACTCAATAAAACTGCGCGTTTGTTTAAAACAACGGAGCTTGCTCTGTTTCTTCTTCCATGTTCTATCAGAATTTAGTAACAGTCCGAGTATACATTTTATTTCGGTTGAATAAACATGTATCGATGAAACGTTGTTAACAGTTAATTTTGTTAGAATAAAAGAAAGTGTTGAAGACAAAGTTTTCGTACAGATTCGATTCTTGGTTCAAAAACTTCGAGAGGATATCTTCAAAATTTCTAATTTACGTATACTGTTATTTGTTCTGAAATAACTAAATCGATTGGACTCAACATATTATATTTTCCTACGTTCTATTATAATTTATAATAATGCTTAAAAATATTATGTGATACAAAATCTTAAGGAGAAAAGCTTTTATGAAGTCTTCGCCTGTATTTACTTTTGATAGATTTTTATACATGTAAAATTGTTTATAAAGTTGTTCGTACTCTTATTATAGCATTTATTAATTTTAAGATCGAAGTATTTATGTAATTTATATTTCGAACGTTTTGTAAGTTTCCATTGTAAAAAACGCCGACACGAAGCGAGTAGTTTCTCGCGAATATGTAACGCTTGTACCTAACCTACATATGTATATGTAAATATCAGTTTCGTGACGTAGCGACATGCCTTTGCTTTACGACAATAATTTTTTCGATTATATTATAAACGAAGCCTATTATTTGTAACACGCAACAGTGTAAAATTCATTCCTAAATTCGTAAAACCATATTCTGGTCGCATTATAGTATCGCATTAGTGTCGTTCATGCCATATTTTTAAGCAAAACAAAATATTTAAGAATGTAAAATATTTAAGATTATTTAAATAATTTATTTACTTAATTCCTTCTTTCCTTATAAAGCTTGATTTCTTTTATAAAATTTCATTTTAAATTAGTATGTACATACGGAGAACTCGAAGAATAAATAGTATAATTATTTAATTATATTGCTTTAAATTATGTTAGAGACTTATTTCAAGTATTGCATACTGTTTGACTGATTCTAATTCCATCATAAACAACATAAAAGTATTGAACACAACATTGTTGAAATTTTTATAAAGATGTTATTAATGTTCAAAAAGAAATGTATATCATGTGTCATGGTATAAGTTGTTAGTTATCAGAGCAGACATAGTTCAAACATCAAATTTTATTCATGCAACAGAGTGATGATGATAAAGTGGTTCTGAAGTAGATGGCTGATTTAGGAAGGTTTATTCCACTTACATTAATAAGATTCAATATTTCGCATTTTATTTAAAACTTGCGGTATAAATTTTAATAATTCAGTAATAATCAATATTGTTTTCAGCTATTATAAATATTTACAATCAGTATCTATTGAAATTATAATTATTTATGTTTCCTTCACGCGAAGAATTAAAGATTTTTCAAATATTTAGTACAATTTTTGAGTAATTTCTAACATAATTTTGCAAGAATAAGTATTATGCAATAACCATAAAAGCATAGTTTTATCGTGCTCTAAAATTAATCGTTTCAAGTAGCGAAGGCTTTCTATGGTTACATACATGCGATAAGTTTGTCCACTTCAAAGATAAGCAACAAACACAATTCCAAAACTCGACCAGCTAGTTCAGAAACACTGTTTGTTCTCTACATTCCTACACTTACATTTTCGTAATGGGTACAAATGCAAATGAGTTTATGAGAGAAACTGTGACCTCACTCCCTTCCAACAGCTTCATCGTTCCATGAATGCGTTCACAAGTACCCAATAGTTAACGATACGATTATCCAAAATAGTACGATACTGATACAATATCGATTAATGTACCATAGGCACGTACTGCTTACCCGAGCAAAAATGGAGTTTCCAATGCATATGTTCGAGCATATAAACTAAAAGAAGGCTGGTACACGATTATTCTTCCTTTAATTGATCTAATTATTTATGACGACAGAAATCTCAATCATAACCAGAGTTGCTATTTTATTATATTGTAAAATTAGAATGTTATGAATTGTGATTTAGGAATTACAAAAAAAATTCAAAACAGACAAAAATTATGTCAATTAAATTTTGTCTATAAAAATATAAATTTTTAATTAACAATAGATTATTTCTGAAAATATTTACTAGAAAAAGCTTAAATTAAGAAAATTTAATTTAAGAAACAATAGAAACAAAAACACATAAATATATGTATATGTTATTGTTACATCAAATCGTCAGAGCTTTTTATTAACTCATTCCCTTCTATCAACCTGGAGATATTTCAAGAAAAATTGTATCTGTATACCCATTTTCATTTCTCCTATTTATACTAAAATTACATATCGTAATTAATTATACGAAGTTTTTAAATGTTCATGTGCATATTTTTTGTATTATCAGAAACTACTCGTAATATATGTGTATAGGAAAGAAATCTTCTCAGTTCAGAGGGAATAGTTACAAAAAGGTTAAAATCCAGATTTATCTTGGATTTTGGAATCGGAGAAGTGGCACTTGTGATTGTTAGACTACAGATTGCTTTATACAAATTCATATTTTTATGAACAACATTGAAAAAAAATAACAAACAGAAATTTGTCTCAGAGTATAAATAATATAACTTTATTTTAGATATTTTATATATATTGTTAAGATTTCAATTTTTCATGAATGTAAAAGCCAATCCACATTAGAAAATATCTTACAAAATTTTTTGTTTTTCCCTGTTACATTTTAAATTCAAGTAACTTGATCTTTGCTCGGTAAAGCAATACACATTGATAATCCGAGTAATATTTTAACGTACCTCGACCAGTGCATCGTGCATTCCTTCCATTCCTCGAGTCGACGTTCGAATGATGGTAAATCGGCGCAAGTAGAGCGAATTGACCTCATAATCCGCCTGTACACATACTCTTAACGTTGACGTTGCTTCTTGAACGCGTGTTTGGCGATCATCTTTCGGCCTTAAACAAAAAAGTAATAAATCAAGGATAATGAAAGAAACGACGAAACTGTGCATTATCACATCGTTCTTTCTAGCCCAGCTTTCAACGATTTCTCGTTGTATGTAATATATAATAGAATGTGTGAGAGCTAACGTGATCTGTACGCGATATGGATCGTTGCTTTCAACGCATAGAATTATACGTGGTATATTGTAAAATAATAGCGTGTGTACGATAACGTGTAGACTAAGCCTCAGGGACATGTAAATATGTTAAGCTGTAAGACGATGTCGTGTTAGTTTTTGCATTTGTGATCACATTGCCACTTTTCCTCTCCATCCTCCATCCCGTGTAAATAAAATGTATTCTATCGTGTACTTGGGCAATAAATGTTAGACAATCGTACAATCCATGTCTTTGAATTATGTATATCTCACGGTTTATGTTAGTTTTGAGTTATTTGTACGATAAATACGAAGAATCATCTTTCGAACGCTTTGAAGAGTATTTTTGCAACTTTTTTAAATCTATAAATGGTGTACGAAATTTTCGAATTTTATCGTTGGAAAAATGTTAAAATATTTAGTTTCGTTGTTTGTTCGTATTGCAAATGGGAGACTATAATAAGGAAAGGTGTCTTATATTTTGAGGGTAAATTTCGTGGTAAATTATTTTCATAATTGCATGTAAGTTGATAACTTTTCTGTGTCACAGAGAAATATAGTATCAAATAGTAATATTATTATGATACTGAGTTCTGCACTTTCACGTAATGCTTCCTCAAAGTTTTGAACAAATACAGAGATTAAAGAGGAATTTTTATTTTCGTAGGACTCGAATGAATCTTAAAATATACCATACCAAAAATAAATGGCATTATTCAATTATTCTAACTATTTAGTCATTTATTTAGGAAAATAATTAGTTGCAGATATATAATTGTTTGTTTTAAGTCAGTGCATAATTATGGTGAAAGAATTGGATACATCCTTAAACATGGTTATAATTTAGTTTAATTTTACAATTCTTTATGTTATCTCAAACAGAAGATATAAAATTATTTAATGATAAAGAAGTAGAGAAGAAGATAAAGAAGAAGTGAGTATTGAAATTAATTAATTAATTAGAATCTGAATGTATTTAGACGACTCGTAGTATTCTACCCGTGTGCGCAAGAGAGTGAAAATTATTATCAAAATATAGCGTGCGTATTATCTATTTGGAAAATGTGTATTCTTCATTTGCAATACTATATCTTATTATTAATTATAAACTACTATCCAATTTGTATTCTGTATCCTATTCCCTCAAGAGAATTCCCGTGGGAGAATAAGGTACAGCAGATCGGAAATTGCTAAGGATACTTAACAGTGTCATACTTGATTTTTAAATAATTTTATCTATGATGAGAAATAGTGGAGAATACTATATAAGTTGTGACAATAATTTAAAATTCAGGAAGACAAAAATAAAATTGTGAAATGAGTCTGTTAGATTTATACGAGGCTAGAGATATTTGTCAAATATCTTAGAATAAAGATACATTAAAAGTTTGCATTTATTTATTGGAGGAGGAAAGCTAATATGTGAACTGAAATAATCATATTCGAACATTGAATTTACCATCAAAGAAACTAAATCATACTACTTACCAACCGTAGGCACGGATGATTGGATGAGGAGATCTTGTTGGCCTTGATATGATTACATTTTAGATTTATTGTAAAATTATATAAAAAGAAATAAATCATTAATTTCATTATCAGAAACAGATGGTGCAATTGCTTTTGATGACATTTGTTACAAATAAAGAACATAATAATTTTTAATTAGTAGTATATTGTTCTTAATTAAGAATATCATTATTTTAATTGTTATATATTACTGGTGTAACTGTTCGAAATCAATGATACAGCTGTTTTAAATTAATAGTATGTTGTTATAAATTAACAATAGAATTGCTTTAAATTAATAGCATAAATGTTTTGTATTTAACGGTATATCTTTTTTCGATCCGAACTGTATGATATTTCCAGTTTATATTACCTCGCACGCGAGTTCGATGCTGCGTATATTATGCAAGGTGATATATCCTCAACAAGATCAAACAAAAGTTAATAGTTCTTGTTATTGCTGATGTCATAAAAACCGATTTTTAACACACATTATAACACAATCACTTTCAAATGCTATAAATTAATAGCTCAACTATTATAAACTAATAACTTAAATGTTTTAAATTAACGGCTAATTGTTATAAATTAATGGTTTAATTGTTATAAATCAATAGCTTAAATGTCATAAATTAAGAGTTTAAATGTTATAAATTAATAATTTAATTCTTATAAATTAGTGGCCCAATTATTATATATTAATAGTTTAATTGACACAAATTAATCGCTTCATTGTTATAAATTAATAACTTAAATGTTATAAATCAATAGTTTAGATGTTATAAATTGATGATTTAATTGTTATAAATTATTAGTTTAAGCGTTATAAATTAATGACTTGAATGTTATAAAATAATAGTTTAATTATTATCGAATCGATGACTTAAGAGTTATAAATTGGTAGCGCAAATGTTATGAATCAATAATTTAATTGTTAAATATTAATAAATAAACTGTTACCAAGTAAGTAAACTCTTACCTTTGATCTTCATTGTATGAGAGTTCACGCACAACTAAGCCCGTGCGCGCATTGTGTGTTCCTTATATATTCAATGTCACTCTTCATAAGGTTACGATCTCCGAATCGTAACGACCTTTACCGATGCTATGGAGAATAATTTTCCATTATAACACAATCAAATTAAAGAATTTTTTAATTTTTATTACAAATGGGCGCCATAAACAATTTATTACAATAATCATTATTATAATTTTTTGTTGTTTTTACAAATTAAATTCAAATTAGATTAAATGTTTTTACTAGTTAATTCTAAGCATATATCGTGGTTCAACAATTAATTATATTTACATATTTAATTAAATACATTAATATATTTTCACACACAACTCTGATTTACTCTCTAGTATAAAATTGTATTAAAGTACTGTTTTATTTCAATTAATAATTTAATTACTTACGTTATTTTATTTAATAACTGATAATTATTGAATATCTGTGATTTATATTTAATATGCGATAAGATCTCTTTTATTTGAACGTGACGCAATACAAATTCATATAAGTTCATGTAAGATCACACTGATTCTTCTTAGTAATTACGATTTCTCGTTTCTTGTAATAGTAGTTCAAGTTCAAATAAGTGAATTTAATTACCAGAAGTTTATTTAATCGAGCTAACTAAATTTTTGTTTAAATAAACGGAACACGTTGATACGGACTAATTACAATCAACACGACGTTGTAAATTCTAGAGAGCGTAAGAAACACTCTGATTTGTCTCGAACTTAGTATTTCAGACCGTGAGATACTAAGTTTCATTTAATATCACGTTTATCATGTCCTGTGTCAATACTGTTACTATCTCAGATAAGATAAGAACTATATCTAATATCTTATGAGACCTCGTGTCGTAAATTCTGAAATACCGACTATGGTGAACATAGGAATTATATTCAAAATAGAACATATCGTAAAACATGATAAAGCTAAATATGAGTAACTGAGCGAAAGGAATCTTCAGTTAGTATGATTCGTATTTTCATTCATTTCAACTATTAAAAATACAACAAGATCTTTCGTATGGAAATTATTTAATTTGATCGGAGATACTTGATAGTATCTAAATTTATTTAAAAATTTGTTAGTTGTTATTTATAGGGAAGGATACCATACGATGGTACTAATAAAAATTCGACAATTCTAGCAAAAGTTCACAAATTCATATATACGAATTATCCGTAGAACTATGATCAGTAGATTCAGACAATATCCTGCAGAGGTCAGACACGGGCAAGCTTCACTCCAGAAGCAGCGATTGATCGCGAATGAAGTTCAGCACTTCCTGCGAAGCTCATACATAAATTAAACCGCGAAACTTTTCTGCAGTATTCATTTAACTTCGTAGTAATTGAAAATTGTTACAACCACCATTATTAGTCTTAACTTTAGATTTTAGAATTTCAGTATAAGACGATTCCATTTCTATTGCACGTTTTGATAATCGATGCTTGGATTTACTATGGTAATCAAACTACGTAGGTACTTTACGTACTTTTCATGAATTCATAGATAAATTACAATAAATGAAATGTTTAAATGAAGAAAGTGGAATAGTTTTTCTTTCATAATTACTAACATATAGATGCTTTTAGTAAATTAAATTTTGACTTTACTTGGGATAGAAACATGGTTACATGCATACACATACTTATTAATTTTCATCTTAATTATTATCATATTTAGTGTACTTACACACACTGTTCTATTTCGGACGATGATAACCACTAATCTACAGACTTATACACACTTATAAGAAACTGAGACACAAAAAGATATAAAACATCCAAAATGTACCATTCCTCATAATTGTAATAATATACAAAAATACATGTACTGTAAAATAATAAATAAAACATAATGGTTTAGCTTCCATTTCTTTACTTGTGTTCATAGAAACACAAATGTGCATAGACGTTCGGTCTAATGATAAATATATCAAGCTCAATGAAACCCCATGAAAGTAATAAGATGTAGAAACAGAAAGCAGACAAATGGATAAACAGAGATTTCTCATACAAACATTTTTCTGTTTTCATTCCCTTGCATATTTCATTTCATTTCTAAAGCTCGTGAAGTTGCGGAGATCGACATCCAAGAAGCAACGTTAGCTCGCTACAATAACGATATTTGGGAAAGAATTATTATGGAAGTTGGCGGAGCACTTTCAAGTAACGAGGGGAAAAAAGGGCTTTTCTCCATAAGCCAGCTCGTACATCATCGCTGCAAATCCCTTTGGACGGTTATGGAACGAAAGAAGCTGTGATAACAAAGCCAGCCCTCCTCCACCGATAGAAGACCTCGTAAACAAACGATCCTTGCAACATTAAAGTGCTCGATAGCAAATACGTGGCCATCCTTGAATCTCAATTAAACCCTTCACTCATTCTCGCCGATTATTTCCTCAAGGAAATGAAGCGGATCATGGCTATTGACGTTCAACTACCGGCTTGTTTGACTTTGCCACGTGAGTCTACTGATGATATAGGTATGGAGGCGCCTGTACACGTATCAACGTTATATTAACAAAGTTGGATTAATTTTTGGCTGTTGAATTAACGCGGTCGCCATTGGAAATTTGGCAGAAATTTTCAAATAGAAAATGGTAAGTTTTTATAATTAGGACAGGAATAAAAATGTCAAGTTCTCGTTTTCAGGTATTACACACACTATATTATATACACACATCATATATATATTGAATTATTAGTGGACTGTGGATTTTTATAGAAACTTTACTTTGGATACTTTGTATATTTTTGTATATTATATACATTCCGTATTTTGAGCGTTTAAGTACTGCGAATATTTATGCATTCATGTAAAATTTAAACGCAGAAGTATCTAACAATTTCAAATGCCAAAAATTCAAGTATGTCGCTTCGAATTAGCCTCTAAATTCACATTCGTGCAAATTGCAAGTAAAACAAATCGTCTTTTAATTATACAATAACGTGCAATGTGCAATAATTTTTTACCTTATATTATATATATCATGTTTTTGTATTTAATATTGGTTAAAATTTGTGCAGGTATCATTTTTAGAATATAATATGCAAAATCTGTGTGGAAACTTTTGCACGCCATTAACATCAGGAAAATGATCCTTGAAGAAATATTTGTTAGTATTAAATATTACATAAAATGACTTAATTACCTTACGACCGTAATACCTCATTTCTGTGTTAATTTGTTCTTCAAAACAATTGCCCTCAAAGGAAACGGTTATCTGAACAAAGCGAGAGAAAGGAACGAAATGAAGGAAAGGAAAGAAGGAAGAAAGGAAGAGGGAAAGAGAATATAATAGAAAGGTAATCTTGATTTTAATACCGCGCTCTTTGCATCAGGAGTGGGGTGTCTCTTGAACCAACATGTTTCGCCCAGTTATCCTTTGATCGTATTATCGCAAAGCTGATATACGAGAGATCCGGAAGCGGGATCCATATTGCTACAGGTATACGTAGTTCACACAGGGTCGATGTAAAGTGCACCAGTGAAAAGCCTTTCACGAGTTGTTATTCTTACCTCGAACACTGTTTCCACAGTTTGCCGAAGGCTCGCTAATTTAATTTTACACTGACGGCCTTTGCCGCGTGTTTCTATAGTTTTCTCTCGCGAGCCTGTTCTTCTGCGTGATCCGCCTCCGGGCAAATTGATATTTAGACGAGGTTGTAGTAATTAAAGTGGAGGAACATTGGCAAGATCCACCGTACGACTTTCCATTATTTTTTCCCCAGTAATATCTTTAACACAATTGTACTACTTCTGTATTTCCACTCTCTACCTTCCTATTTGCCTTTTTTTACAGAGAACTATGAAATTCAATTAACGTTCGAATTGATGGAAAATTTTTGTTACACGCGCGCAGCGATTGTGTTTTTCACTGTCCAATCTGAGTTTGATTTGTTGGATGAATCTTTTTTTGGCTTCATTTGATTGAAGTCAGCCTTTTAGATTTATTTTATTCCACTAGATTTTGGCTTTAATTAGATGTGATTCTAAATTAAAAGTGCGGCGTATGTCAGATTTTCTTTTAAAAATCGTGGCATCTTTTACTATTACTATTACTTTTACTATTATTGTAATAATATTTATTTTGCTTTTAAAAATGCAGTGAGTTAATTTGATGATTTTTGCTCGATAGTTTTAAATTACTCGAAAATTACGTGCTACATGAAAAATTGTGTAATTTTGAAGATAATAGGGTAAAGCAATTAGTTTTTTATTAATTAATTTCCTTACTGAGATATTAAGTGGAATTTTCAATACTTTTTTTTTTAATTTTTTTATCACGCCATAACGCATGAAGTAATTGTGTCATTATAACACAGGAGGAAAAATTTTTTTGTATCAATAATACAAGCGAAAAGTTTGCACGCGAAGTATTCGTTGTAATATTACCTATGGCTAATAAGAAAACTAAAAACAATACCAGTTTAAATTGATATAGTTTCTTTTTTTGATGAAAGCTTCATAGTTATTGATTCTCATAGAAAATAGAATTCAATTAGAGTTTCTAAGATCGTTTACTGTATGCGAGATTTGCTTTAATATATTTTTGCTTTACAGGGAAATGAAAAAATAAATTTAAATGGAATACTTTTCAAATTGATTTCAATCATATCATCGTTAAAAAAAGAGCAAAAATCTTTCCTCTTTTTCAATTTGGTACGTAGAATATGTTTCATTTTGCAAAATAATATTTGCTTACAAACTCTAAATTTTGCGGAGTTGAAGCTGGAATATTTTTTAACCAATCAATTTTCAATATAAATTAGATTGCACTGATTAGTGTGAAAGTGGAATATAATATTTAAAAAGCTTCTATTTTCAAAACAATGTACTATAACGATATACTACTTATAATAATAAAAAACGTCGAAGAAAATTTAAAGATTCGTTTAAATAGTAAAGTTAGACGAATTTACGCGAATAAGAAGTCATTTATTTCTTTGAAACTTTATTATTAATTACGTACGTATCTCGGTCATGAAATTAGCGCTTACAAAAAGCTGATGAGCATGGCTTCCGAGAAGTTAAATTTACAGTATACCACGCTGAACTAAGCAACGAGTAGTCAACGTGTTAAACGAATCAAGTACGTCAACCCATTAAATAACGCTGTCAGAGACACTCCTCTTCTCCATTACCAAAATTTTTTCCACAAAACACTCTACTGCCCCGCAATTCGCTCACTCTATCCGAAAGTCGCTTATGCGCGCTTAGATCTACAATTCAATTTCAGTAGCGGCGGATGAGTATACGCGTTACGAAGGATTTCACGTGCAGAATTCATAAAGTAAACGGATTATACCGTTGCCGAGGGTCGATGCGTTAAAATACATATTTGAATGTTGCGTTCGACCCTTAGCCGGAATAACGTTGCATAGTATATCAGCCGATGGCTCGTGGCACATCCCTTTTCGCCTCGTTTGCGAAAATATCGGGCAACGGAGAAAGGCGAAGACCTTCGATCTCTCGTCCGGAATCGCAACTCTTGCTCCGGATACCCCAGGGATAAATTGTCTAACCCCTACCCTCGTCTCGTCTCTATCCCTAGCATACCAACATATTGCCAAATGGGAGTCGGTTAAGGTGTTCGATCCCGAAATTTGCATTTCCCTTCTTCTTTGTTCCATCGAAGATGGTGATGTAATGTTCTTCCAAAGCGAATATCGAGCAGAGCAATGAAGGAGGGCCATTGAATTTTCGAGGACCGCTTAAGCGGCTCGGCCGAAACGAAATTCGCGAAGCATCCTAGATACCCCAGGTTCCATCGTGCGTGTTTGCATGTAAGTATGTGTAATAAATTCCATCCTGGATGTCTATGTACGAGTTTGGAACTTATGATTTGTAGTTGACGACAAGGGAAATGAAAGTTTAATATATCGATTGGAGAAAATAAACGTTGAATTTCTGTTTCACCACCATTAAATCGTTATTATTCTTTTGTGTTTCGTTCTTCGTCGTAGCTTCACGACTACTCTCGTCCATTCGTTCCTGCCTTTAGAACGAGGAGGCTTTACAGGTAATTTATTAATTATTACTTTGAGAAATTTCAAGTCATTCAGAAAGATACTAAATTTGGATATTTTATTCCTTGGAACAGTATTAGCTATTAAAATATAGAAATGAATCAAGCTCTAAGATGAAATATTGAATTATTTATTCAATCCAAATTAAAACTGTCTAGACTATATCGTTTTAAAATCTAATTCGAGACGTAACAAAGGAAATTCTAATTTTTACAAATTGAAATATATAGCAGGTGTTACGAAAAAAAAGACTAAATGAGAAAGTGAGATGATAAACGATGTACATATTGTTTACCTATAGAAGCAGATTAAAGAATTATAAAATATTGTGCGAATATTATTTCATCTTGCTCAGTATAGAATTTATCCCTTCCTTTAAAAAAAAAGTATCATTTTTCATTTTTCTGTCATTTACAATGGCTACAAAGATAATTTGATACTATAAAAATAAAATATAGAATTTGATACAAAGAGAGCTTCATTGGAAAATATCTCTTCAAAAATCAAATATATTAAATCACACTTCAAAGAGTGACCACGATGAAGATGAAACCGTCAAATTATATATTATACGTATCATGGAATGATCGAGCTGCCTATGTCGCGTTACCTTTATCCTCTTTCGACGTGGCTAACTGAAAATCGGACAGCGATTAAGCGAGGTTTCAGCTTAACAGGTTTAGATTCGAGTTGCTTAAAAATATAACCAGCCGGCTGACGGTATTAGCGGTCTAGTCGCGGGACGATACGAACCGTGCGAAACGAAATTACTTCGCCTGTTAGGCCAACATGCTTATGGATAACAGGCTGTCAACGTGCAAACCGTTCTGGCCGAACATGGAGACACATTGTCACCGGAGAGACGCGTGGCCGCGCGCAAACGGGTCACGTAGCTGGAACGATTATCGACAGATTTTCCGAAAACAGCTGCAAAGCTGACAGAGCCTCACGATTATATTCAATTAATTACTGTGACCAGAATATTTTGTGCAGAATTTGTGGTTATTTCGAGATGAATGTTACTGAAGTTTTGACCATGTTCTGAGATTTCAGAATATTTCAGTTATTTAAAATTATCCTAGATCACTATGTAACAGCGAAGGAAGCATCGATTTTTGAAGAGCACGTGGCAGCTTCCGCAGTCGGTTTATAATGCTTTCTTTGCAAAAAAAAAGGTGGTTTAAGAACCCTTCTCTTTATTTGCCCTTCTATGAGGGTTGAAAAAGCGCCAGAAACAAGAGTTTGCGTATAAAGCACAGAGGTGGTTAATTAACGCGCCCTGTTATCGCTATAGGAAAAATAGAAGCTGAATTGCAAAGTTAAGACACAACTGTTAATCTACTTATTTATTAAAGTATCAATTAGCCTATATATTCTAATGAACGTCCCTTTTTTATTTTTATATTTAGTATCCATTATTGAATTATTTTCATTAATACTTACTAAAATTTGTTTTTATTCTTGTTAAATCCATAAGAACATTCGCGAAGAACTATAAAAAGTTTTACTACGATTAAACTGTGATTGTTTATGCAAATTCATAATTCTGTATACGTCGATAAGTAAAAGAATTTGAATAAAAGTGTACTTGACCTTCTAATTATTGTAATATGTATTTTAATTTTGACATTCTATACATATAGTTTGCATTTATATATTTTCATTCGCGAATGTCTTCAAATATTTATAATCATCATAAATGCATAAAAATCCACAGCTTAATCATTACAAATTATTAGCCTTACTTAACTGTTTTTATTCTCCCTTCACTATGCTAGATTAATATTTATGATTTTCGTACATCCTATCTCAAACGTAATTAATCGAACGAATTTTATTAATCAAACGTAATTGCCGAGTTCAGACTCATATTCCTCTGCAAAATATATTTTATTCCAATTTCTGATTTCTTCTCGTTACATCAGTTTCGTAATTGTACCACCTGTTACCCACAACATCCTGTTTAAATAACGTCACTGTGAAGCACGTTTGACCATGGTTCGCAAGCCCTGAAAGCGGTTACGGCTTGCCTATAAAAGCGCACACATATTACGTGATTCCCAGTGCATCGCTGGTAAACACATTCGTGTAAGTGCGTATTCAAAAGGAAGCGGACCGGAAACCAACATAGATGACACTCGTGTTTAAGGCGATCTTAAGCTGTGTGTCTGTAAACTCACGTTCAATCTTTTCCTTTCTTTACTAACGACGTAGAAGAGGAAAAATGGCAAGTAGTAAAAAAGGAAAAAATGCGATAGAAACTGGTTTATCCGCGCTTCATTTATATCAACTACCTTTCAGCTTTTAATATACAAAGTTACAGATGAACCGCTATTATCAAAACTTTGGTCGAACGTAACTTTATATGCGACAGGTTTTTCAAAAAGTTCGTAGTATTTTTATTGTGAATTTCTATCAAATAACGAGTTATTTAATTAATGAAGCATTTAAAATTCGTTAATGAAAGGAATTTCTGTTTTTCAGTGTTGAATTTCGTATATTCACGAAAAGTAAGTAACAAATTTGGAGTCTTAGTCGTAATATTCAACTCTATCTGTCCCATTCGTTATGCAGTATAGATTCGCTATTATCCATCGCGATCTGCACGAAACTTACTCGAAACTTATAGAGAGGAAATTAAACGCTTAAGAAACCTGTAGAAGCTATTCGAAGCAATTCATTAACAAACATATGAGTTTCTATGTTACTACTATAGAAAAATAAATTAAAGAGGACAAGAAAAATCTGCTTTTTCTTTTTTTCGACGATAGAGGAACGTACAGGAGAAAGTTGCGTAGGCAGAAGGGGAAAGAGTGTTAATAGAAAGACGAAGAGGTGAGTCTACGCTGTCTTAGATGCCAGATAGCGGGTTTATGGAAATTCTTCGCGGTCGAGAGCACGCCTAATGCTCTGAATAATATTCCGCGCAGGCTGGGCTGCGCGGGCTAAAACATGCGGCCACCCTTCACGAGTTTGCGCGATAATTGATGATCTTTTTATTCTGCTTGCACGATGCACCTTATTACACCACCACTTCCCTTTGGCCCTTTACCTTTCGGTCAGATTGCAGCCAGCCTCGGCTTTATTTCAACGCGGCTTATTTATCTTCTACCCTCCTCCCCCTTCCGCCGTCTACTCCACCCTGTCCCGTATCCACGGTTTGCCCCATTATTCGCCGCAGACTCAGGTTTGTATATTACCGACGAGGCTAGCTAGAGCCGCTTTCCACCTTGAGAAATCCATGCGATTTCCATTTCACCGTAAGCAGCAGCTGTTGAATATTTTCATACATTGCTTAATAATTCTCCGCCGATCGTCGTTTCGCGACCGCGCCATGCCGCGTATATTTACGACCCTGATATGCTGCATTTTGCTATTACTCTCTGAGATTTCTATCCAGGAGCTTAGAAAGTCTCGCAACGTTTCGATGATTCTGTAGATATTGATCTTTAACCCTGTTATTCCTGTAGCTTAGGTTATCGTGCAATATAGCAGATTTTGCTGATTTCTGTATCTATTGATATGAAATGATAAGCTTCGAAACGAAAGAATTTTTAAAATATATTTATTATATTAATGAGTAAAGAAGATTAATTTTTAAATACAAAAGAAGTAAGGCAAATTAGCTATTGTTAGAGTCAAAGAGTGATACTAATATACATATAGTATGTTCACGTATTGTTTAAGGACGTCATCAATGGCACTAGATTTCTGATACACATAAGGACTTTATTTCTTAAATAACTGTAGTTACAAATATATAGTATATGTATATTGAAAAAATAATTCAAATATGGAAAAGCAGTATACTATGTATGGGTTTTGTATATCTTATATATTTAAATAAATTTCGGAGCTATGATGCTTTTGCTTTTTTTATTTATACCTTTGTACGTTTTGATAAAGTGACTTGGAAAGTTGAAGAAACCGCCGAACAAAGCAGTTACTTTCATAATTTTATCTAAGCTGTTCATTCGATATGAAACATTATAATGTATATTATTTAGTAGCTTGTTAGAAATTAAGGAAGTAGAGGGAAGAAGATAGTAATCAGAATCTTAACAATATCGTTCATCCTGAATTCTTCGGCATTTTATTATACTGTCAAAGTGCAACGTAACTCTGATTGTTTCCAAATTTTTACTATTTTGCACTATGATATAAAATATGTGGATCTACTAAATATACAGTGATTGGTTGGAGATAGAGAAGAGAATTAAAAATTCAGTAATAATCTAATTCTACCAATTCCTCTACTTATGACACTAAATCATTTAATCTCCTAGTAAAATCTTCCCTGCTCAATTCTCGAACTAATAAAATTTAAAGTCCCCGTCGAGCAATTAATTCTCGCGACGCACCTCACGCTTAGGGACGAGTTTCTCGAATTAGCTGGAATCCTCACGTCGCTTATGCTTATCAAAGCGATCGTAGCCGCATGAAAAGCTCAGTATTCAAGTCAGATTGCCGTTAGTTTAAAGTTTAAGTGTATTAACGAAATCATGGCTTGTCCCTTTGACACTAACGCTTATTCATAAGTATTCAAATACTTACTGCCCTTGTACAGAATATAATACTTGATCTGGATTATTAGGGAAACAATTAATCGATTATATTTTTCAATTTATTGTGAAATAATATAATTTACAAGGCTTTTGGGAAAAAAGTAATAGATTAAGAATTGTATGTTCAAATTGATCGAGTCCACTTTTTATTCGCTTCTTAGTTTTGTTGCATAAGTATGAGATTAATGTTCAATTCTAAACGAACGGGTGACTTAGTTCCATAAATATATTCATCGATAGAAGATGACATAGATAATAGAAGATTCTAAGGTAAGGTTAAAGAACAGCGTTTGGAACACCATCGCATTTCTGTATTTTTCAATTTATAGAATTTAACAATTTCGCTCCTGAGCGGCTCATATTATTATAATACTTCGATATAGAATTCCTGGAAGAAATTAATGATGAATTAAACAACCCGAAGATTAAATCTAACTTATGGAGCCATTTACTACGTGTCATCAAGTAACAAAACATAAAACACAACAAATTATAATAGAAGGAATACCTAGTAATATAGATATAAAAATCGATTAAAACGTAGATATAGGAAGCATTTAACTTTAGCATATTTGTGCGTAATTAGTGAGATTTAATTATGGTATTGGCCATATATCTATGATTTCTTTACAATCTAATGTTCCAAACGAAGTTTAATAATTTCCTAACAATATATCAGATGTACCTTGTTTTTCTCTAAATATCTCAGTAATTGTTAATCAAAACGATAAATCCAGACGTGAGAAACTATTTGGCCTGGAAATTATTCGATTCTTAATGAAAATTATTCGACTTCGTTAGCAATAGTAAACTGTAATGAATTCATATGAGAATTGTGTTAATTTTAATGAAATTTTTTCTCCAAGTGTCCTAATAATTATAAATGACGACATACATACGTAAGATGCTTTTTGTGCCTAGTATCTGGCAGCGATACCCGCCGGGCAATAATAAAACTTTCTGCTCTGGAGAACCTGTGTTCCTCTCGTAGAGAGCAGCAGAAGACAGGAGAGAGAGAGAGAGGAACGGCGCACGAAACGCTTCAGGTGAAAAAAGAACAGTAGATAGAGATCAACGGACAAAGTGTAGTAGAAAGAGAGAAAGAAAAGAATCACAGGGACCTTGGGTGGCGGGGGTTCAGCTAGGTGAGTACAAGAGTCGTGCAAATACGGAAGGGAAACGGATTTCTGTGGTAGGAGTGCTTGGGGCAAGGAGATCCTTGATGTACGAGACGTTTGTTTCGCGAGTCGGCCAACGACAGTTCAGCCGGTAAAGGGAAAGCCAAGATCGAACCAGCTTCGTGCACTTTGCGCTTTACGTGCGATAAATCCGGCTGACTTCCGGTAAGGAATAAGAATCGCGGCTTGACGTTCCATCAAGGAACCAAGAAACTAGCGGAAAAATGTATTCTCTTTGGCTTCTCGCTGTAACACGCCTGATACCCTGAGAAAGCTCCTGGATTAAGAAGTTTTCATGCTGCCAGGTCACAGTCTGCCAATTAAGCTGGAAATATCTTTGGGGAATATCGATATAAGTTTGGGAGTTAAGTTATTTATTACAAATCGTCAGAATTGGAATTTTGCTCGTTTAGTATGGCGGACAACAAATTATTACTATGTATGGAACACTAGTTGATTAATGTATTTGATTAATGGAAACGATCAATGAGAATTTACAATTTCATATGGTTTGGAAGTCACGATTGAAGTATTTTCATTATTTATTTATGTGTTTAATATTTCAACGAGTAATTTAGTAGGAATTCGATGTTTCTCATTCTCAATTGATATTAATAAATGAGAGTCGAAGTTTTTCAACGAGATTTTCACAGAATGATACTAGACATATGAATATGAAAGAACATTTATTTGATATATATAGCTGGAAGTAACTTTCTAAAAGACGTTCAAGATTATATTCAGGATATTTAAAAAATTACCTCTTAAAAATTGTTCAATAAATATAAAAATTTTAGTTTATTTGAAAGCATTAGTACAATGAATGTGAGAAACTTTAGTTACTTAGAAGTCACTGTAGTTGCATTTAAATTCATAATAACGATAAGGACGTCAAATCAAAGATATTTCAAGATATCTTTGTAAAATCTGAAATTTAAAAATGCAGGCTTCCTTCACAGGGTTGTCCGTTCAGGCTAAACATTTTAGAATTTCTTGTTGGAAGGAACTTCGCTTCTACAGTGACTTTGTAAAATGTGTGTTCTTGTGGAATAGTGGAGCGTACCTGCATGGTGAAATTTAAATCCCGTTTTTCACATATGTCCACTTGTAGTACGGCAATCTTACTACATAAAAGAAACAGTAGGATAACGACGGTGCTTTGAGACTGTGGTTAAATTTAAAATTTTACTATACTCACGAAGCGCCCTTTACATTAATAACTTAACCTTATTATACTTTCTTCGTCAGAGGAATATAAACTAAAATTTTTAGAATGCAAATTTTGGGATAATGATAAAATAGAAGTTGTACTTGATTAGAATTTTGTATTATTTGGTTTGAAAGTTATCGGGATCAATAATTGTGATAAACTGATTAGTACTAGCACAATGGTATAAACTGTAATAGCACAATAATAAGAAAAAATAAGACATAAAAAAATGTAGGTATATTGCTATGTAATCTTTAATTTATAGGACGTTATAGAAGGTTAAAGAATAATCAAAATATTATTATCTGAAACAATTAATAATCTGTACAATAATTTTACAAGTGTAATATTATTAGAATAATTCCTAAATAAAATTATTAATTGTATCCATTATAAAACAAGTTACACGTCAAATGTAACCGTACGAATTATTCAATATAAAAATAGTAGAAATATTATTATTTAATAAAATTAGTTGTTAACGCAATAATATAATAGCAGCATTAATAGCAGTATCAACAGAAGTCCTAGGTAAAATTAGAACACATTAAAGAATGAATCACATATGAAATAATAATACATCTGAATTAATTACAGAACCGAATACATATGATATAACTATACAAGACACTTAATTCAAACAATTTCATGTATTTATTTCTTTCCACACATGCTCGATATCGATTCCTCCTCTAGTTACGATATTACGAAAGATCAAAGACAGCTGTGTTTAATTGTCAGCCGAGCGATTGGACATGCTTGCAAAGTAAGAGAGCCACATATAATGAACAGAAGATATTCGTTTACCATGCACTTATCCGCTGGATTCTTTGACGAAGAAAGGATGAATGATCCTTAATGTCGACGAGGAACAGAAATCAAGCGTGCTGGATGGTCGTAATTATTTTTTATCGATCACTCCGGTCCTGGGCATGGAATGTTTCAGCGTTACCGAAGAAAATGAAGGCGTACCGGTTCCTGCTTGAAAATTTATGGACTGCCCGCCTGATGGAGACTCATGTTTTATGAATGATCGCAACTTCGATGCAGCAGCATCCGACATCATTGCGGATGAATGGAGAAAACTCGAGAACTTCGTGGATGATTTCGTAACGTTCTCTCATAAAGAAGACTGTTCAATCGACTAGGGTAATTTATATCGGCGAGTGGAGATACTAGACCGATTCCAAATTATTCCCGATTCTCTTGATCGGCGAAGCCGATTCTCTTATTTTCATTTAAATAACATAGACACGAGATACGTTTCTTTGTTTCGATTGCGATACTTGGTCCAAAGTTCGGAGGATAGATTGGACGATGAGAGAGAATATCCTTTGCAGTTTGTTTTCTTTGATTCTTTTGTGTACTAGTTCTTTATGATCATAGATAATGACAGAGAATTAATGGAATTATTGGATATGCAGCGAGTGATTGAATTTTGTGAATGGTAAGCAAGAGAAAATAGGGAGAGATTAAAGTAAGAGTGTATGCTTATTCAAAATTTTGGATATGATATATGTAATGGGATGTCGATGTATTTGGAGTGATGTAAGTGAACGTACTCCTAGAAGTTTGTCCCAATTGAGCGAAAAAGATCGTAAAACAGAAAAGAATATTTAAAACAAATATACAATATACCCATTTTGTATTCATCATTATAGAATACACATTTTTAAGATATTCTATTTGAGATTAAGTATTTTTCGCAATACTAGAAGCATCTAATAGCTTGATTCGAACTTCTGCTTATTACACGTTCTATAAATAACGCATTTTCATAATTTTCTGGTGCTATTACGGGGCACAACAGTATTTTCGATACTTTGCGTATCAATCAAACAACATAGCTTATTTTTGTTTTGAATATGATTTATTTGCACGAAAATAATGCGGAGAATTGATGAAATTACAAGATAATCACGAGACCCATGTTACATAGTTGATATTAAAGATAATATCAATATCGATGTTAATAATATATTGGAGGTAATTTCGATACTGGGGATAATAATAAATATATTGATGATATATTTGACCATCACGAAATGGGATTTATGTAATTAGCTGCTTACCGTTTGCATAGTTAATAGCTTCTTTTGTCGCTACATTGAAGAGGATTATTATGAATTTTTAAGAAGCTTTAAGGATATAAGGGTGGGATTTTATTTGCTCAAAGAGGCGTAAAAAGCTAATGAGCTGGAAATTCCGTTGCATGAACGGAACACTATAATCTAGTAATTTTCTAAAATTCTGTTTTACACAGTTTTTTTAATGGCGGATAATAAGAATGGAAAATAGGAGAAACCACCTAAGAATTCAAATTCTTTTATTATATTTTTGTCTGTACAGTTGCGCAATTGCATCTTGATTACACCTTCGCTTATAGAGTAACGATTTTCCAATGTATTTCCAATTTTCATACGTATATTCAGAATGTATGAGTTGGCTGCTATCGATTAGAAAATCGGCAGGGAAATTAGAATTTTTAGCTTGATTATATTTAGAAATTGAGATGGCGAATTAATTATATGGAATGACTACTTAAATATATAAGATGTTCATTATAGACAACGAATAAAATATATGTATTTCGATTAACTCATACAAATATTTCGGAGTTTATGTATCACTTCTGTAGTAAATGGACTATATATTAAAATAGCGTTAATTTTCATCAGTTGAAGAGTGAACAATTAAAATTTTATCTTATGTATAAATTCATTCTTCTGCTCAATGATTAAGATATGCTGTGTATGTTAAATGATTAGATTTAGGACAAGTGAAATTTAAGCAGATTGGGTTAAGTTAAGTGGTTTAGCTGCGGATTACGTAAGTTAGATAGGATAGGCAGACCAAGATTTATTTAAATCGATTAAACCTCGATCACCTTAGACCTTGCGAAGACCATCGCTGGATCAAATTATTGATTAAAATTAATTATCATTGATAGCCGATAGCACTGGTATCACTACAGAAAACAGATACTCATATCGGTATTGATACTGATTTCTATTTACACTATGTGTATAATGAATTTATTAAATTTTGCAGGTCACTACTGAATTTGATATGCAATATATAATTTTCGATATTACATGTATCGATACGTAAATATTTTTAATTTTCAAATTTAAATTCCCCGACATATATCGATCAAAATTATTTTATTAGAATCATAAAATATAAATAAGTAATATAAATACATGGAAGTATGCACTAGATGCTAAATGATACAAAATTTGTTAGAATTCAATCTAATTAATTGATATATGAATACAATTATAAATGTAGTAGTGTGCAAATAAATTTTGTAACCACTGTATGCCTCTAAACTACGATATCAATACACCATTTCAAACAACTATGCTACCCAGCCAACGTGCTTTAATAGCAATTTATAGAACATCAACACTACTGTTTTCCCAGTTTGCTGTCATAAAGGAACGAAATACGTGTACTCAAAACGAATAGGATGCCATGAGCGGGTAGAAAGCGTCACGTCTCGGTTGGTTTGATAGGACCAGTGTCGCGCATTCACGGCCACGTTTCCCAAGCCGCGTTACCTACAAAAATGTCCAAAGATATCCGCTTCGCTGTTTCTCTCGACAAATCCTATTAAATCCGGCCAGCAGTCCGCGGGGACGCCGGCAACGGAGCGCGACGTTAAGCGCGGGGTAAGTTCGACAAAATAGCGTCGACTCGAATTCAACTAGGCGCCGCGGCTCCGTTAATGGAACGATTGTCTCGAAAAATATTCATTTGAATTGACGACAGAGTCGCCTACGGCGCAATGAAATATAATTAGAGAGAAGGGAGAAACGCGAGTGAAAATGAGACAAGGAGGGAAAACGCGATGTTCGCTGACTAAAGAGAGAAACAGGAGCTACGAGTGTAGTTTGTACGTGTGCACGAGCGACACACAAGTATTGAAAGTGGGAGAGAGTTATTTGATCGTCAGAGTAAAATTTAATTTTGGACTTGAGCTTTTTGTGAAATTGCTTTTTCGTCTATGCGTCTATGTTTGGTCGAGTTTGCTTAATGAGGATTGGGTTTGTAATGAGTTTGAGTGAGTCGTCTTATTGTCATTTAGTTGATTGGTACTATATCTTGAGGCATAGAAGAGGAGTCAAAATTCAAAATAAGTGATTAAATATCAAGCAATATTTGAAGCGGAGGGAAATGAAAGTGGAGATGCAAAATTAAAGGGATGTGTGTAAAATTTCAAACTGATAGAAATGAATTGAGTATTTAGTTTATTTGGAAGAATAGTTAAGGCAAAAATGCCCCTTATAATTTTTCATCTATTTATCCATTCCAAACAAAGTTACCAATTAACTCATAATGTTGTTTCAAACACGATACTAATTATTCTTTCGATAATAGATATCCTTGAAATATTACAACAAAAATATTCATAAAACCAAGTGGTAGTCGATTTATTAGCAATTTAGCCGTCTCATAGCCGCGTTTTTAACGAAACGCAATAGCAAGATGAAGAAACTTTATGAATCGAGGTGTCCAAAAGGTGACTCGAACCCATGCAACGTAACTGTGCTCTGTGTTTTGAAATTTATGTGGGAATCCGTGTCAGTTGTAAAAGTTTTCTTTCGTTGAGAACATAGTGGATTTTCGAAATTGAATATGCATTTGGCATATTGTCCGCGCACGGTAGACAGGAATGGTGGAGATAGACCGGCTGGACGAAGAAGGGTGGAGGGACTTGGAAACGAACCATGGAGAATTGAAGTCCCCGAGAAAAATCTCAAGTGTCGAGAAAGACAGTGAGAGAGAGTGTGTGTGAGAGAGAGACAGACAGACAGACAGACAGAGACAGAGACAGAGTAACACCTCGCGCGATGCTCCTAAGGAGAATATAAATTTTCATTAAAGCGGAGTAGTAAAAGTAGCGTGACTTCTCTATTATAAAAGGAAAATACTCGTCCCACCACTCGATTTCTTCTGCTCCCGTACAAATTTTTAAGAAGTCTGCTCCGTCGAAATTTATGAAAACCTCGCAAGCACCCGGCTATGCCCGAGCTCTCTGCATCTTTGTGAATGTTTAATGGCGCGTTATCGACGGCGATGCACGGCTGTTGACATAAGAAAAGTGCCGTGGTAACTCGAGAAATTGATACAATGAGAGGTTTCTAACGTTTGAATGATATATATGCGGTGGGATAGTGTTGGATGATTTTAATGCATTTATTATTGTTACGTATAGCATTGTGACTATATTCAGAATAAAATAATACAATTTGTGCATATGTAATTTTACTAAAACCTTAAAGTACAGGAATAGAAAGGTTCTGTGATTAGGATAAGAACAAGAATCGCTTATCGTTGGAAAGTGAAATAAATGGCTGTAAGATTGGAATCCTTTCGTTGTCTGATAAGGATATAGTATCATAATAAAATTTAAAATTATTAAATTTGATTAATTATATTAATACAAATGGTATGTCAAGTTGTTTCTGTGTGATATGAATCTCGAAAATACAACGTCCAATAAATTCCAACAATTTCTTACTCATTAAATTTCGATATTCTATCAATGGCAGATAATTACGTATGCTTAAATACGTATTTTACATTTGTTATCAAACAGCAGTAAAATCTTATGTATGATTAATATTATCGATATTTCAATAAATTAACAGGCTTTCTATAGTAACGTAACATAATTAAAATCCTGTAAACTCAATTTTCTCCTTAATTATTTTAACCCAATCTTATTTTAATTTCTATCAAACTTCAATAAACAATTATATTTTCTTAGGATTTCTACTAAATATTTGATGAAATACATTTACTTTCACTTTATGAATAACTCACTGAAACGTGTTTTAGTTTAAATAACCTTTTAACGACACACACACTCTCTCTCTCTCTTTATTCTACCCCTCTTGCAAAAGCTTTTGAAACTTTACACAACCCTATAGTTAACGCTGAAGAATCCTCAAGTGCTAAATCTCTGTCTCATTACCATTGTAATGTACCCATTCCCTGCTAAGCTAATATTTTCGACAGCAAAACTTTATCTAAATACAACATCGTGACCTGAGCCACCCTATAAACCTTCATATAATTTATCTTCATTTTTCTTTCGCTTAAAAATTCTAAAAATTAATTCGGTTGTCAGTGGTAAATTGACCGTAATGAAATTTTTCTGTTATCTAACAAATGATTTAATGGCTGCATAGTAGAGTAATAGTCGACTGATGGGTTATTAAAATATTTTTGGCCAGCCCATTCCATGTCAAATCGATCATTTTTTGACGTTTATGTCAGGGACATTTTTCAAAGTAAACTACGATGTAGTGCACGCAAAATTAGAAGAGAATTAAGTCATCATTCTTCTGGTTTTAAATTTATTTGAAAAATAGTAAAATCTAACTTTTGCAATTTTTGAAAAAATTATTTGAACTTGCAGAGTAGATTAAGTCTTTATAAAGTCATGTATCTTGAAAGTGACATGGCCAACTATCTATGTAGATAGATTAAGTTTTATATTATTTAAAATTTTGTATTAATCACTCCCTTGCTATGTCTTCTTATTATCTCATTGTACTAGTACTCCACTGAATATTTCAGTAGTAGCGATTATTGATTCCTAATTCTCAGATAAAATGAAAGAAGCAAAGTGAATTAGAATTTCTTTCCTCACAAAAAATTTCCTGAAATGAAGTTTTGGCACGAAAGGATTGATTGGAGTTAAGATAAAATTATTATAATTTTTAAATATATTTCAAAAATAGTATCAATAAAGAATCTAAACAAATAATAATAAAAACTCCATTTGCATTGAATAAAACTAGTAAATTTATTTGACGATCAAAATTTTACTAAAAACACTACCAAATTAATCTATACCATAACAAAATACTAATTTCGTCAAGAAGAAAAAAGAAAGAAAAAGAAAAATAATACAATCTACGTTCTACTCGAATTGATCAGTCCATTATTACATTATCACTGTAACAGCCTAACTTCTCTTCTTTGACCTCCACTTTCTCAAGCGATGGGCGCCAGTCAGCCAAGTTGCAGCATGTCACTAGGATGAATACCAGTCGGCGATATATCAAATTTCTTTCTAATAACACCGTCGAGGCTCGTGCAATACTCGCGAGACGCCGCGCCATGAAGGTGTCCAATATGGTGACACTCGGAGAACGACACCTGAGAAACGAGGGTTGCGCCGCCAAGTTAAAGCGTCGCGTAATCCGTGGGGTTTAGTCTGTGAGAAAACTCAGATTCAAGTTATCTTCCTTTCTTTTTCCAGGCTATGACGGTCCGGTAGGAAAGGCCAAGGTAATACATAGCGAAGCGCGGCCATCATCCAGCAACTTAACCGACCAAGATCGGCTTCGGTCTCCGTCAGAGGAACGCTTCTTGCCCCTTACACTTCATCCTTCCTTCTGCACCCTTCAACTATATTCTCCGGCGAAAGCGAGGTCAGCTTATGAGAAATCCCTCCCACCGCGTGCTAACATTACGGTTCAGTTCTCGCTCGCCCGAGCAACTCCCTAGAGCTGTCTATTAAATACCTAATATCAACTCATGCTCGCGCCCTCGCCTACCCCGTTTCACCCCCTGCCACTCTCGCCAGCTATTCCTCCTTCCATCATCTCACCCTTCGTCTCGTACATCCCTTTCCTGTCTTTTGTTTCTTGCTTTCACTCTTCTTCATTCTTTTCTGCCTCCTATCTATCCTATACCTTTTTCTTGCTTCGACATTCAACGACACTTATGCATATATATTGCAGTAGCTCACGAACGTATTCGAACACTTGTAGAAATCTCTCATAAATATATTATGGAATTTATACGTAGCAGCACTGTCGAGCATGAATATTAGGGTACCTGCTGATATTTAGTACAGATTATATGTTTTTCACTGTTGTTGTTTCCCAAGTATTTTATTATACATAAGTCTGTGTTATACTACACGGCGCATAAGCATTAACATTATAATTTATGTCTCTTTTTCCAGATTACGCACATTCTGTGCAATTTTGCGCCTTTAGATTGCCTATAAATGGATAAAAATTCTCTACTCGTTATTCATCTAGACTGAAGTGCTAATGAAATTTTCAAATGCTTCACGTAACACACTTAATATGCACGTAAAAGCGTATTGCTACCGTAAATGTTCAAATACTTTCATGAATTACCGTAGCTACTCGACAGCAACGATTCCAAGCTTTAGTTTCACATTCTCAGACAATCCCTTCTTTGGGTTGTCCCTCTCTCTCTGTCTCCCTCTCCTTGTTCCTCATATAGCGCGGTGGTGTTCTCAGAACCTAATCCAAAACGTGCCGAACGCTATTCGCATTATCATTCTTGTAGCAGACAACGGAAAGTTTGTTTAGACCCGATTCTCTTTCGACAGCCCGGTTCGACGTCGACACCGGCGTTAGTTCGCGCACGGTCGGACGTGGAAAAGGAGGTGGCAGCAGGATAGGAGGACACTGCCGAGCCACGTCTCATCCTGTAGTAATGTTATACGAGTTTTGAGCACTTTGCACGCTAATCTCTGGCACGGGAGTTGGTTCTCCTTGGAGAACCACCTGGAGACCCGCCTCTCTGTATCTATATATAACACGCGATGACACCGACCGATTATACTGCGTGCCAGATCTGAAACTAAGGGGGATGCTCTTGTTACATGTACTATCGCGACAATGTCAGTAAAGTAAATTTCCTTCGCGGAGGTGTCACATTTTCCTTTTCTTTTTGGATTATAATTTTTCTAGGCGAAATAAGGGTTTTGAGTTTTATAAAATGTTCTCCAAAGAAGGGTATTATTTATTTCATGGGTGGTAGGGATGTGATTAGTTGTTGAGAAATATAGTTAGATATATGTAAAAGTATTTCACTGCTTGGGCATTCGATAATTATTTGAAATATAATTCTGTAAGCTGTAATTTTTGTTTCCTAATTGTTAGAGCATCGTTATATAAATTTCATCATTGTAACATATTCTGTCATTATCCTTATTGATGCGATGCAGCGAAATGCGACTTGAGGAAGACTTAAAATCTATTTTCCACGAGAAGTCTGGCAAAGCGTTATCATTAGGGAATCATCTATTGTGGAAAATTGTCACATTACGCTATAATAAATTGCTCTGACCTGCCCTTCTCTGTCGCTCCACTATCTTCGAAGTTCGCTAGATTACGCTTAAATCAACACATAATTTCTGGATGTTTTGATTGACTCGCCGTAGGGACTTTATGAACATAAACGAGCCGTCCGTAAAAGGATAATTATCGTTTTATTACATATTTATTTATATCATACAGAAAATTCGAAGATATATATATGGACTTACGAGTACAACCAATGTTTCTATAAAGAATTTAAAAAAAGGGAAACCGTTTCCAATGAAAATTATATAGAGTAGTTATTCATAACAAGCAAATGAAAATATTTCTACTTCGCTTAAAAAAACTAAGATGACTTCAACATTTGCGTAACCTTTCCGTTTTAAATAAAAATTTTTTATAAAACCATACAGTTTTTGATCCGATATGTATATTTCACTTTTTAAAAGCGGAGATATTATTTTAAATTATAGGATGGAATATTAGCTGTAAATGAATTGTTCGAATCGAATAGATACGATACAATACATGCATGCAAATGTATAGAATAAAACTGCGAAAAAACTAGCTATTTTTTATATTAACATTTATAATACGCTATAATAAATTTTGCGTACGGCCATTAGAACTATAAATTTCCCATAAAAAGTGTGTTACAACGCTTCATTTCTATTCCAGACGAGATGACTCTTTGTTCGTAACTTTATTCCAAATATTTCGTGCTTCGAAACTGGAATTCCATTTCATCCAAACCCGAAGAATCAATCGGTTTTCGTTCATAGGCAATGATGGACGTTGGGAAATGAAATTTTAGTCCCACTTCGCACGGTTATTAGCGCGAAACGCACGATATGATTAGGAAAATGTAGATTCAGCGGGCTGGTCATCCACGTAATACGCGGGATTAGCTTTATCGAATCAAAGGATTAAGAATCAATATGGCATGCATTTGCGGGCCGTTTATCTAGCTGGGTATTATCAGTTTTTGCTTGAATCGATTAGAGCATGTTTCGCGTCTAATCATATTATACAAAATGGCAAATCTGTTGACTTGTCTATCCAGAACAGTGGTGGTTCGTTGAAAAGTCAAAACATATAGATTTTCCGCTCGTCCAAATTTATGACATGGACGTATCGAGTCTGTGAGTTTTAAAATTCAATTTCGCAGGTCGTAGGTTGGGCATGAATTTATTTGACTGTACGTTCAAACTTGATGTGTGTAAGATTTATAATACAATCGTAAAGTATCGGTATTTTTGGAGGTTTTCAAATTGAGCTATACGATATACACGGTTTCTATGAAGTAGGATAGACTATTTTAACGAGTTAACATGTAAATTGAAGTAATTTAAGTTATTTGAAGATAATACACTTTGGTTGATGAAAGAATATTTATTATAATGCTTTATATCACAGGCGGGAAAATTAAATTGTATCATTATTATTTGTGACTATCTGTTAATATATTCACGAGTTTCATTATTAATTTATCAAATAAATAAAAGAATGAAATAGGCGCAATTAATAATTTCATTGAAACATATTGATAAATTGCTTGTTATAAATATTTCTGAATAAATATGAATTGCTAAATTATTATTGAATATTAATGTACAAAACATTTTAAAGAGATAATTCTTATCAGCTAGACAGCATCAATACAATATTTTTCTGTTTTTTATTAATTTCAAAATTCATTTGTAGAGAAGAGTTATGATATCAGAGAATCTAATAGTTGGCAAATATTTTTTTAATATTTCACTAAATTATGCGATCATTCTACATGAACTTTTCACAAAAGTTACAAAAATATCGAAAATAGAAACGTTACATCGAGGTTTCAATTCAGAAACTGTTTCATATACGTAAATTCCAGATTAATTTCGGCCGTTCCTATGAATTGGTTTCTAGGGTTCACACATTGGTTTTCTAATTAAAAAATATCATTTTGTATGAAATTTCTACCATAAAGTAATACTAAAATGTTGTACTGCATAATCTAAATGATTATTTTACATTCTCTCCGATATTTTTTCATCGAACTATCATGCTGAAGAGCATCAATTTTCCACTCTTTTCAAATATCTGTGTTACTATAATTCCCGATTGAACACGACGAAGTTATTAAGCTTGGAAATGGAAAAATATAAAGTTTATAACTTTTCTGACGCAACGTTTGGCATACTAAAGGTATTAATAAACTATACTTCGACATGGTTTAATTTATTTGAATAGACAAGAAACCGTTTACCAAAGTTTTCATCGAGTTTCGATAAATAAATGTATTTCCATAAACTTATTTTCATATAAGTATAATCAATTAATAAACGACTAATTCATAGAAATTATAGAATTAAATAGAGAAAAGTTGATAAAAAATGGACAATTATTTTATATAAACCTTTTAAGATATAAACAATTTACTTTACACTAGATAATGACCAACTTTTTCAAAACGAACGTGTAATAGAATTATATTGGATCGTCATCGGATAGTCATCTTCCAGTCAAATCACTTACCTGGATTAATCATAATTTCTTTGCATCAAACTAATTTTGTGTCTGTTTATTACTCTACTTCATCAATCAATTGCTTAGGTAAAGTTATTCGCTCACTAAACTAGGAATAACGTACTTAACAGATGATGGTCCAAATCATATAGAATATGATATAAATTTGTTATATTAAATTTAATATAACATATTAAATCTACAAAAATTTACTCTGTGTTAGATATTGACCAATTTTCTTAAAAGCAACATGTAATATAATTATATTTGACCATCGTCGGAAAATCATCTTCCCACCAAATCACTTACCAGAATTAATCATAACTTCTTGTTTGCATCAAACTAATTTTGTGTCTGTTTATCATTCTGCTTCATCGATTAATTGCTTAGGTAACATTATTTGTACACAAGGATAGAAATACTGTAGTTAGTAGTAGATGATGGGTTAAAATCATTAAATACTATGATATTAAATATGAAGATTAAAATTTCAAGTATGAGTTTCTAATAAACAAATAAACTTACAATTTACATAATACTAAACGTCCTACGATTTTTTACATTTCACATTCTTTATATTTAATTCTAGTTGATTATAATATCTTTTTCATCAAAATATTTAACAATATAAAATTATTCGTGTACACATTCGTTAGGTTACATTGGTAATATCTATCAATATCTAGAAATATCTAAAATCATCTTTCTCATGAAAATGTCTAACAATAGAAATCGTATTAGTATATCGCCGCTCTCTGCCAATATCTCTTAACATCTAATATCTGCCTCACTAAAATAACCACAATAATATAAATCCGAAATAAGCACCATCATATGTCAGTTCTACCAATACCCAACAAAATTTTTCTCACCAAAATACCCAACAACACGAAACTATACTTACATCCCACTTAATCCTCAGCCAAGAGGATCCTCGTGATCGGCAAACGTATTACGCGTCGTCTGCGCGTGTAATAGTAGGAGATTATGGACATCAGACTAAGGAATTGGGAATCAATATTGCGGGTATTTACGGAAGGACTCACCAAAGCAGTCTCGCCTCTTCCTCTGTTCCTGTCACTAATTGCTCGCCTCTGCTGCTCGTGAATTGCCGCTGCTTTAATTAAATCGGTTTATTAAGTCTTCGAACGGATGCACCCGCATTGTGATTCCTTCGTTCGTGCCAATCCCGACTTTCTTCGTCCTTCTCGGTCACCACCGTCTCTTTCTTCTCTTTTCTTTTCTTCTCTTTTCTTTACTTCTTTCCTTCCTTCATTTGCCACCTTCTCTTTCTCCCTCATTTCTTCTCTGTAGCCTTCTTCTGTGATACGTATCGCGTTTATATCGCCGGCAAGCACGTTCGACTTTACGATCCGTGTTAATACCTCGTGGATAACCGCGTCGAGGAAAAAGGCAGTTCAACTTCGCGGAAAGTTTTTCGAGCATCCGCGCGCCGATGCGATGCTAAGCCCGGTTCGTTCTCATAAAGTAAAGATCGACGGTTGAATTAAACATTAGACTGCACACGCGACGTCCCGAATTATTTCCTGAATTAACTACTGGCTCTCCTGTAACTTCTCGATCGAATATCTATCTTCCTAGAGAAGTAACCCCGATTTTTGTTTGTCAGATGATGTACTTTCTTTCTTCTTTTTATGTCACTTGTTCGAATTTTGTTCGCTATTTCTTAAGGTTTAGATTCTTACGGTTCGATTTACTTATTAACTTTTCGATCAGTTCGGTTTTATAACATTATTTCGCTTTGAGTCCGTCGTAAAGTAGTTTATCGTTCCAAGATGTATATGTGCTATAATGAATACCTTTTCTTTGGAAATGGAGTTTTCTTCTTCTTCCTTTTTTAGGTCGGTGAAAATTATTGGTTATACGTAAGAGAGGCTTTATATACTCGTTCAGAAGTTAAGTTACCTGAAATTACTTATATTGTTCGCTTGTGATCTTCATATTCACTGGATTTCATCATTGAAATTAGTAAAGCCAGAAACCATAGCAAAACTTAAGAGATAGGTACTATTTCAAACAATGTATAAATTTAAATGTTAAATTAATTTTAATTTTAATTAATACAATGCTATAAATTATACATATAATATTTTTACACATTGATACATGTGAATGCAGTTTAAAGAAAGTACGAATTTCTAATAGATTTTTATATTTTTATTATACCTGTATACTTATTTTTTTGTTTATTAGCTAAATATACTTATTTTCTTGGTTGAGAAAGAGATGAGAAAATCATAATTCACTAATTTTGTCAAAGCGTAATTCGTGGCGCAATAAATCCAGGAACATCAACGATGATTAAACAATACATGGCTGCGCGTGTAAGCGGGAGCTTAGATAAGCTTTAGGTTAAGCTCGTGCGCCAGTGTTCGTGCACTAGAGATTTGTGTAAATTTACCGTCTCGTAGTACTCGCACATTCTCCTTGATAGTTAGTGATTTGCATTGCATTATGTGTCTACACATAATCACAACGGAATTCGCATATGCATGTAAGTACGAAATAGAATTTATTTGATGAAGTTACTTTACTTTCTGTATCAAATTGTCACATCCGAGGCGTAGTGTAATATTATCATGTTCAATTCTCATTGAATCGAAAGCTCTGCTTACAATTATTATATCAAAAATTCAAAAATAATTAAAATAAAGTATTGCAAAAAAATTCTTCACCATAAATTACATTTAGTTTACTTGTTATTATCATAATTATCGATAACAATTGAAAACCGCAGGTGCACGATACGGTAAATCATATTTTCATATTTAGGATAAAATATGTGTTCATTGAAAGTTTCCGTGCTAATTGCATATCTAGGTAAGGAAATTGAGAAACTTGCAAAAAGTTGAATTGATCATTTTGCTTCCGAGAGACTCACATAGTTCTCATGTTAAGCGAATAATACGAGCTGTTTTGAACTTAATCTCTACGTTCAACATTTTCTTTTTTCATAATTTTATAATAAATAAATTATTCATAGCAGGATAGTACAGAATATTTTCTTTTTATTTTTACTCATTGCTTATGTATCTATAATCTGTTTAAAAAAGAAAGTATCTGTACAATCGTTACACGTTTTGTTCCGCAATTTGGTTACGAGTAAACGGCTTTATTCTACGTCGCGAGCAGAGGATTCACGTGCCTTTAAGAGAAAAAGCGGAGATAGAAAACGAGTAAGCGGCTTCTTTCTCTTCCTTTCATCTTCCGTTGCATCCAGCCACGGCATACATATTTATTCAACGTGCGTAGACTTCTTGTCTTGTAAAACTACGCGGCCGTCGACATATCCTCCTTATTCAACGGAATACCAAGGGACATTTACAAAATCCGGGATGGTGTGTTCCGAACGTTTCGCGTATCGGTGCAGCTGCCATTTGTATCGTTTGAAATTGGCAATGCTTCAAACCAGAGTCCCCGTAATCTTACACTGTCACATCAGTTTCGAGTACGCGAAACGTAAAACCTTGGTAAAACCGTGATGATCGTACAAGAAATTCGACGCACAGCTATTTGTTATTCTTCTTGGACTTGAATTAAATGTACTTCATTTTACGCGCAATCGCGTGCTACTGCGAAAAAATAAAAACCTATCTGCTTGCAAACCTATATGTTGAGATATCATACAGTTTTTGACAGATTTTAGAGGAAATAGCATTATTTGAGGAAAAGAAAGTATTGGGAGAATATTGAATCTGGAATGTTCGTCGGTGAATATTTTATTTATATGGTGTATTATATTACACAAGTAAAGTTGCAGGTAATAATGTTGATGGTTATATGCAAATGTGACACCGGAAAACTGATACGATTGTATTGTATAGTTTAGAGACACTGTATTATATATACAAGTGTGTGTGTATATATATACATACCTGTCGCTATATTTATATATTAGGCACTTACATATTGAAGAAATATAAATCCATTATAAAAAAGAAATAATTAATCAAACTCGCTATATTTACTTGTTAAAATGTTTCCGAACTAACCGAGCAAATGTAACAATACGACTCATTAATTTAATGTCTTCTTCTTGCGTTATATAATTTTTCGTATATTTTTGCATTTTAATTTTTGTTATACTTTGGTTAGTAGTAATCCTAGCGAGTAACCAATTTGTATTCGTCTACTTATTTGAGAGCCGGTGTCTTATGGCTCCAGTAACCAAAGAGAACGGACGTCTGACCACGTAAATCCGTATAACTACATGTAAAATCGTGGTTTTTACCAGGTCCGCGTTTTCTTGAATTTTTACGGAAAGTACCTTTTGCTGTCCGCTACCCTGGACGCGATGGCAGTTTCGAAGGATGTTTCTTGTCAGCACTGGCAGCTAATAAATATTTATAAATCAACGAAGAAACGTATTCGCGCGAATAGTAGATCCACGGAGGCATTTATGCGGGAAAAGAATGAATCTGCTGACCAATGTCACTGGAAATGAAATCCATTCATTTCCGATATCGCAACGGCTCGAAACAGGAAGAATAAAATGACCAGGTTCGGAGGACGCTCATTCCCGTGTCAACGTAAAGACATATCGAAAATAATCCTGATCACGGGTGTCGTAAATGATATAGGATGAAAATGTTCCATAAACCTGCCTTGCATTTTGATGCGGCCTTCGCTTATGATGATGTTACAATATTTTGCATTCTAAGAGGAATTCTAAAAGTAGTAATTGTCATCGAATGTAATTACTAAGCTATTTGTTTATTGTCGTGAATATTAATCTGCAAAAATTTATGTATTGTGTTTTATAAAGAGAACTGGAAGAATAGTTCCCCACAGACAATTATATTAATGGATCTTAATTATTCGTGAATATCCTCAATTTCGTGACCACGTTAAATCATGATAATTGTTACAGATGGTTCAAATATTTCACGACATTATTACACATTATATCTACTATTGTCATTTCTAATATTATTTCATAAGTATATTTTATGCTCTAAAAATCCGCGAAATAACCAAACCAAATATAAAAATTGATATTTTAAAGGCATTCAATGTTAATAATCCTCCAAATATACATAAGTCTTTATATGTAATATAACGATATAATTAGAACAACTTAAAATATCTATTAAATCCATCAGTGTATTCCATCTTCTAAAAATTGATCAATCAGAACCAAAGTAAAATGTGGCTAGTCTTAAGATACTTAATGTGAATATTATTTAAATCGCCTAAAGCTACATAAATCTGAAATAACCGTGTTTGAACATCAGCGTTTAACCAGCGGAGGGATAAGTGTTCCCTTCATCAAGGTCGATGGAGAAGCTTATATCGACGATGAAACAGCTCGATATCAGTTTCTCATCTAACTTTGATGACAATACCCGGCGAAACGTTGGGATCCGAATTCTATCACGCGTGGCTTACCCGGAAGCCCGAGATCCCTATTAACAGAGAACAAAACCTCGGAAGAAACGCGTCGATTTTGAAACGGTTTGACGGTCTGAGACTTTCTTGGACCTCGGGAGGGGAGGAAATGGAAGAAGATAGAAACAAAAGAAAAAGAAACAAGAAAGAAAGAGACGGGAAAGGTAAGAGAAACGAGCGAGAGAAGCCGGCTAAGAAGAGGGAAAGGCGAGCAAGGGGCTACGAGATGAAATTCTCGAGTCATCCATTCTGCGTGTCAGGGGGGATTCCCGTGCGGCAAGAGGTACCGCCGCGTGGAATCGCTGTAGCCGAAGAAAAAGAGAAAAACTGGAGGACGCAGACGGTTGGAAGGCCGTGGAAGAGGACAGAAAACGAATCGGCGGCCAACCATAGCCACCCTGTAGTGATGGGCGTTCGAATCTCTTTGTTGCACGTTTTCTCGTGCAACTCTTGCTGTTCGTACCAGAGACTTTCGGTTCTTAGAAAATCTCACTGAACGTAACAGTGTCTTAATCTATTTACGAAAGATTGCAAGAAATGAAATGGTTCGAGGTTTTGATGCTTTTGAGAATCTGATGAAATTTAGGCAGATTAATTGTTTTGAAGATGTAGGTGTCAGTTTGTTAAATGCAGTAATTATTATAGGGGCGAGTAAAAAGTTTGTTTGGTTTTTACTAATGTATACATTTCGAAGAATACAGAAGATACAAATTGTTTAAGGGATGTAGAAATACATGTATCTGAATTCCTTTTATGAAAGATTCATAGGGAAATGGAATATATTTATTATCCCTTAACTATACAGAATTAAACATAAGTATTTATTAAAATAACATTATTAGATCGCAAGATTTAATGTAGGATTATTAGAAAAGGATTATTGGAATTATAAAAAGGCCATTAGTAAAGAGATCTTAAATATTTTAGAAGTATTCATAGTTTTATAAGTTTCGAAAGTTCTGAACTATTACAAATTGTGAAGAGTCATGATAATCTTAAACAATCAATTGGTTAACAATAATATCTTAACAAAATAATTGAATAAACTACAGTCAAACTATCAAGAGTTGCAAATTACTAAACATTAAAGTATTTTACAAGAATTTGTTAAACTATCTCTCTTATAGACTTTTAGAGCCTTGAAAGTTTCGCACCTGAAAAATAACTTACCTTGAAAGCGGTAGAAGCCTTGAAAGTTCTGACAATTTTGAAAGTCTTTAAAGAAAGATCTGAAATGTTCAAATTTAAAAAAGATCGGTGAATACTTGACTTAATTTTTATTGTTATTTCTTAAATTATTTGACATTTATAAATATTTATCATTGATTATTTATATTTTCATCTATTGGATGATATACATACGGTAAATAAATAAATAAAGAACATAAATGAAATATTCGTACAATTTCACAAGTAAATGCAATATCATACAAATATTTTAATATTTCGGAGCATGTGAGGATAGTTTACGAATGGAATGAAACGTATCCATAATTTTATGATTAACTTCTCATGAGAGTAATATTCTATTTCATAATTTTCGATATGTAGCCATACAACTATCGTGAGAGTGGAATAATTAATATCAGTCTATAATATTCCAATTATAATCGTTTCAAAATAATGATTAAAACATTGTATTATTTTATAATTCTCCAAACATAATATGTATAAATATCTTATTAATCTGACCAAGTCCCGAATTTAATCCTTTTTGAAATCTCCACTCATCTTCAAGTTATACTAATTAATAACATTTGTGGGAATAATTCGAGAGAATTATACAGTATTCTCCTCAAGGAAATAAAATACCATCTCTAATTTTAGGGAGTAATTTCTTCCCTGAAATATAAATAATTACCCATAAAAGAAACACACATTGAATATACACATACTAAAAAAAAAAAAGAAGGAAAATGCGTATCCAATATTTTCAATCATTCCAGCTCCATGCAGTTTCATTAAAATTCATATTGTAGCAAATAAATAATATTCTTTGAAATATTTACTGGCAGCGAAAAATTTGAAATCGCTTTCCAAGTTATATAGCGATATTTATACCAAATTTCCTGTTTGCCAATTTTGTTCATTTCGTATAGTGTCTATTAATTATATTATTGGTCTGAAATAACATGCCACAGATATTACTAACAACTTTCTTTACTTCAATAAATTTTCGACTAAAAAATACTAAAAAGTATAGTATACTTTTAAATTGACATTTTTTGAAATTTTCTATACTATGAAACATATATCGTTGTGATATCGAATTTTTAGCCTGTAATGTATATATAGGTAATACTATCTATTATACTTACAAAGTTTGGACATGCATCGTATACGATTGGAAGCATCTTGAGGCCATCACTAACCAGGATGGGGGGGGGTGAAAGCAACGGGGCGATGAAGACGCAAGACACCGAAGATACTTCGTGGGGGTTCAGGCGAGAAAACTGTCAGCAAAGCTCAGATTGTATCACCGTTCCCAGAGGAAAGGTACACCGTCCACTTGAAAACCTCCAGGCTTCCAGTAACCGCTCGTGCTCGTCAGCTTCTCATCCGTTACACACAAAATGCTTCCTACCTGTTCCTCCGTTTCCATTTCATCTTTCGTGTCTTTGTTTAGAGGCGACGAAGGCTGAGAGACGTTCGTCGAAATCAAAAAGTAGTTGCAACGTAACAGTTAAAGCGCCCGACGGGATTGAACCTCTTCAAGCAACATGATAAATGTGTCGTGACTCGGTAAGAGTGATTAATTTATGTTGCAGATCATGACTACCTTTTTCAAGGTTTGAGATGAACAAGGAATTCCGTTCAGAATTAGTTCGTTGGTGGTTATTTAAAATAATAATAATAATTAAAATAATTTAATATAATATGATAAAAATAATTAATGTTAATGTTAAATCTTTGTCGTATAAGATATAGAATGATAAACAGAATTGAATATTCGAAGATTAAGTAACCTACGTAATATATTACAGTTTCGTATGTCTTGACAATACCAACTGAGAGATAATCAATTAACTGGTTGTTCTTTAAGTAGGACATAAGTATTATATTATAATATAGCAGACTGATTAATTATGATATCGATATTCTATAAACACTAGAGAATACTGTGTATTATATTTCATAAGACAAAAGATTATTTTACATTTATTTTTATTTCTGTAATGAAATTAAATGTAATTTATTAAACAGAAGGAATAAAAATTGACGAAGATCATTGTTCAATTTATTTTGAGAAGTAAATACATTCCATTTTTCAATGTTTGCATCAGATCTTCATAATATGTCTAAAACTATTATATATGTATCTACAAGCGTAATTTCACTGACTCATAAAATTTAACGAGGAATCAGTTAACGAAGCTTTTGGATTAACCCGTCAAGCAAGTTTTAACTAGCTTTAGCTAAAATAACGAGTGCTTCATTCCAGCCAATTTTATTCTTTTCTGGATGAAAGCAACCATCAAATTATTTGTTTTATTTTGTTGTTATTACGTAGGACGACCTCACGGGTCGCTATCAATTTCTTTTCCATCCGGAGAGATACGAGTTGTACTTATCGTTTCCACGTGTATTCCCGAATGTTATAGAAATTTTAACGCGACAAATGGAAAAAATGACTACCGCGAAATTCCTTCTCCTCGCCACCGCATAAGAATTGCCTATGAATTTATCATGGCAATTCGCGGCTCACTGCGCATCGCTGGGGCCAAGATTTCAACGAATGTCCGGATCCATGACACGGAATCCTACAAGTTGCCCGACGGCTTCAGATACCCTTGAGATTTCCCGACGATTCTTTCCTGATCACTTCGAAACTTTTCGCTTAAGTGACATTCTGAAGTCTTCTATTATATACGTCAACCAAGACGAGCAATTCAAGTCTACATATAAATCTAAAGTGTAGCAATCGTGTACTACACGTAGAAGGGAAAAATTGTTCAATGAATAAGAATAAGAGTGAGTTAGTTCTATTTCCTAACAAAGTAAAATAATTTGTAGGATTAATTTTCAAACTCATATTACAGTTCGATAGTCACTGGTAATGTAAAGTTCATAAATTGTTATAAATCACTTTCATAAAAAGGAACATAGCAAAGATACAAATGTTATAATGTCTTAAAATAATAAATACTTCAATCCCAATGATATATATTAAAACTTTTTAACTATTTTATTACGCAGTTTATTTTTTTTTTAACTCCTACATTTTTATGAAAGAGAAAATGTTCATACACGGTTTATTGGAAGCATTAACGACTTTTTCTCAAACAGTGCAATGAATCATTGCAATTTACATACATTTAATTTTACAGACTCTTCAACAGAATATTGCATTATGTACCTGGTGCATAGTGCAAGGTGAAATTACACAAGTCGGTTAAACAACTTCATAATTACAGATGAGTTTCACGAGTCCCTTCGTTGTATAAATTCGTAGAAACATCTCATGTGTTGCTATGGTAATAGGAAGTAAATTAATTAAGGTAGAAGGGGAAGAGTAGTACATTTACATAGGAGAAGTGACTTCATAATGAAGAACTTAATTTTTTACAACTATGCTGCTTTAATCTATTCGTTTCACAATAATCAAACTCGAATGTTTTATATTTAAGATTGTTACAAGTTTATATAGTTTATATTTTAGTACATACAATCGAAGTAACGTAATTTTAAATAGAAATTTATTTCATCTGCTATATAAATAATATGGCAAGTAATTTTATTTTACTTCGGATATTTTATATATTTTTACATATTGTGTACATCTTCTGCATATATATTTTTGTATCATTATATTTTTAAAGTTTAAACATTTGTAATATAATTATTATTGATACCTGTTCACATTATTTCATCTTTTCACTAAAATATCCTCTTCTTAAAATTGCTAACATCATTTACGTTAATATCAATTTCTATTCTACTTTATCCTACAATTACAATATACTGAAGATGATATTTATTTACAAAGTAAACAGACGTTCGCCATGAAGCACAAAGGCTCCCTTCTCAACTTTGTCCCGACTCCACTCTAAGACATACGTTTGTACTTTGTTTATTTTAACTGGGTTGAATGTAAAAAATGGTTTCGCTTTAAACAGTGGAAGAAATTGCTTGTTATATCAGTAACGAGGCGATCTCGTTACAAGAGGCAACATGGAATCTCCGGTATCTATTGCCCGGGAAACAAAATGCTAATGGAGAGTGTACTGTAACTACACGAAAAGCATCGATATCTTAGCCAGTTTAAGAATGCTTGGTTGAGGCAAAGAGACAGGAGAAAATGAGATAGACAACGAGACAGAACGGACCAAGATAAGGAGAAGAAAAGTGTTCATTAAGACTGTAATGGGAGACGTTAAACAGGGTACATTAACGTTCGTGCTAAGCTTATAGTGTCTTAAAAAGCAAAGCTGTTCATAACTATGCTTTTCACAGAGCTGAACTTTAAGTATTTCTTAATATGGGTTGACAAAGAATTAAAGCAATGATAAAATGAGGCTTGAATTTGTGAATGAATGAATTTACATATTATTAAGTTAGCATGACAAAATACGTAAAAGGATAAGATATACAGAAAGGAATTTTAACTGTGGTAGGAAGTAGTTCAAAGGAGAGCATGTTATAATGATAAAGGAAATTAAAGTAAATAGAAAACAATAATAAATAGAATAATGATACAAGTAATAATAAATAAATTAAAAAATAAGATTAACTAATGTATTTTAACAAAATAATACCTTTAAATTAACATCTATTTTTTTAGTTTAGGAAATATTAAACGTTTCGTTTATTTATAATATTCTAATTCAGAAATATAGCATTTTCTATACATATTATATTTTGTATCGTAGCATTATACATGTATTTTAACATGATAAAATTATTTCTTATATTATGTTACAAATTTTTAACTTTTAATTATTGTTTAGTTCATAATCTGATGTAGTGATGAAATTTCCCAAAAACAAACGTATCTAATATTTCCTATAAAAGTTTAAAATTATATTAAGATTGCACCAATAATACCAACAATTATGTTGATGTATCATTAATTAATAGAACTTAATTTATTTAGTATGTATTCTTATCTACTATGTATTCTTCTATCTTCGAAAGCTGCAGGTGAGCGTGAATGTTGGGAAAAGAATAGTCCCATTTTATTAGAAATGTACCCCTAGTAATTTTGTGACTAGAGTGAGTTATTCAACGCAGTATGTTCGAACTCAAGGCACAGCCTGGACGAAATAATACGCGCATTGGATTATTTACGTTCAAAATCGGTGCTCTTCGCCGTGTACCTTTCTCTGAAGATATAAAATACATCCGGTATCGATACCGGCCTTATATTCGAGCACTGCAATTTGAAAATGTTCCTTGTCATTGCAGAATCCTTAAAGCATGCAATTTCGAAAGAAAAACATGTTTCTTACATTCACCTGATTGACAAGTTAGATTAAGATTAAGTAACATTAAGTTGCATTTCATGTTTCTTTTAATTTGAGGAATAATTTTTAATACTGTATATTGTACAGTAGTAGCGTGTGTCGTATACCAAATATATTTTGATGCGTCGTACACTAAAGATATTTTGATTTAATAGATATCCTCATAATTTAACATATAATATTTCAATATATAATCAGCAGAAGGTTATTCTACATGCGAAAATAAGATAGAAATGTAAAAAGTTTTCCTATTTAAGACCTAATTTTCAAGGAAATAAAGTTTGAACATATTTAGTTAAGAACTGATCTAGCGCACACGCATGATACATTTTCAAATTTATTTTTCTCGAAAACAAAGCATCTTATGAAAAAATATTATTCTACATTTTCGACTTATTTTTACATGCAGTTTAACCTTCTGTCAATTATTTACCGCTATTGTTAGTTAGTCTAGTCTGAGTATACCTGACAAATTTTCAAATCCTAGTTTCTCGGAAAGGAAGCGTCATGTAAAAAGAATTTATTCTATATTTCCGATTTATTTTTTCACGTACCCGATTGTACCACCGGTAACCAGCCATCCTGCATAAACGTATGGTGTACCATCTTAATTACGTTGAATTGATGGAAAAGAATGGTGGAATTGTTTGTAATCGGCGTGTAATACAGTATAATGATTGCGGAATCACGATTCTAATGCAGTTTTTTAACGCGGTCAAACTGGAAGTATAACGTCCCGAATCAGTCAGCCTATCAAGAACGAGCGACGGATATTGCACGCGATTCAGCCGTTGGCCCCGAAAGGTTTCGAATAGAGGAGCGGTTCTCGATTTGGACGAGATTAAAGCGATTTACCGAATCAGAACGAACTAGTTCTCTATGAGAAGGGAGGTTGCGCGGATTTTCGGCTGGAAATCTGCAGAGGGCCGCATTATTTTGAGACCGGCTGGTTCGCCCGGCCATTGTGCGGCATTATACGGATAAAAGCTCTGCCCGTGTAGGTATAACGGAGGGATTTATTACGAATCGATAACTTCGGCCCTTGTCACTACTCTCCGATGAAATGTTTGCCCGACGCCCAAAAATAAATTCCCTCTTACACGATGCGTGAAAACTTGCACGGTACTGTCGATATTGCTGCCCATTGCTTGTTCTCTCTTTTTTATCCCCATTCCCCCCTCCCCACTGTAGGATGCTGCTACCTTTTATTTCGTTTGTTTTCGTTTCTCTAATGAGTGTTAGCTGCCGTTGGTGAAAAATGAAAGAATGGAAGAATGACGTATGAGTGTGGAAACTGGATAGAAACTTTATAACGAAAACATATTCTAACAAACTGACGAAAAGAAATTGTTTTTGTATTTCTACTGGTATCGTACTTTATGCTTGTAAATTGCAATTCGGGCTAAATAATTTAATTTTATAAACTGCACTTAGAATAGTATGTAAATCATAAGGGCGTGGAAATTAAAGAGAAGTTTTGAAAGAATATAAACTCTTCCGATAAGAAGATTTTTTAGAAATATCGTTGTATAAATTGAGAAGCTTGCAAAACGTTTTTTAATAGTTGGAAACTAGACTCATAATAAAAGGATGAAAATTCACTGATGCTATAAAAATTTGTGTCATGAGATCTGTGACTTCATGATTCAATTAAATGTAACTTTCATACGATATAATCACAGATACGTATTTTTCTTTTAATGCAGATATTACTAAGTACAAATGCGTAACAGAAGTAAAAACTGTTCAATTTAAAGGGACATAATTTCTACCGTAGAAAAGGTAGAGAATATATTATGAATATGGCACTATCGATAAAATTGAGAAATTATTCAATTAAAAGGTTAAAACAGTAAACGATGTAAATAACGAAATTAATTTCATTACTTACATTATTTATCATCGTATAGAGTATTCAACATATTGGAACATGCGTATTTCGCAGCGTATTGCAGATTTAAAGAGAATATAAATAGCAAAGAAAAATCTCTTCTTAGATTATTAAATTTATTATTTCCAGCCACCGTCTAGACGACATTTTAGATAGTTCTATAATAATAATGCTGAAGACAGCTCCTATTCATAGATTTAGAGCTTAAAATAAATTATCTACCTCTTAAAATTATGATTATCTAAGTCGTAATATCTTGTGCTGGATTTCACATAAAATTTACAGTCTTTCCCACTAAAAAAGTAATTTTTTTCTTTTTTCGATCTAATTCCAACTTCGATTATAACTAACATATGATTTACCAGTCACAGATCGCATTTCAAACCATTCTTATCCAATAACTAATAACAGCTCTTTACAAACGTTTCGCGTAGTATCGTCGTAATTCGCTCTATATAGTAACTTTTCCTACTTTTTACGCCGATTCGACGCTCGATACATTCCAAGTTTACGACACGTTAAGCGCTACGTACGAGAGACAAGGCTCGTTACACGCACAAGGCGCTGGCAACGATAAAGTCGCGACGTTGGAAACCGGGTTTACGCTGGCTGACGGCCAGTGACATCGTAAAAATGTGAACGTCAGATCGTGGCCACTGCGATACCGCCTGTGAAAAATTAAATATATCAAGTATCATATTTCAGGCTTCGCCGTTTTTACATTGTGCATGCGTTGACAATTTCGACGCGATTCGTTCTGTGTACACGGGATACACAGTTTGGATTGGCTCACGTATTGGATTCATGCATACGCGATAGAAATTTCGATTCGAATACAAAGAAACAATAGCATTGGTGAATTAGAGAGTGTTTTTCATTCACGGGAAACCAGACGCGATACTTTCCTGATTTTCGGATATGAAAAATATTATTGTTGAGAAACTGAGTGAAAATATGATTGAATCAATTTGAAAAATGACTGAAAGCGGAATTTGTGACTAGTGATCAGACTGGTATCGATACGTAATAATAATTATGTAGGCGGAAATGCTTATGCATTTATGCAAAATATAAAAGTATGAAAATGTGAAAAAATTACACATTATACACGAAAATGTAAAGTATCTAAAATAGACTATTTCTGTTATAACAATTTGATAGGTGAAAGGAATCTCTTAGTTATTTTTATAGAATCAGCATTCGTAAATAATTCGATATTAAAACTATTTAATGACAATCGCTATTTTATTATTAAGAGCGATATCAGTTTAATACAATACAGTATTGAATTAACACCCGTTTGGTATGTATAGGAGTTGCCGATATTTTTGATATTTTAGCAAGATATTAATATCCATCTCATACAAGAGTATATAGGTATATATTTAAGAGTATAGAGTATATATTTTCATAATTAATTGAACACGTTAAAATCACGAAAGAAATTTATGCTTGCGTGCAATTTAAGATATTTTATATTATATCTTTCATATGAGTGATTCATATGCAAATTAAACTTGATACTTACGATATAATATTTAAGATTGCCATTATTATGTGATTAATCAATACATTTGTGAAGTAAAACTGATATCGACTATGTTTGATACGGTTTGTTGTAGTACTGTAGTTTTTGGATCTATTATTTCCATACTAGAACTAGGTGGAATGAAAATTAGACACCGTCGAAAGTTTGGTATGTGAAATTTAATAAGAGTATAAATATTATAGTTGCTTCTTCATCGCAACGAAGTTCATTAAGTAGTAAGTTCTGTGTTACCCGATGTCAGAAGTTAGAAATTTTAAATAAGAGTATGATAGTTCATTATCAGAATTTATTATAAGTTCCATTCTTGCTTTTAACGGAATGCTTAATATTATGAACTATAAACTGTAATTATTTAATACCATGATATGATTAATACTTTTATTTGTCCAATATTTTGAGCAGCAGAGTTTTCACTTTCGATTATCATTTGTACTTTCTGTCTAAGTAATTATTACCTACTTTTAAAATTATGCGTTATAATGATCTCTACAACTTCAATCGGCTTATTGGAAAGCCATGACATAATTAGATTGGCGCAAAGACATACAATGATACTATTAGTTAAACATTGTTTCATATCAAATTAAATTGCAATATATTGTCTTGTATCATGAATGAAATTAATAATTATTTCAGGATTATGTAAAACGTGTGTTAAATGAAAATTAAAATTTAGAGTTTTTATTCATTTATAATACAGCCTTTATTCTAAAATAACTTCATGAGCTACATTTCATAAAAACTCAAAGTGTTTTCCGTGTATGCCAATTATTTACAATATGGTATTATACTTGATAACTCGAAATTAGTAGTACTGTATCAACTAGCTTTAACTATTAATATTACTAAAGTAATAATACTTTAAAAACTGCTAATATTAAATCATCTGATTATATCTATTTCTACAATTCTATTTACTATTAAAGTTTTACTTATGAAAATGATTGCAAGATGATTTAAGATATTTTACATTCTTACACATATTCAATGGATGAAAAATTTTATATGTCCATTACGTACAGAGAACAATATTACGTTCCTTTACAATTAGTGAAATGTCGAAATGTGGCGATCACGATAGACTTTAGGGTAGGCCGCGAATCAGCCTTATCTGTCTTAGCTATTGTCCCCGCACAGTTAAGGTAGTTAATCATCCTGAAGTTTACAAGGTGTTAGACGGTTAGCAACGCGGGAATTAATTTGTCGTGCGCGACGTCGCGGTAAATTGTCGCCACGATGATGCTGTTGCTGCTAACAGTAATACTCCTTCAATCCTGAAGACGATGTAATTGCTGCGAACGCATCTAAGATTCAGCTGTATATTACAAGATGACGAAACATACAAATTGCAATAAATCATAAATAAAACTACATAACTAGACCAAAATTTGAAGTAACATTTTTTGTATGCAAAATGTTTTACTATGAGTCTTCAACATTTTCTTATCACATTCTGTGTCCTGCACGTGATTGATATTTTTCATGAATGATTGAACGTAAATGTGTAGAATTATTGGTCGATTGTTTTTTTCTGTTCAAAAATTTTCACAATGAGGAATTTCTAAATTATCATAAAATATCGTTATGGAATATCTATTAGAAAAAGAAGGGCAAAACGATCAATATTATTAAATTAATATCTGCATGAATTTAGAAACGAACAAAAGGAGTTAAATAAATGAATAAAGAACGAAAAGGAAGCGGCCATTCGAGAAAAATAATAAGCTAAATATAAACAATTTATTCTTTAACTTTATGAAAAATATGAACTTTAAAGATTAAAATTAAAGATTGTGATAGTAACCACAGGGAGATGGGATGATTAATCGATCAAGTTTTAATTTCGCGGGTGAAAATGTCATAATTACTTTGCACAAGTTAAGCAGCTCTCAAATAATAGAACGGTGCTTCCACGCAGTCGAGCTTAAAATTTCTTCCGTTTCCTTCGTTCTCCTTAATTCTGAATCTGCTCAGGATCTTCCTGATGAGATCTCGAGCTGCAGAACGGGCGCACCGTATCACATCAGTCGACGTACGCATTGGAAAACCGCTATTCTTTGGAAATATATGCACCGGTGCCGGAATGAAAAGGCTCCTGGAAAAATGAAGGAGGATGTTAGATTAGAAGATGGAGCATGATTCAGTGGAATATGTTCCGAATCGAGGGATTCGAATGTATCTGAAAATTGGAAGTATTTCCGATTATAGAAATTCTGTATAGCTTGAGAATTTTAAGATACAGGGTGAGTAAATAAAAACTACCACTCGAATCATCTGTTAGTATTAAAAAATTCTGAGATATCAAGATGGCCTTGAGTTTTTTAAGAGTCGCTCCATATATTTTTTATACTTGGGTTATAGCCGCTAAAAAGACGAATTCAACGACCTTATGGCAAAGCGACCTTCAGTTGGCTTTAAACGTCAAACCGAGAAGAAAATTTGTAACGAGTAACTTACTTTCAATCTTTCCGTTTAAAGTACCTCAGAAAATATAAAGCATCAAAAGATCGAAATGTATTCAACTGATCAGGCTTTTTCTTAAATATAATAAAATTCCATCTCGAACATTTTTTGATAAAGTCGATAAAAAATAAATTCTTTCAGATAGTAGTTTCCACTAACTCACACTATATATTAGAAATAAGCTAATAGAAATAAATTGTGTGCCCTTAGAGGCAATGTTTTTTAATATATAATTTTATCTAAACTTTTATGTAATATATATTACAGTTTGTATAGTTTTTGTAACATATTTTAGCACATTCTATGTCTTTCATAATATATTATATTATCATGTAAACCATTATAACAAAGTTATATATACAGAGTGGGTAAAACAAGACATTACACGTTGTTTTCCGCGAAACCACAGATATCTGTGAATATGGACCGCAATTCTGTTTTTCCCACCTTTTTTAATTAAATTGAACAGAGAGTTTAATTACTTAGCGCAACAAATTTTTCTAGGGATAAAGAAAATCCTCTAATTTATTTTAAATGAACAAAACCTTTTTCTTTTTTTACCCGAATAGCTTCTATCCAATTTAGTAACATATACCTGAAACGTTTGCTCTGTCCTTCTCTGTGATGAGAATATGTTACGTTATATCGTACGTTACACTTTATTGAACAAATTGCAACTACAACAACAATACAGTTAGAATTATGATCTATTAAAATAGAGTTCGGATAAACATCGTTCTACTATAATATAAACTATCTTAACTTGAATCCGTAACTATCAATAAAAAAAGAGTAAAAAGGAATATTGCGAAACAGTATGTCGCTTATCCTCATGTATTACATCATAAACGTGTATGCTAAGTAGTGAAACGCACTGAACGACACATATGAACTGTCTCAAGTACTTGAAAGCATAAAGAAGGAAAGTTACACACGCGGTTATTCCTGTCCCGTTTCCTTGGTTCTTCATCCGCATATACAATCCTGGCAGCAACGTGCACGCACTCGCGTTACACACGTTACAACAGTTTCGTTCGAGGGAAAACTCCTGTAGCTAGAAATTCGTCGTACATACGTGGCACGTAACGATGCAGGAAAGTTATGTCGGCACGCGGTGTTCTGGTTCTACACAGCGAGAACCACATGGGGCTGTAGCCAGCGACTCGCAGGCTCACCCAGTGGAATTTGCAAAAGGTACGCGGTTACTGCGCTGAACGACGCGATCGTACCGCTGCCTACTGATGGCCTCTGTCTGTTGCAGCTCTGTGGACTATCGAAAGGCACAAAGGGTTAATTCGCTTGCCAGATTACTCGACTGGAGAAGCGTTCGAGAGGCAGGGAAAGAGTTAAATAGCGAACAGGAATGAATCAGGATTCTGATTCTTTAAAAGAGGATTTTTTCGAGAGGGCTTTTAACATAGGAAAGAGTACGAAATGAATTAGAAATTTATATGTTTGCTACGAGGATAAAGTGTGTTTTGATTTCGAATTACTTTAACTCGGCTATTAGTAGATTGATACAGTTTGACGTAAGGAATAAAGGTATTATATATTGCGCAGTGGAAGGAAGTGCATTCTGTATTTTATGAGAAGGAATTTAGATAAAAATGTTTCTGAGAATTTTGTTATAAATTTAAAAAGAGGAAAGGAATCTGTTTTACCTTCACTAATAAATATAAAATATGCATTTAATAATAAATATTATTACATTTAGTAATAAAATAAATATTAGAAAAAATAATATAATAAAGAAATAATTTTATAAAATATATTTTCTATATAAATTTAAATTTCTATCTGCAAGTTGAATTCATTTACTATGCTAAATACTTCCTTTCTAATTCACTGTCTAACTTACTTCATCATTTTATTAAATGTTATGATATTAAGTCTCACATTATACGGCGCACAAACGCGGAAACGCGTAATGAATAGAATCAGTCTATGGAATCTGGAATAATTCAGAGTTCAAGTGCTACTGACATTGCCAAATTAACGAGGCAGTTGCGTAAACTTCACGGTAGTAATTCGAATGTCTGGAATCGATTACCTTTCCCGGTTCGTGCCCTAAACATAGTCCCTTTACAGTTAGTTTCTGTACGCTGCTAAAATTTCCGATGGTTCATCGATCACGTTCGATATTATCTCCATACTATCGACATTGAAATTTCTACCTTTCTGCAAATATTTTTCATTCGTTTGAGTGAATATTACAACCATTATCCAATAATCATTTTATGATCATTAAATTCTAGATATTTATGCACTTATGGAAAATTCAAAGTTGTAAAAATATACAAAATACGTATAATATGAAACAATATATGAAATATCCAAAGCATAGTATTCGTTATGGCATCTAGTGAGCGCTATAGATAGAAGCGTTAAGTAGATTAAGTAGACGCGCAGCGTCAGCTGCCTTAGAAACAGGCTAATGAAATACGAAATATCATAATATAACTTTAGAACTCAATAAAATGCAGGTATACGAATACAATGCAAGGTTTCTAATTTGTTAATATTTGATCTATCTGAGAAAATATCCATAATTCCTTATTGTAATTCAAAATCTTTATTAATTAATAGATTGAATTTTATTTATTAGCTAGTCAATTTTGCTAACTATACCTTTTTATTGCAATGTAAACATTGGATGCGACGTACAATAGTGTGAATACTAAATCATTCTGTAATGACTGATAATGAATGCTCGATAACCCTAGTTCCGCCGTAGTTGAAATTATATTGATTTAAACTACTGGAAATTACTCTTAACATCAAATACGAGACTTTAGAGCTTTTAATTCTCTTCCAAAAAAATCTCTGCATATAGTTTATTGTATTTCTCTAATTGTATTCGCATTGTAATCGTTTCCTAATTCTGCATAAACCCTTAGAGTAGGTTTTACGTATTACGGGACACCCCGTATAGCGACGTTACATCGATCCAACAGTTACTTCGTCCTCTTTCGTGGGTACAGCAAATAAGAAAGAAATTCGTTTGGCTTCGATCATGACTCGTGAGTGCACAGCCTCCTCCCAAAAAGAAAGCATTCTCCTTTCAATCGTGGGCATCAAGGACAACGCGGAACTATTCATCGTTCAACTTTGATCGGTAAGCTCCATCCAGCAGCTCTAGAGAATACACTGGAAATTGGTCCCGAGGCCTTCGATCAGCACTTTCTGTGATTAAACTAGTCGAACATTCCGCCACAAAGTGCACGGTCCCCTGATTTATCCCCATCTCATTGATTCCATCCATACCAGAAAAAGCCTCGGGCATTCTAGCGTCTGATTCGGCCGAGTTTCTTCAGTTTTCCTTCCTAAGGATAGATCGCCAAATGATTAAAGATATGATATTCGGTCTATCTTCGTACTGCTCGTAATTCACAGTGCAAGTGAGATACTCGACGCGATGGAATAACTTTTTGGCATATGAAACTTCATTTTCCTGAAAAAGTAGCTGAACATCAAACAAGTTAATTGTCAGCTTAATATGCACAGTATTGCACAGCCTCATAGAAGCATTCGAACACTTCTAGATACCTTTTATGATTTATTACAATTATATCGTCTGTGTTGTATGAAATATTTTGGAATTTCTGTGACACTGTTATGTGACTCATCGTCATATTAGCAAAATTAGAAACAAATATTAAAATGTAGAAGCTGCAAAATATGCAGTGTATTTAAACAATCAATTATCCATACTGACATAATAATTGTTATATGATTAACATGGCTATTCATGTGTATAAATGGTTCACTGTATTTTTATGTCAGTTTTTCATTCTAATTGACATAAAAGTTTTTGAAATTAAGTACAGATAGATACAGATAACTGGTTTTTGGCAGTAATTCTCCTCTATTTATTATTTTACTTATAATTTATAAATTAAGAAGAAAAAAAGCACTACCTCTAACATTACAATATTTAGATAAAAAAATTTTCTACTTATTTACAATGTCATTTCATGACAAATTACTTCAATACTTCCATTTTACATTGAATATTTTGATGTGTGATACTGTTCTTCTGGGACAAAATTTTTGCTCCGACTATTTTTTGCTTAAAAATTTCTTATAATTTCATAGAGCCGGGTATCATACATTCATGATAAAAAGCAGCTACTTAAAAGAAAATCGATAGGATAAATGTAATCTTCTCTAAAATATTTAGACTTTACGTAAGTTTCATGTAATCTTTTTACACTTAATCCTCGTGTCCCTTTTGCCGCAGGACACAGCTTAAGGATGTAAATTCCGCTTTTCAGCGATAGACGCTCGGCAGTGGATTGCAAGATTGAAAAATCACTACTTTCACCGTATTTCCACTGTCAATCCTTGAATTTTTTTTCCTTTAGCATCGCCCTGTGCGGAAGACTTTTACAAGTCTTCTAAAAACTACACGGAATTTAGGTTTATTTCTTTTATTTTGACATACTAAGTTTCTTTTAAACAGGTTGCTTTTAAATTAAAATTTATTTGTTTAGCATTTTTATTGCAGCTTATAAAGGTATTTTCAATCTATACCGAAGTTCTATTATATAGTCTCTAAATAATAAATAATCTTAATTCATCCATCTATTTGAACAGATGATTACAATTAAATGATTTCCTGTTGGTTGAATTCACTTATCCGAACGTGTGCCAAAGATTATAGCCGGGAATTTTACAGAAACTAGAAATTTGTTCTCCGACAAGTTCATATGAATGGAATTCTACTGTAATCCTTTAAAAAGAGAGTAACTGTTAAACAAGAGAAAAATTTCTCCGTACATTCTCAAATTTGTTCAAAAATAATGTTAATATAGTTATAATAATGTTATAATAATTATAATAGTTATAATAATGAAATAACGAATAATTTTAAAATGTTTCGTACAACACGCGTAATAAATTTATGGAAGATGTCTACGAGTGATCCCACGAAATATTTTACAAAAATAATCCTAATTCGAAAGTTTTCTGAATAAACGCTTGAAACGATGCGCTTTTTTTTATCAACGAATTCAAGTCGCGAACCTCTTCTCTGATTTCATGCGTTCTGAACAAGCGGCAGGAGTATTCGAAAGCTCTACACAAAACACGAGAGGCGCAAACAAGGGTTGAGAGAAGAAACGAAAGCAACGCGAGCAAACCCGGGAAACCGAGGGAGGGGTTAACGCGAGAAAAGGTGAATACAAGGCGATTCGCTATGGATATTGTGAAAGCTCGGGCGAAACTCGAAACTCGAAGCCCCTCCACATTTCCTATTTCTTCTTGGGCTCCGTGTTGCTACGTGGGTTGCATCTACACCGTTGGGATATCCTATTCTAAGAGATCCAGCCGATTCCCTCATATTTACCTCGTTAGGAATGTCCTGCGTACAGGTGCGGCAAACGGAGAAGTGTGAAGCTCTCGCCTATCGGATTGAATCTCATCGTCGTTCGTCTAGTCTGGTCTCGTCTGCACTGGAATCAACTTCGATCTAGTTTGGTCAAGTCTAGGTTCTGTCCTGCTCGTTCGACACTTATTGGGTGAAACCTGGGTGACAACCGGAAAAAGAAACAATTTCCTTCGATCTCTATAGCAGCTGATGTTTCGGCCATAAGTACCGTACTGTTTGAAATTCTAATCAACCATTAAATACATAATTTTTCTGAATATTAGGAAAAATGTATTGCTATACTTATAATAAATTATTGTATGATAATGTGAATATTGAATTATTTTATACGGCAAGTAAGATATTCCGAAATTGTCAATTTGAATAGAATTATAGAATTGTAGAATAATAATAAAATATTACATCGTTTTATATCTTTAAATATAGTTGTGTGTAAAATACGTAAATATATAAAAACTATTTATGCGAAAATATAATATTACTTATTTTGTTTATTATTACGGTACAATTTCTGAAATACCTTGGTCTATTCTAATAAGATTCTAAATATTATGTAAGAGAAGGTAACAGCTAGATAAATAATGAACATTGTAGATTTGTTATTGAAGCTATCATTTATGAAGAATAAAACGATGTGCTGAGTATAGATAGTCTTTTTTCCATATTTGATACATTACATTTGATTAAATTCCATTAAATTTCCATTGAGATTTCAAATGTTCAATAAAAAACAAGAATTATTATCACGTACGATATCGATGATGCAATCTATTAATTGTTAACGACATCTCAAAGCAAACACATAAATGAGTTAATGAAAATGCAACACAAGTGAAATTTAATGCTACAATGTGTCGTGATTTATTATCGTCAAAATATTTAATTTGATAAGCGAAAAGCCAGTTAATGAGTTTGCAAAACATGGAAATAGTAAATAGAATCGGATAACAGTTAAACTGGTTCACTTTCGTATATCAAATGCGGTAATAATAAAACATAATACATTATCGAATTTCAGCTCACAATTAGCGTGAAACACGTAGCAAAATTTAATTAAATTCAATGACATCGAACTTGATTATAATTTTCCTACGACACGAAAATTATGTCAATTTTCTCGATGAAGGGACTACTTAATAAATATTTTACAGATACATAATATAAGAGGAGTATTTTATAAATATTTTGAAACATAACATTTTTTTATTGAATCCAAGTTTGATTTTGGGAGAACTATTGGACGAAAAAAGATTCGGATCGAAAAAAACAGCGAATAAAAGTTACAGTTTGAAATCCATGTTCGATTTTTGGAGATACAGCCTTTTAGATTCCAACTAAAAAATTCAAGATAAGGAATTAAAGATTCAAAGTTAAAAAGACTTTCAAGTTTGCAATTTATAATCTCTGCGTGGCACTTTAAATTTCACGTTTTGTACTTTATATTTCGTGTTTCGATTTTTACTCTTCACTGTTCATAGTTTGCATTTCAATCTTCACACATCTCGTACTTTCTAAGTTTCCTCTTTATTTACATGTAGTTTTCTCTTTACAACTTATACCTTCCGCTGTGTGTTTTACATTTTATAGTTATCGTACAGATACACTTCACGCTTGAATTGAACACATATCTTGCACTATAAAATATGTATCATAATTATGTATTTTATATGTTGAATTGAAATTTCCTATTTATCTTTTTCTTCCTTCACGTATTTATTTTATACGTTCATGTTCGTCTTGATGTATACCTCTATAAAGAATATAAAGGCATACATATAAATACATATAAATAAAATAAACACACTAACCTATAAAATCATATCTTAAAATTCGTGTTTTAAGGATGATCCGAAATTTTACTGCTTCTGTGAAATATTATCCGCTAACAAAAACTACTTTTCTCGTTGCAGAAATAAGTTATAGACTACTTAATCCCATTTTATTTCCGAGCTCTATTAACGAATTAAATCCGTACCAGGAAATCCGAGATCTTCCATCCGTTCAATATCTGGCTTTCCAGATCGATTATGCGTGACGGCAATTTTCAGAACAGCCACGTTCTGCTCTCTTGCCCGGGATAATCGACCCTCAGTCGTAACGCTTCACGTTTCGATCGTGCGCTTCCCTTTCTTTCGTACCAGCGACCACATTTATCTAAGCTGTTCGTCCTTGGCCTTCATAAAAAAGGAAAAGAAGGAAAAGTAAAGAAGGAAAAGACGCAGCTACTCAAGATCTCCGGAACGACCTTTTATCGAGTGGCTTTCGTGGCCACCCTCGCAACGAGCAGCCTTTACGCGTTCGTTCTACCGCCATTTTCATTGTCATTGTACCTCGAAAGGTTCAGGGCCAAGACGTGCACAGAACAGCGGAACCAGGAATCTCTTCGTGAATTTTAGCACTTCGATTATTCTGATTTACGCGATCGATACTCCTAGAAGAAGAATAATTAGCTTAAACGTTCTAAATTTTGAATGCATCGGTTTTTCAGACAATAAAGTGGCTTAGATTTAGAATTAAAATGCTGTCAAGTTTAAGTTTGTGCATGGAGATTCTATGTTTAGGTTGGAGTTATTTTACCACATTTATTTTAGTTCGTAATGGTATCTTAGGTAGCTATTTGTGAAGGTCCTATGTTTGATTTGGAAGCATTTTATAACATTTATAAGAAAATTAATAGAGTAACCGCTCAGAATCGGTTAAATCTCAAATTACTTTCAATTAAACGGTAATTGACATTTTCACATCGGTCCAATGAATAAAGCATTCTTTGTGTTTGACGTTCATCAATCGAAAGTTAAAGAAGTGATGAACATAAAAATAATTGCTCTTTATAGAAGTGTCTATTATGTAGTGACATTATTTACCCAAGAAATATTGATTAATTTGTGTATTTATACGCTTTTATTGAAATTGTATTTAAAATGCAGAAATATAATTAAAATAGAAATATCAATTTCCTAATTTACTATTTTTCTAAGTACAAACCGTCTAAAGCATAATTCAATCATGAATACAGTTCACGCACTATTTTCAAAGGTATTTCGTCAAATTCAAATATCAAAAGTTTTCCCGCTAATTATGTTGCGGATGGGAGTTTAAATGCGTTCCTTCAAACTGTACAATTTTTCATGACCAGGGCTTGCAGCAGTGCAGTTTAGAAACGAGGATCCGGAACTGGCAAGCTGGAACGCTTTTGCACGTGTTCCAGTTCCCTGAACTCAATAAATTTCAGCCGCGGATGCAAATGAATGCAAACGTCGACCTTCCGAACTTTCTTTCGCCTTGTCTTGGGTGGGAGAAAGAACACCGATAATAATAATAATAAAGATAATAATAAGAATAATTCTCGGTTTATGATCGACGTCGCTTACGAGCATCACGGTTCGAAAATCAATGTTCCATTAGAGAACGAATGATGAAGATACTTGGAAAAGAACAAGGAAATAGAACTACCTGCCTCGTTAAATATAAATTGTTTTGTAATAAATCGTACAATAAAAAGTTTGCCAATGATAAACTGGAAATGTAAGGTACGGAATAAATTTGTGTTATCATTGGCGATTAAATTTCGAAGCAATAAAGAATATTAATTATAAATAGTACACTTTCTAGGATAAATCAATTTTATCTAAAGATTATAAAAAATATAATATGCAGAATGAATATTTTCTGTTTGTATAATATAATTTAGGAAATGTCAAAATTTTAATTATGTTATATTTTAGCTTTATGAATTAATAATAAGTAGTTTATAAACTTTAACTCGTTAAATTTAGTACTCTGTGAGTCGAAAATTTTTGAATATTTCTTTAGAGTTTGAATAAATAATGAATTTGACATTTTTGATATTTTCTTCCATCTTGGGATATTCAATATTTACATTTATCTATTTGTATATAATTGAAAGCAACTGAGTGTTTATGATTGGAGACTATCTTTATTTGTATTATATATGTATAATATACATAGTTAATTTCATTGCTGTTAATTGCTTTAATTTCTTTATATCTTGGCTTAGCTTTTCCAATTTGTTATTTTTGATTCCCAACCGTGTCATTTATTATGGAACATTCTGTACCGTTGCCAATTAGAATTCATACTTGCAATTGCTATTTCTACGGCACGAAATGGCCAATTCACCGAGGAGGAAAAGAAATGACTCCGAGAATGAACGAATGAACGAGACTGGGCGTAAAAACTTTCGCACCACGAGGATCTATTTTCCACGGATTAATGCGGAAATTAGCGAAAAACTAAAAGTGGACATGAAAGAATACTGTTTAATTGAACAATATTCTTGACATTATATTTTATCCTTTTCTCATTTTATACTACCAGATGGAAAATTCGAAAAAACTGTTGCAATATCAATTTCGTCCTTAATTAATTCTTCTAAACGTTGTTTTAGTTACATTTCAGTCTCATTCAAAAGAGAGACTTATCGTGTCGAACAACTTTTTCGCTTCTCAGATTTCTCTCATTTTCCCTAATTCTTATAAACTAAACTATATCACAAACTTAACTTTCATAGCTATATCAAATAATAACTTCACTACAACTTATCAAGTCTCTGAAAGAAGAATAAATTTTAATTACGAATTAAAAATTGCGAATTAAAAATCGAATGCTGCGATGAACGAGCATATAATAGCATTATACTATAACAAAATATCAGAGTGTAAACGTTAAATCTCTTTCTTGGTCACATCAATTTGTCTATCTCTTCCCATTTATTAACGAAAGATCACCCTAAAGGATTACCTCAACGGATCACGTTCCAGTCGACGACCGCACCTTTCATTCAGAGACGTTCATTTAGGGATATACCAGCAACCCTGGTTGTTTCTTCGAATCCATTCCTTTTTTCCTTTGCAAAACAACTCGTTAGCCATCCCACTGGCCGCTCATTTCCGCGAAATAGCGGGGCATAGGGGTTGGATTGGTCGTCGG